>NC_072733.1:171534140-171869296 GCF_026930045.1 Uloborus diversus
AAATATCAGTTTCCACATCATTTCAATCTTATCATCACTTTATTATAAACATTATTAATGATTTCAAGTGAACTAGTGTGTTTCCCTTCCATCCAAGTGTTTTTCCGGACTGTGTGTAAATGCCAAGTTATATCACTGATCGGCCAGACCTCTCAATCTCCTGGATCTATGAGTTTATCTGTTTGTCCCACCTGCAGCCCTATATTTAGAGAAAGTAGTAAAGTAGGAGATACTTGTGCTAGAGCAGATTCAGTTGCTGTTTCATTCAATAGTTCAGATTTAGTGTTACTAATTGAAGATAGCGGTACGTCGCAGCTTAACCTACACACGTCTCTGAGCATTACTCTAGATCATATACGACCTTATTCTAAGGCAGAAGAGATTAAGATTAAAAAAAAGGATGAAAACGAAAGAGATGTACAGCAATACTCATTGATACTCCGTTCAAAAATGGTCTTCACGAAGAAAGAACCGCAGCAGAAAGACGCAAATCAGCAGAAAATGTTCCCAAAATATACAAGAAATCACTTAATCCACAGAAAAAAAAAAACAATAAATAAATAAATACATAATTAAATAAAATAAACCTAAAAGAAACATTAAAAAAAAGAAAAAAGAAAGGAGGCAAATAAAATAGTTCATTTCACAATACATATATATATATATATATATATATATATATATATATATATATATATATATATATATATATATATATATATATATATATATATATATATATATATATATATATATATTTGCATTTTAGCAATTACTTCAGAAATAAAAATTAAAACTTTTATGTGGAGGAATAAAACTAATTTTAAACTAAATATAATACTAATTTCCCTTTTTTCATTTATTGGTAGGTTTTACTTGTTGCTTATTTAAAACATCATTGAGGTTTTATGTGAAAATTTCTGTGTTTATTATGAATTTTTACTCAGTAGGCTAACCTACCCCATACTGCTCGCCACTTACCCCGTGACGGGGAAAGTGTACGAACTCTGCGAAGGTTCACAACAAATTATGCTAAAAATACACAGAGCACAAGACTGTCAAAGCAAAAATACGACTTTATTTCTGATACTATACAGATTATCCAGTCAATAAAAGAAAATTTTCTATTTCATTTCAACCTTTAAAAATATTAAGTTTAAAAAGTTCGCCAGATAGCTCCAGTCTCCCCTACATGTAAAAACAAAACCCCAAAAAATTTAATCCGATTCAAAAAGATAAAATATAACAATCACATTAAGGTTCAAACATGTTTTGATACTATTACATTAAGAAGTATTTAAACTAAGAAATCAGACTAAAACGTTAATGAAACGAATATAAAAAATAAATACATTAAAAATAACATTAAATTCATGATTAAAAAAAAAAACAACCCCCTTAGCATGTTATTTCAAAGAGCATTTATTCCAACAAAATATATGCTGAAATACAAATCGAAACAGAAGGCATTTAATAGCCTTGCATGAGATAGAAGCACATAAATTCGAGTTGTCCAAAGCAATCGCCTGTTGTTGATATTCCTCTGTGTACGTAAGGGAGCTACTATGTATGTTTAAATCTCTGGACACCAAAGGTATTGTCTGCTGTTAAATATTTGCCAGCTGTCCTATTTGACAAAGAGTGTCAACGATCTGTTGAATGCGAATGACTTCAAAAACGATGATGTTCACCATTAATTAGGAATTCGAGATATAGTCAAAGTTTTGACAATCGGGATTTCAAGGAGCATTTGATTTCAGAATTTGACGTTAAAAATTAATCTTAAGTTTTAGGTAGCTGAGCTATAGTTATACATTTGATAATGGCTATTAAAGGAATCTGTACTTCTTTATGTATAATGAAATTGAAATATGTATTTTTCGTACTTTCTGTGTTACTTTATAATCTCTAATTGGCAATGCTGTATTTCATTTTACTTTAATTTATAATAATGATGCAACGGTAATAGCTCGAGTAGTATATAACTTTCAAACGAAATTTAACCTTTCTTTAGCTAGTCTATAATAATTTTATCATGTTATCAATCCTTCTTTATAAAGTTTGGCATGAAAATAAAATTAATGCTTACAAAAAAGTTACTTTATTTTATAGGTTCAATTTCGGGTAAATTGACATCGAAATTTCGTTTAATTGGACTCGGACAAAAAAATTCAGTCACTACGATTATTTTGGTTGTTACGGAATGGAAAAATTCTTAATTATGGACATGGTTTTGAGGACAGGATTTTTTGAACGGAAATGAGTATATGTTGCTCTTTCAGTTGGTCCGTCTGTCTGCTTTATTGCTTTAGATGATAGTCTGATTCGAACAACACATTTTTTGTTCAAAAGATCTTGGCTATGACACCACTTTTCTATACTTTACATTTTGGTTAGAACATATTTGGTTCGACTTTGAACAGTCATAAAAAATAACTAAGGCCTACGAGTAAGTTTTTATCCTATGCAGCTCATATATCAGGTTTCTAGCAAGAGACGGAAGTTAATACCAGCCGGATTTACTTGATGAAAACAGCTCTTGAAAAAGATCATGTACATTTTTTTTTAATTTGGCAGTTCTTTCGTAGTCATTGAATTACTTGAAACGTTTTTACGTTCAAGTAACGTTGTTACGTTTACTTGAAAGGTTACAAAAATGCTTTTAGCAGAACTTGAAACGTTTCTGCTAAGAGCATTTCTGTATTCTTCTTTTATACTTTCGCGCGCGCGCGCTACCTGCTATATTTTCTTCCTCATTTACAAATTCAATAAATTTTTTAACGTATTTTTACATAACATAAAATATAATCAGTAATTACTGAAAAGTTTCTACCAAAGTTGCACACGATGTTTTGATTGAAAATAATGGTCCGTGAACGCACACAAGCTCTCATGCTTTGAGAAATAAATAAATAATTCACAAAGACATAACGTTTTTTTTTTTTTAAATAAAATTTCTGTTATATTCCTGATATAATAAATAGTTTCCTAAACCTATATTTAATCAACAAAACATGAAGAGTTTTATTCACGCACCATGGAAATAAATTGATTGAAGCTGACTCTGCATTGTTAAATGTATCAGATAGCTGAACTTCTATTGTTCTTTTTATCGGCAATATTTTCCAGGTTCCAGCAAAGTTTTCGAAGAAACGAGAATAAAAATTGCTCTTTATTTCTGTGAATTCCTCAGCCTTTTAAGCAGTCTCAAATCTGCGTTTGCCGCTAGCAGTTTGAGGAGCTGCATCGGAGCTGATGAAACACAGGCAATCTCATCTGAGCGCGTGCACAGCTCTATTGTTGAAATGTATAGAAGCGAAGCATTCGTTTCCTTTGTTCAAGATCGGAGTAAGTCGGGGCGGATTACTAGGGGACGAGTATAAAATACTTATATTTTTTTCTCAAGATAGAAATTGTTTAGTATAATGGGAGGTATACTGAAAGAAATAAATGACCCTTGTTTTTTTTTATTTATCCGAGTGACTTAATATTTAATTAGTTCATAAACAAAGAAATATTAGAACAAAAAACAACATGTTCTTTTAGGATTCAAAATTAATAATCTTGAAAAGTTTCTATACTTAGCGAATTAAGAGTGTTTTGCAATCATGGTGGCGAGCCATTTGCCTTTTTTACCATGGCATTCATTTAATTTTTCAGGTTTCATTCATATCGGTGTAATCTTTTAACACAATCCAGTTTTTTCTTCCGAATCATAATCTGCAAATCTTGTAAAGTCGCTATGCTTCGAAAATTAAGAATGTTTTGCAATCATAGTGTCAAATCATTTGCCTTCTTTACCATGGCATTCATTTTATTGTTCAGGTTTCATTCACATCGGTGTAAACTTTCAACTACCCAGTCCTTTCTTCCGAATCAGAATCTTAAAAATTGATATTTTAATGCAGTTCAAAAAACGTTACGTCATTAAACCCTATTAGTTTCTTACCTAATCAAAACATGCTAGCTTAAACAAAGGAATATTAACAAAATGGCCGTTGTTAGATTTAAATAAATAAAAGTTGCTATACTTTGGGTATTAAGAAAATTTTGCAGTCATGGAGGAATATCATTTGGTGTGAAAGAATTTTACATTTTTAGGGTAATATAAAATACAGGGTTCATAGAAGAGCCCTGTAGAGTGAGCCCCGGGCGTGACCGTATACGACCACTCACACAACGTGTAAAAATCGCTACTTTTTAAAGGTTAGAAAATGTTTTAGGAAGTTGATTCTTCGTATTAAATGCACAGTGTTTACTTATATTTGAAAAATCACAGTTAATTGCTCTAGTGAAAAATTTCAGGATAAAGTGAAAGTATCTGCGTAAAAATGTTTTATTTGTGCAAATAGATTGATCAATTAACAGACTGATGTGCTGTTCAAAAATCTAATAAACATTTTTTTTTCAGGTAGCCACGCCCACTCAAGTACCCCCCCCCACCCCCCGCGTAGTTATGCTTGTACAAGCAAACGTGAGAGTGTGTGAAATAAGTATGCTCAAGAAGCTGTATGCGAGTCATCGTAGTTGTACAAAGTTTATCTATATACGCTCCACAATCATGCTCGTCAAGCAAGCTTGAGCATAGTATGGCTACATTTAAAGATGTAAAATGACTTTATATGTGCAATTCACATTAGATAGATATATTGAGAGTCATGTCTCTTACCACTCGATTTACAAAATAATTTTTACTTACATTTGGGTGAAATAATGAAGTCGATTTTTTTTCCTTCTTTCCTCCAGTGATACAATTTTCAGCGAACTTTTAAAAAATTGTAAAATTGTTCTGCTAAATATATCAGGAAACTTGCGGTTTTGAAAAGGACCAAACTCTTAAAGGACAATGTTATTTTTACCAGCAAAAAATAGTGTTCTTTAAAATAGTTCGGAGAATTAAGTACGTAACAAAAAGCAATCCATTCCTTACTTCGGAATCAGGGCCTTAAAAATCGGTATTTTAATGCAACTAATAAAATGTTATGTCATTAAATGCCATCAGTTTCTTTTCTAGCCACTTAAACTCACTGCATGTGAAAACATAATTGTGCATTTAGTAATTTTAAGATTAGCAAAAATAGAATAAGTATTTATAAGTATTCTCAAACTAAAAATATGCTACTTAAAATCTTAATTCTTACGAAGTTCTTTTCTCTTTCGAAAGACTTTTTTTGGGGGGGGGATGTTGGGAATGTTTAAAGGTACGTCATTAGAGCTAAAACAAAAGAAAACTCTTTGTGTTATAGATTTTAGTGTTTTTAATACATCATTAATGATGACTAAAATATAGTCTTAGAGAAACATCCGAATTATTAGGCAAACACATAGGGAAAAGTTGGCACTTGTAAGCATGATATTTCTTGACACAATTTCATTAAAATCTATAACTCAACTCATTGTGTTATAGATTTTAGTGTTTTCAATACATCATTAATGATGACTAAAATATAGTCTTAGAGAAACATCCGAATTATTAGGCAAACACATAGGGAAAAGTTGGCACTTGTAAGCATGATATTTCTTGATACAATTTCAAGTAAAAATTCTCAAGCAATTCGAGTACCCGTTCTATCTTTCCTTCAAACTTTTAGAGCAATAAGCCATTTTGTGTTTCTGAGTGATAATTTCCTTGTTTTAGCAGGTGTTGTATATAATTTAATCGTAAAAACTTATTTCAAACTAACTAATAGGCTAAGCTTGCTTATTACAAACTAATCTAAGAGAATTCAAGCAAATTTATGATAATGTTTAAGTTTTTTATTGAATTAAGAAACCCTTATGTTTTTCCAAGATATTTCTTAGGTAGATGCAGGAACACTAGGGAACGGCTACAGTATCGTCCTGAAAACGTTAATGTAACTGTAGGATAGTATAAATGCTTAAATTTTAAAAATGTATAACTATTTTTCCATAATCAAATTATAAATTTTATGTTATTTTTTTTCCTTCAGAAAAATAATTTATTTATTTATTTAGTTATTTAATTTCTTCTAAAAGTGGTCAATAATTTAGTTTTATGAAGTACTTAAAGCATAATGAAATATAAATTATATTTTGACTTTTGACTTGATTCTCTTAACGCATAGTGGCGCATGAGGCCACTAGCGTGGCATTCCATTCCAACCGGTTTAATGCCGCCTCCCTGGCACTCCCCCAGCTTGGCCAACCAAAGGCATTTCTTTCTTGTATGGCCATCTGACACCAGGTTAGTTTTGGACGTCATATTTAAATTTCATATATTTTAATTTCATGTATTAAATCATATTTTAATTTAGTTAAAATTTAACCTTAAATTACTTAAAACCCTTTTTAAATATATTGTTATGTATGAATAAAGTTTAAAAGCAATTTAATCTAAGAAAAATCTTTACTTAATATCACGTTCTCTGTTTCATGCAGTCTTACAAATTTTTTCTTGTCTACCCATTGATTAAAACATTCTAAGTTTGTTTAAAATTGGACAGTAAGCAAAGTTATATGCATATTTGTTGAAAATATTTTCCTTTGGCACCTTACAGCATATTTTTTACCGACATAGTATTTGTTACACACCCCTCACTGCAATTGGTACATACGTTTTATATTAAAGAGTTTTTCTTTGACATTTTTGGATTGGCTTGTTCATATGTGCTCCACTCTTGTTCACGTCTTCCCCAATGTTGGGGCATATGTAAACAATTAATGATAATTTAATTTTTAAAAACACAATAGAGGAAAAAAATGTATTTTTAAAAAATCTAAAGAACGTCCATAACACAATAGAGAGACTATTTAACCAAAGGGACGTTTTTGCTCAGAGAAATTAATATTTTTTGAAAAAAAAAAAACCGAGCTGATGTGTGCATCACATGACTTCCTTTTACACCAATTTAATGTTATTCCCCATTATTGACAATTTTAATGTTTTATTATACTTAATTTGGCTATTTGTTAACTAATGTTTTCTTTACTACTAAGCAAAAATTAAACCCATGGTTGAGATCATTTGCTTTAAATGTATACATAATTTCGCCATTGATTTGCATTTTGACGTAAGCTGTTAATGCGCGTGTAACAGACGCATTTTGAAAGTAAACATTTTTTTGATGTGATTTTTTATAATGCAGCCGTATTTAAAAAAATCAGGCACTATACCTACCTCTAGTGAAATTTCTCCCTATTATTAAACCCGGTTATTATTCTTTTACCAATTTCATTCGTAGTAAAAATATAAATAATCATGTTAATGTTATTAGTACGACATCTTTATTAATCATAATCAAGAGTTATTATGAATTAAAAAATGAGTTGCTTATCCTTATAGCGCAAAAAACAATCCTTCTAATTCAGCAATTTTGGTTTTTCGTAAAAACAATTAAATGATATAAACATACAGAATTGTAAATGCGTTGTTTTTCAATAGCAATCGAAAACAAGAAACGAATCATTACTTTTAACTAAACTCTCATTTAAAATCTGTTTAGAGCAAATCTAATTACAGTTTTGACATGGTTTTATTTGACCGAGAAAAAAAAACCAAAATTCATTACAGAAAAAGAGCGTAAAGGAGATAATACAGAAATTATTAGTCTGGCTTTTAAAAATAAGGCTGTCGTAGATAATACGATTAAGAAAATAAGTTTTCTCCTGCGAAAGAGAAGGGAAGGTATCACTTTTCTTAATTACATTCTCATTAATCATGCATTCCTTCGGCATAAGGAAAATGAATTCACGTATGTGTTTAATACAAGTTTCATACGCCTCAGTGGAAGTTCAAAAATACATAAATATTAATTTATGTTTTTGACAAACAGCCAAATGTGCATAAAAAACTTAAGCCGTTCTTGAATTTATAATGCATGAAGAAAAAGGTCACTGTTGATTTTCATAATTGAAAATTTAGTTTATGAATTTAATGTAAGAAATAAGTGATGTGATTATTTGCGGTTACGGAAGTCCCAACGAGATGTTGAGACTCTCTCAACCGTGTTAGTGGTTCAAACAGAAACGCTCTTGACAAAAATTACTTTCCGCAGAACTGTGTAGTTTTAATGCTGTAACAGTCTACCTTGTTTCTCATTACATATCTTAGCTCTTTTTTATAAGTTAACAAATATTTTACAATATTTTCATTGAGCAATCAAAATAGCTTATTGCTTTCACTATGCCGTAGCAAACGTTTGTTCCTTTTATTCGCTTTGTAATTAGTAGGTAACCAGAAGCATGATCCTTTACTATTTCTTGAAATATTATATTCAAACGGTTTTGGTGGAGTATCTGTGAACGAATCTTAACGCTTGTAACAAATAAATTCATGAAAGCTAAATTATTGAGGAAAAACATCGCTCTCTGGCAGTAAATATTACTTTTTTTCATAGGAAAATGCTGTTCTTATTTTTATTAATATCTTTTGGATATGTTTTTCCTTTTTCCCAATTTCTTTTGACTTGTTTTGTTTTCTACTTGTTGCCATTTATAATTACAGGGGGACAAAAAATAACGTAATACACCATAACATTAATGCGAATAAAAATATTACGCCCAATCTTCAAGATAAATATGAAAACATTATTTCGTTTAATATATTTACAAATTTTCAAAGTGACTACTTTTAGGATTAATACAGAGCTTTAAACGTGTCAAAAAATTTTCGGCTCTTTGCCACAACTCACTTACTGATATTTAATCCCACCCCTTGCATAAGGAATTCGTTAAAGATGCCAAAGTTTTAGGAAGTTTTGCACACAATCTTGTCTTTAGGACTTTCTTGCATTGTTAAACTGCGTCAACGACCCCAATCTAATGTTTTGGGGTGGGATATGTGTTAGTGGGAAAATATCACTTGTTTTGTTGATAAGGGGATCAACTTAATCAAGAAATATATACCGCAAACACATTTTGGAAGATGTTGTCTTACTTTGGTCGCAGAAGTTCTTTGGAAACAAAAGATAGACCTTCCAACAAAACTCCACACCTGCATACAGAGCTAAAGAAACTCGTGAGCTACTGCCGACACTAGTGCAAGACACATTTTCCGGACTTCAATGGAGTTCCAGAATGGCCACCGTATTCCCCAGATTTTCACCCAATGGATTATTCTGTTTGATCCATCATGGAGACAAGGGATAGGATAACTCATCAGTAAGAGAGTTGCGCACCAGAGCCGAAAATTTTGTGACATTTTAAAGCTCTGTATTAAACCAAAAGGTAGCCACTTTGAAAATTTGTAAATAAATTAGACGAATTTCGAAGTTTGGACGTAATATTTTCATTCGCATTAAAATTATGGTGTATTATGTTTGTCGAAGTTATTTCTTGTCCCCATGTATTACAGAAGGACGAAAACAGTGAACAGTCCCTAAAAAATCTCTACTAAAATCAGGATAATAGTTCGTAAATATTTTTGTTTCAATAAGTATATTTCGTAAATCAAGATAAAACTCCCCCAAAAATCCCAATTCCCGCAAGATTGAAACCGGAGCTGTGTGAGGAATCTTGATCGTTGCATCGATCCCTGCCAGAAAAAGAACTGAGGGTACGTGAGCCATGCGGCATGTCATTTTTCTTAGATAAAAGGAGAAGGCTAAAAGGGTCATTAGAAAAGAGTCAACAGTCCCAGAACTGCTTCAACAGACCCTATAAATCCTCAATAGACCTTAAAAACCAAACGCACAATCTAGACATTATTCCCAAAAATAACTTGGCTTGAAGGAGGAAAACAGTTTTTAACAATCCTCATCATACGGTGCCGGCAGAAAATCTTTACATTTGGATGGCAATTAAAAGCTTTACATGCAAATTTCTTTTATAATTTTACTTTGCATGCTAGGTAGTGATTTAGGAGAATACAGAATTATCGGCAGATTGTGGCCAAATATTCGGTATTTGGCCAATTCACAAGGGAGCATTCCAAGTAAAATCATGACCAGAAAAGTTTTGTATAGTTTTTAATTGCCAACCAAATGTAAAGATTTTTTTTTTTACCGGCACTGTAGTCTGAACGTAAAAGTCCTCTAAAAATACCTATCTGGATAGGGAAAATAGTTCCAAAAAACCCTTTCTGAATGAGAGCAAGTTTTAAAATAACATCCACATTGTCTCTTCTGATCTCATCAGAACTGGAATAGCTTCAAAAAATCCTTTTTGTATAGTCACATAAACATGTTGTGAACATTATTTCAGAAAGAAAGTTGCTTTCAGATCTATGGTGAGAAAAATAATTACGTCATCTTAATTTAATCGCATCAAAGGAAATTTTCGCAATGCTTGCTGTATCGTTTCTTGCATTGTGTGATTTTCTTTGAAAACTGGTGTTATTAATATTTTATTAGCTTTCAGTTTAGCAGTAAAATGAGTTTGTTATTTTACTTTGTATGAAAATCACGCTTAATTATCAGATATAGCAATGAGGGACAGTGATGCAAGAACAGTGAGACAACATGAGTTCGTGTCTAACTGCTCCCGTGGTACTTTTATATAAAAAGTGGAAAATTAGGTATTGAATAGAATTTAATTACAAATAAACTGTTGACGAAAATAGTAACAAGATCATTTTGAAAACCTAGCATCAACATAATAAGAGTATTGTATGGAGTTATAGCTATTATGTTAAGGTAATGTAGATGTATTTGCTAGATTTTATATAAATTATACGGCGTACTTATTTCAATTTCGTATTTAATCTATGTATCTTTCGTCTTTAACCACGACGCAAAAAGGAATTGGATCATAATTGCGATACGTGTTGTGTGTGTTTGGCATCGCAGCCCCAATTTTATTTTAACCAATGATACCTAACGGATAAACCGGTTTTGATATATTTTCTTCGTTTGAACCCTTGAACGGAACTTTATCGAAAGTGCTTTTATCTCGGTTTGTCCAATCTACGGTCCTCGGGTCGTATGACATCTGCTAATTTTATCATGTGCAATGTAGCCCCTTAACGGAAAACCCGGTTCTGACATTTTTTTGCTTAAAATCTGACTTGATCAAGTCTGTAACCCAAGTTCCAAGTTCCAAACAGCAACAAGCATCCGTATGTTATCAGATTAATTTTGATGCTTTCGATGTTCGCTAGCTCGATAAATGTGTGTCTCAAAGTACCTGCTTTCTGTATCTTACTGTTCCCACTTGCCGGGGGAACAGTGAGACAAAATTGTACTTAGTATTTATTTTTATTTTTCTTTTGAGTGAATTCGTAGATTTTTCTTAACCAACTTTTACAATAAATATTACAGTAACACATATTACAGAAATAAAAAGAAAACATTTAAATGATTTCTAATTAAAAAAATGTGATTGAATTTTTCCGACCCACTGTATGACTGATCTTTACTTTGAATGTTTGTAAAAGTATTTAAGTGAATAACGAAGAAAGCGAATGGGGCAAAGTTAAATAATTCATTTCGATTAATCATTCTTCCCGTTATTAAATCATGTACGCAATTCATTTTTTAAATTATTCATTTGCATTCCTCCATTTAATAATTCACAATTTTTTTCATTTATTTACTTTTTTTCGTGATTTTTACCATTTTATTCATTCATTTAATTTTCTCACATATTAATTTACTCAGTTATACATCATTTTTTGCTATTATTTTCAATAAACAGTCATTAATTCAATCTTTCCTTTATTTACCTCTTCATGCGATAAAAAACGTTTTTAATAATAAAATAGAAAATATTTCAACAGAAAAATATTTTTTTTTTTATACTTTGCTCTCTGAAAAACAAAGTGAAAATTTTTCCAATTCTTTTGAGCTAAAAACTTACTGTCAAAAACAAATATCTTGTTTCAATGAAAGTTATGACATAAAAAAATGGTATTTTCTTCGTGTACTGTAACATTCAAAACATATTTCCGATTCTTTCACTATAGCAACGCTAAGTTATCTTAAGTATTTCACTTCGCCTAACATTCCGCTACATCTTCCGAACATTCCTTATCAGCATTACATAAATACAGTAAATAGCACAAGGAAGATATGAATAAATCCCTACGTTACTTATTAACATATGTATACAGTCCCTAAAATGTAGAAGGCAAAGGAAAATACAAGTCTACCTTTGTGTAGTATCTTATCTGACAAATGTAACGACATCTTTCCATTTATTTCTCATTTTCTCTGATTAATCTGGCTAGCGGATGGCTACTTCTTTTTTTCCCTTTTTTTTTTGCAAAGCTTTCCAACAGTTACTCGCCGAAATTCTTCAATTATGCAAGACCGTAACCAGGAATAACTAAAGAACGAAACGTGTTCTCAATTTCAAATTAGTTTCATAGGAAATTACAGCATTAAAAATGAGAAATACTTCCTTTTGAACTTCCCGTGTGCTTTGTTGTTGTAGACATGCTCTTTTTTTTTTTTTTTTTTTGCTTTGTAAGTTTTTTTTTTTTTTTTAGGAAACCGCTTTGTTCAAGATTAATTTTGTTGCAAAAAAGAGGGAGAGAGAGAGAGAGAGATTTATATGCTGTAATATATCTATGTGTACATTCATTTCGTAACGTAATGCGTGCGTAGTTATTGAATTACAGACATGCTATTTGTTTCAGATATAATAATTCCAATCCGTTCAGTTCAATTTTAAAATTAATAAACAACTAATACAAAACAATCACTTGATTATAGGGCTTCTGAGAAAAATGTGTGTACTATTGCTTTGTACATGTGTTAGATTCTGTTACAAAAAAATGAATAAGTACCTTTGAGTTTAAAAGTAAAAATTAAAAATACAATCTTAAAATTCTAGAAAATGGACGAAACTGCATACACGTGTTTCGGAGTAGTAATGGCAACCATTTTTTGTCAATGCAAAAGACGTAAGCTTGTGTACAAAAATACATACATTTGCTGGATGCCTTTTCATCCATGAACTTACCTTTTAAATTTGTAAACTTTATTCTTTGTTATTGCATTTAAATTCTGTTAGTTAGGTAAAATGTTTAAGAGTACTTTTATTTTTTTTATACACGAGTTTGGTGGTTAGTCGTGAAAAGGAAATGCATCAATTATTACACATCAAAAAACCATCGATTTAGAAATATTATGTGTAACTACTACATCTTCGTAAATACATAAGATGCATTTAGGTATTCGTTAAAATTCGCATTTTCGATGAAATTTCCGAAATTTTTTTAATGGTTCTATTTTGTAGCCTGGTTCTTTGGCTTTCCAAAACTGTCTTACTTTTTACTCTACGCGAGTTACAACTGAAGTTTTAGCAGTATTATTACACAGTCACAAACCCAACTCTAGACCGGAAGTTGTATTCTGCAACCGGAAGTCATTGATTTCCTTCGCTTTTCTCACTTAGAGTAGGTTTTAAAATTCTTTTAATAAGTTTTAAGGTTTCTTATATAACTAGATTAAAGTTTAGGACACTTTTTTTTAATATTATTAATCTTTATCGTTTCAAAATTGGCAACAGTATGTTTCTCTTCATTGCTTTGTTTACATTCAAACGCGATATTAAACTGCTTACTTTCAAATCAAAAACTAGTGTTCTAAAGTTTTATAATCATTTTTTTGGCTCTTATTTTGGTGATTATAATTAATTATGCCAAAAGCTAGGTCTAGAAGATCTAAAAAAAATCCGATTTCATGGCAATCGTTATACACAGAAAGTTGTGGAAGAGTGTGCTTCTAGTCCCAGTGCCAGTGCCACGAAATTGAAAGACAGCAGTTTCATTTGTGAAACATTGACACCTAAATCAGAGGAAGTGACGGGAAATCGTATATTTGATTTACATACGCTGATATCTGTAATTTCTGTTCTGTGTTGCCCTTCTTGCTTTTCATCTGGATTAAAGCTTTTGGAGGATTCAAGATTTGGTTTGTGCAGCAACTTTTCTCTGCATTGCAAAAGTTGCTCTTTTGTACATGGTTTTTCTTCAAGTCCTAAAATTAATAAAAACAGCTATATAAACCAATTTCTTGTGCTTGGTTTGAGACTTGCTGGTAAAGGTTACACATCAGGCAAAAAACTGTGTTCAACGCTCAGTTTACCATTCCTGTCAAAAAGCTCATTTCGATTTCAGGAAAAAACAATATTGGAATGTGCTGAAAAGTGCGCACAGGAGAATATGAACAAGGCTGCGGAG
The DNA here is from genome assembly GCF_026930045.1 of Uloborus diversus. Taxonomy (NCBI): domain Eukaryota; kingdom Metazoa; phylum Arthropoda; class Arachnida; order Araneae; family Uloboridae; genus Uloborus; species Uloborus diversus. The sequence goes on from NC_072733.1 coordinate 171,548,224, forward strand.
GAAGTCAGAAAATTAAAAGAAGTGCCTGCGAATAACATTGCCTCTTGTGGTGTTTCTGTTGATGGGACATGGCAGCGGCGCGGTTATTCATCTCTTAACTCCTGCACAACAATCATTTCAATTGACACTGGAAAGATTTTGGATGCAGAAATTTTATCCCAATATTCTCGTACATGCAAAACAAGTGGGAATTTCAGGTACCAGAACAAAGAAAACCATTATTGTTGTAACTATGTTGGTAGTTCAAACAATATGGAGCCTGAAGGAGTTCACAGAATGTTTGAACGTTCTACTTCATTACGCAAATTGCAGTACAGCGAGTACTATGGTGATGGTGATTCGAAGGGATTTGAAGTTGTGAAAAATGTTTACGGAGAAAACTCTGTCGAAAAGTTAGAGTGCATCGGGCACGTTCAAAAAAGAGTTGGAGGACGATTGAGGAAACTGAAAAAAAATAAAAAGGGTCTTGGAGGAAAAGGAAAACTTACGGACAAATTCACCGATAAAGTACAAAATTACTAAGGCATTGCAATTAGAAGCAATGTAGGGAGCCTAGCGGGTATGCAAAAGGCAGAAATTGCAGCCCTTTTTCATTGCTGCTCTGGAAAAGGCAAAGAAATGCATGGACAATGCCCTAAAGATCCAAACAGTTGGTGCAAGTTCCAGAAGGCAGAGTCTGCAGGAATTAAACTAAATGACAAATCTACAGCTTTTCCTACTGAAATTAGTAATGCCATAAAAAAACCTTATATGGAACTCTGTGACCAAAAGCTGTTGAAAAAGTGTCTGCACGGCAAAACTCAAAAGTGTAACGAAAGTTTTAATATTGTTGTGTGGACTGTTGTTCCAAAAGAGACTTTTGTTGAGTTGCAAACGCTCCGATTTGGAATAAACCTTGCCATCATTCTCTTTAATTCAAGTTAGCTGGTTTGTTACCTTTATTCGAAAAGTTAGGTCTGCAAACAGAACCTGATATAAAAATGTCCTATTGGAACCTCGACAAAATGAAGATTGTCGACTCGACAAGACACTCGAGACAATGCATTAAATTGTAAAGGAAAAAAAGAGGAGCCATCAAAAAAAAGCAAAAGTTTAAAATTTGAGGCTCAAGAAGGTACTATGTACAAACCCGGAGCGTTTTAATGTCTTCTAAAGATGTGTTTTGTCACAACTGTACATAAAATGAGTTTTCCAAAAAGAGTCAACTGTAACATTAATCACTCGAAATGGTATTTAAATATTATGTTAACACTATCAGAATCTATATCCCCATTTATGATTAAGGTTTTCTTCCTAGAAGTAAAAGCAATGTGAAAATTGAGTGGTTTTTAATGTTTACATGTTAATAAAAAGCCTTTTGTACGATAAATTCTTAGTTTAGTAACTTTATTCAGCTATTGCAAGAAATACCTTAGAGCATAACTTAAAATAACTCTCATAAAAATTTACTTTGTAGGAATTTATTAAAATTTAAGATACAATATCTTTAATTGTTACTGATAAAGCAATTTTTTTTCGAAGATTACCATCTAATTTCGAGCTCTTTTTTTTCAAATAATATTTTCAAAGCAAGATTTTACTATGTTTATATCGTTTTAAATTTTATGCAGTTGAAAAATAAAATGTATTATTTATTTTATTTAAAAATGTCTTTGAACATCTAACAGACTGAGATGAAAAGCTAAATCGAATTTCTGAGCTGATTTTTTTTTTTTTTAATTTTTTAAAGGCTTGATTTTGCTCTACTTTTTACTGGTTTTAACTATATATAATTTGAAAACATTATTTCATCATTATTCAGGTTAAACTTCTAAAAAAAAAATATCTCTGAACATACCATAAATATTAAAGTAGTGACAGTATGAGATTTCTCGACAACGAGGCTTTCTGAACTATTTTCAAAACTGCTCCCACAAAAGAAGGGAGTATGTAAAACATAAAAATTTTCAAGTTTGAGGTCTAGAAGGTATCACGTACAAATGTGGGGTATTTCAACACCTTTCGAAAACTGTTAGTAACATTTTGTGTTGCATTTAAACTTTAATTGCGTTATCTGAGGAATAATATTTTTGAAGAAAGCTGTCTACCGTAACACTGATATCTCAAAAAGTTATTCAAGTATTTATATGAAATTTTCTGAGATAGTTTTCTGTAATATGCTTGTTGTTATCCTCTAAAAACTAAGCTGAATTTTAGTATTAAGTTATATTTTTATATGCATAAGTTTAAAGAAAAGCATTTTTTTATTAAAAAATAATAGTACAAGACTTTGTTCAGCTATATTTCGGAACTATCCTGGAAAACAGGAAATCTTTTAGAGGAAAACACACATAAGTGGCAGAAAAATGTTTTCCTGCAAGGATTTACGTGTGGCTTGAACCAAATTTCGTTCATAGCTCTTAGCGTAAAACATGTTTTTTCTCTATTTTTCTTCAAATTTCTCCATTTTTTTTAAAAAATAATACTTTGAAAGTTTGTTTTTACATTTTTTTATAGTTTTGAAACATATGTAGTTTAAAAATAAAATTAAAAAAAATCTAATTTATTTTTAAAAAAAATTCTTCGAACACGGTCGGATACCTTTAAAATTGCAAAAGAATAAAAAAAACATTTAAAACCAGGTTTATTTTAAATTGAAACTAAATAAAATATTTTTTTATGTTAAAAATAATGTACGCTCATTAAACACAATGTAGTAGTAAATAAACTTGTAATATCTTTTCATTCTAAAATCCATTTTTTAAAAAATTGAATCTGTATTCATCTCTCAAGTTTTGCAATTGAATTTTCTATGTCATGAAAGCATAAAGAATATTTAACAGAACTATAATGTTCTACATCATTTAGTCAAAGATCTATTATGTGTTTCATTAATAGTTCCGTTTTTGGATGTATCGGAATAATTTCCAGATTGCATCTTTAAATTATCATCCAAACCAGTCTTTTTAAAGAAAGTAATTATATGCAAAGTCATTCACCGGTTTGCGTCACACAGTTTTAATTAGAGGTAATCCACAAAAAATTTTCACTGAACAGTCTCACAACACTAAACTATTCTTTCACATTCGGGCCGGGCATCCATAAATTGTGGGAATTTATCCCAATTAAAACGAAGAATAGTGGAGGAAACGCATTAATTATTATGAACAAATTATATACACACATAAATAGGAATATAAACACATCACGAACACAAAAACAAACGTCAAACTTCAGTGTCTAGACTCTTCTAATTACTAAAATCATCTTCCATTCAAGTCTTACGTCGTTCTCTCCGTTTGTTTTCCTTTTTGTTCACTCGTGGCGGTATTGCGGTACGGTTACCGGTAAGTTCATGGCGCCTTTGCCCCCCCCCACACTATATATATATATATATATATATATATATATATATATATATATATATATATATATATATATATATATATATATATATATATATACTGCTCAAAACAATTAAAGGATATTGTAAGTTTTTGTACAAAAAAAAAAGGAATTAGCAAATATTTTTTTGCATAGAATCGAAGAAGGGAGTTAAAAATGCAAATTCTTTGTAATTTCAAGCATTGCAGTATGCAAATTTTGAGTTTGCCGTCGAAAACGACGTTTCAGCGGCGGCGAATGAGATTTCGCTTTTAACTTATTGTAAGAGAAAGCAGAAAATAATGATCGACATTCAGTAAGCGCGTTGTTTCGATGAATGCGATGCCTCAACGAACTCATTTAAGGGAACAAGGGACTTTTGAATTTTACTTTTCAATTTTATAATTTTACACCATGTATTTGAAGTAATAGAACAAAAATAATATTTTCATATCAATATTAGACATTTTAAATGTTAATTTAAAAATTTTAGGGTTAAAAAAGGTGTTTTGTGAGGCATATGGAACGCAACATGGGCAGAATTGAAAACACTCCAGGCGCAATTCATGTAAACGAAAACCAACAATATTTTTTTTCCAGATGTAGTTTATCCGTATGAACATAAATGGGCATTGAATTCAATCTATGTGCGTATATAAACTAGAAAAAAAAAAAGCAAATTATGAATAGAATTTTACGTTTTTTTAATACGTATGCTACTTTGCTAACAGCGGATAAATAGTAAATTTTTGTATTTGGGTAAAGTAATGCCCAGTTTTATGAAGTATAAGACTGTTAATGTGCTCAAAAAATTTTGAAGCGATACAGTGAAAAATAATGCGGTGGGAGCATTTCGAGCCAAAAATGATGATTAAAAACGTGTAAACAAAAATCAGCTGATACTTTTATCCCTTTAAATACCACGCCCCCTTTTTTAAAAATGTAAATAAAATGCGTAAAAATCATAATATCGCAAAAATGAAAATGGATTATCAAAGCTGGTACTAAGCTCTATTTTTTTTTGGCGCAAAAACAATTTTTGTGAAATTTGGTTGATTTTCCGAATGTATAAGGTCCCTTGTCCCCTTAACGGAACCAGAAGCTTCTAAAGTGGTTGTCAGGCTAGAGGGAAGCCAAACACAAGTCAAGGCAAAAGAAGCTATTGGAGTTTTGCAAAGTGTGATTTCTACGAGATGAAAACGGTTTTTAGAGACTGGAAATGCTGGCCGAAGATCAGGGCAAGGTCGCAGACAATCAACAACGCTCTACAAAGACCGTTATTTAGCTTTAATGGCTCAGAGGCACCGAAGTATGAATGCCACCCCACTACAACGACACCTTTGCTCTGGTATTGGCACCACGATTTTGACACAAACTGTCCGAAATCGCCTTCACGCTGTAAGTCTGTATGCTCGTCGACCAATGGTCTGTGTCACATTAGCTGTGAGACACCGTCGCGATACAGGGAGTGGGTTACAGAGCATGAGAATTGGAGAAGAAATGAATGGAGTAATATTTTTTTCTCTGACGAGCCCCGGTCTTGTCTTTATCCACATAATGGCGTATTTTCATCTGGAGGGAGCTTGGCACTAGAAACAATCCAGCTTTCGCGCCCGAAAGTGTCAGATTTGGTGGTGATGGTGTGATGGTGCATGCTGGCATCTCCATTGATGGGCGCACCGATCTGCATGCCATTCCGAATGGAACTCTGACCGGTCGTCAAAGTAGAGATGAGATCCTCATACCTATTGTAGTCCCTTACCCTGCAGCAATTGGTGGTGACTTCATGTTGATGGACGAAAATTGCAGACCACATCGTTCTTACTTGATGAATGATTTTCTTTTGGCGGAAGGAATCATACGAATGGAATGGCCAGCGTGTTCTCCAGATATGAGCCCAATAGAGCATGTTTGGGACATTCTAGGCAATGAGTTTTTGGACGCCTACCACCTCCCCAAACTCTCCAAGAACCGGAATGAGCGCTTCAGGAGGAGTGGGGCAGGATACCCCAGCCCCTCATTAATAGCCTCATTAATTCCATGCCTCAGAGGTGTTTTACATTGCTGGCCGTCTGGAGTTACCATGCCCCTTACTAAAAGCGATTTTCTTTTAAGAAAACCCCAATTTTTCATCGCTTTTCTCATACGCAAAAAGTGCGTTTTTTCCTCTTTTGTAAGTAAAAGTTGAAAAAAAAAAAGTATTTTTTCTTGCTATACAAATGTAATTTTTGTCTCAAATAGTTTACTAACGCCTGTCGATAATGTATCAATCATCCAAAAAGTTATCCAGGTCCAAAATGAACCCAAAACCTCAATATAATTTAATTGTTTTAAGCAGTATCTATCTATCTATCTATCTATCTATCTATCTATCTATCTATCTATATATATATATATATATATATATATATATATATATATATATATATATATATATATATATATATATATATATTAAATTAGGGTGTCCTCAAAAAAAAAAAAAAAGAAAGTCTATTTTTCAAGTCGCACGCCCTCATATATTTTTTTTCCTTTAAATCAACATAATTGTAAAAAAAGTTTCATATAATTTCAACAACGGCAACCCGTGACGACTTGCACCTGGAAGTGCAAAACAGCACTTTGTACTAGGTCGAATCGAAAAAATATTTTCGGAAAATCAAAATTTCATGTTAAAAATACGTTGCCTCAATGGCCCCAAATGTGCCTCAAAAATATTTATCCAAACTATAAAAATATTTTGGGTGCCCAGCGGAAAACCTAAAACTGTCGATTATTATATTCGGCCATTTTTTTAAAAATTACAAATACTTTTAGTATGCTCAAAACAAGAAACTATGCTGAATGAGTTTAGGAGAAATAAATAAAAGTAATTTTCTGCTACAAAGTGTAACATGTTCTTATAAAATTATTGTAATTAGTATTATTGTTAATGATAATTATAAAAAAGTTTCAAAATATTTTTTTTTTAAATATTTGCTGAATTAGTGCACATTTTTGAAAATAGTAAGAGGTAATGAGATGGTTACTTATTTATGTTCCTGTAAGTTTTACCTCACTAATAAAAGGCGACTAGGAAAATTCTAAATAAAGTTTATTTTTATTATTCAGGTACTGCAATCACTGGTAATGTACACAATCAGAAAATACATTTTATATCTTTCTTCTAAAATCAGTGCATTTTCATTCAATAAAAATTTCAGTGTTTTTAAATTTATTTTGATTTTTTAAAAACTTATGGAAAAATTGGAGCAATGTGAATTTTTTTATCCTGTTTTTTTCTATTTTCTAATTATTTACACATCTCTGTCCACTGTTGCATCCATCTCATGTGTCAATACGCTTCTGTAAACTCTATTTTTAGTATAGGCATCTAAAATTTATTTTATAATTTTCGTAAAAATAAAGTGCCTGAAGTAAATGACTAACAATTAAAAAAGAGTCGATGCTTTACTACTTTTCATTAATAACTGTCTACGAAATATTTACTAATTTGTCTTTTTTTTTACTTTCGATTACTTATATATTTTCAATGATAAAATGTTAAAATATTTTAAGTGATGATTAAAAAAGAAGTTTTGCCGTTTGTCATTAATGCATCAAATGGAAAAGTCAGAAATATTTTATTTAAATATAATTCCATTTCAGGCACGTGTTTTACGTCTTTTAAGATATTTTCAGATCATATAATGAATACGCAGTTGGCTCTCTATTTAACGACTTTTAAGGGACCACAAAAAATCTTCCTTAAGTAGAATGCATCCTTAAATAGAATGCTTCTAAAGCTACAGTGGAGCGTCCGGGACAGTGGAAAGTCGTCTTTACACAGAGAACCAACTGTATATATGTATTATTTTTTTAACGTTTCATATACTAAAGGTACTAAAGGAAGAGTAAACAAAGGTGCAAGAAAATAAAAATCAATATTTTTTTTCGTTGATGTTATTCAAGTTAAGCCATGGTTTGTAAGATACACTAAAACACACCGTATTTTGCATGTTTCATGCAATGGTCGTGGTAAAAGTGAGCTATTTGAATTGTCTCCTCACATTTTATCTTTAGGAAAAAATACAAGTATTCAGTTACTATTCGTCATTAGGTATTTATCATTAGATACAGTTGTGCGGCTGACTGATATAACTAATTCTGACAGATATAACTAAATGGGATAATACTAAGCAAAAAAACATATATTGCGAAATATGGAGTTACACAACTTTTACGATAAACGACATGTATTTTTTTTACACAAACTAACTTTTGTTTCGATAATGAAAGGATACCTCATTTATTTTTTTCGCTATTTCCTAGATCAATATTAAATCATTTTGAAATTTTGATCGTAACTTCAGCAAAAGGAGCCTTTATGTTTGATTTCAGAAATATATTGCCTTTAAAAATTTAGCTTCAATTTTAGTCATGCCTCCGAAAAGTTAGATCAATTTCAGTGTTTTAATGGACGAAAAAACAAAACTAATTTCAATTAAAAGTTATTACCCATAACGCTCATGCTCATAGTGTAAGTTCAGGAACTATAAATTCAAAAACCATGGAAAAAACGTTCATTATTATCACCTTTAAGCAGGATAAAACGGAAGAGTTCGAGCTTCTCATAAAATATAAACAAGTATAGTGCAAGGCATTTGTTCTAATAATTATTAAAATATTTTTATCGGGTTACGCTAAACTTTCTAATGAATTAATCTCTGTATCGTGCAACAGGAAAGAAAAAGTGAAGACAACGAAAACACAGAGCGCCGCGATTTGTTTTACGTAATTAAAGTCTTATCGGAAGTTTTGGTTTGTAGTAAACCACGAAGAGTAAAAAGGAAGAGCGTCATCCCTCCTGTAGAAGTGGGCTCTTCCAAGTGGTACCACCCCTCTGATCTTGCTGCTCACTGGGACCAATCGAAGCGTCTCTTGGCGCTCCTCCTAAGGCTGCTATACACTCCGCCTAATCGAAAGCATACGACTTCGCCAACGTAGTCAACGCCAAGCACGCCAACATAAAGTTCGTAAAGTTTCTTTTGTGTGTACCAAATTGAAAGAGTTTGATTAGGATAGAGGGAAAGGTCTATAGCTCTTATGGAATGACTCGTGAACCATTACGATTATGCTGACTAAGGTGAGATGCGTAGCAGAATTTTCTTAGCTTAAAAAAATGTAGTTTTACTTATTTTGTTTTACAATATTTGCTATTTTTGGAAATGATTTTCGAAAACTAAACGTGATAAAGTAACAAAAAAAATCTGAATTCCTTAAATTGATAGTTGGTTTAGTGCAAACAGTTTAGAAGCCGAACGAGATTGTGGAAAATAAGTGCACTGAGAAATCGTGGCGTGTATTTACAATGTTTCAGTCCGACATTTAAGGACAGAAGGTAATTTTTTGGAAAGAAAATCTTGAAATCATTTGTAAGACGATTAAAGGTCTTAACAACTTTTTGAATATCATACACTGCCATACATAAAGGGATAATAAATTGATTTACTCATACAAAAGTTTCTGTTTAAGTATTTGAGAAAAATTGAAAACTTTCATGTAAGCATTTTGAAAAAGATGCGTTAATAATATTTGCACCTCAAAGGATGGGAAAAAATCAAAATGTAAAAAAAACCGCTAGAAGCACTCATTTTTCATACCACACGATGTTTAAAAACTTATTCCCATGAAGCATTATGAAGATTGAGAGCTTGAAAATTAATGATTATCAAACCTAGTGATAAAAACGAAGAGATTATGATATCTAGAATTCCACAAAGCAATGAGCTATTAAAACATATAAATTTGAAACATTGGGTGATCATAAAATATAGATTCTAAGAAAGAACTACGTGGGAAACCTCTCACGAACATGGTTGTACAATATAACAGATGAGAAGAAACATAAGAAAATCTATAAAAAAAAAAGTAAGTTACTAATCTCTCACAAATTTAACTAAGAATCAAAAACTCCTTTAAAATACAAAATGTATCAATATTAAATTACATGAATAAACATTATATTATATAAATACAATGTTATTGTGTACAGGGTTTAAGTGCATAAAATTTAGGGAAAATAAAACTTTAAATCCTTAACGCATTTTATGAATTAGTATTTCACTGTCATGATTTAAAAATCCAGAAAAATCTTTAAAAATATAATTTTTTCACCTTAAAAAAAAAAAAAACTGCGTTTTGTTTTTATTTACATAGTTTTTAATTGTTATTTCAGAAAACATAAACATTACGATTATATATATATATATATATATATATATATATATATATATATATATATATATATATATATATATATATATATAATTTTAAATAATTAATGTATTTTTTGTAAAATATATTGCAGTTGTTACAAAAGTCATCATTATTAGCCTCTTCAACTAGAATCATCCCTATTAGTTAGATATCCTAAACCATACACTCGTATATAAAAATCATCAATTATGTGCTTTATTTAAAAAACAAAATCATGTTCTAAACAAGGAGCAAACAAAGTGAATACGAGGAAAAGATAAGAACAGGGAATTATTTCTCCGTCGCTGTAAATCTGTTTTCTCCTTCAGAACACATTTATAGAGGGAAAAATAGTTTCAGTGTATCTCTGCACAAGTGCTGAATATGAATCTTTTTATTTTATTTTTAGGGTTTGTAACATTATTCATTTTAAGGAGTTAAATTTAAAATTTAGCGATTTAGCGATAAATACTATTTCAAGCAAGATCAATGATCTTTCATAATCAATTAATTATATAATGTTATTAGGTTAGTTGATATTTGATAAATCTTTTCTCAAAAATATAAAGTAAGAAATGGCGAGCTAGATAAAATTTTAGTGAAAATAATTGTAAACAAATGATTAGTATATAATTGCATGATATACAACTTATAGTTACATATATAAATGTCAATATTTGCAGTGGTTAGGATTAACATTAAATTGGCAGAAAAATATTTAGTCTGTGTTTTAAAGTAAATACTTGAGCATAAAGCAAAGTTTTAAGAATTTAAAACGGAAATTCGAAGAGTTGTAGCGTCAAAACAAAATCTTAAAATAATTGCAAATTTAAATCTACAATATCTTTTTAAGGTGTAAAGCTTCTTTAACAAAGATTTTTCACAAGCAATCAATGATTCCTAATGCGTGTATTTTAAAGACATCACTTAGAAATTATTAACTATATTGAAAATAATATTTTCTTTTCAATATATTCTTATTTAATGGCAATAAAGTTAATATGTACGCAAATCATAGCATAACTTTTAAAAACACAAATTGATGGCTTTTTTGTCTTAAATTTTTTGTGTAAAAAAATCTGTTTAAACATGAGTATAGAGAGGACTTTCAGGGCTGCTACATGCACTTTAAATTAATAGCCTATTGAAACAAAATAAGGACATCGGAAGCACATGGGAACTAAACTTCTTTTTACGTTACAAAAAAAATATTGTTCACAATACGTTTTAATATCGCGAAAACAAGTGTTTACACTCTATTTTATCTCTTATTACTAAGAGTTGAATTTAAGCATAATGTAGTGTTTAACTTCCAGAAATTAGCATGGATAAAAATTAGAGAACTTTGTTTTAAAAATTTAATATTTTTCATACCTTTTACTTGCATTCCATACCATTATAAAATGTCAAAAAAATTAAATTAGGTATTTACTTTAACTAATGAATTTGTTTCCAAAATTAACATATGATAGTGTATCGTCACAAGAAAAAAGTACTTTTTAGCAAAACTGAAATGATTTTATTTGAAAAGATAAAGAGAAAAGAAAGTTGAGTTTTGCTAGCTTTTATGCGTTCTTCGCGATAATCGCCTCTTCAAGAGTTTTTTTCTTAGTATTAAAGTGCAAATATTTAATCTTGTACATATGCGCAAATGACTCATATAATTACTTTAGCGTTTGATCAAACGTAATTTCTGATTTTTTTTAAATAATTGACTGGAGTGCAACTAAGTTAGATTTGATACAAAATATTGCAACCCTCAAAGTTAAAATGCATTAATATTAATAGAATGCACACGGAAATAATTTCTTGATGAAATTATTCAATACGTAAAAATTTTTCAACAAGCATTTCAATTTTGAACAAGAAATCAATCTCATAAAAGTTACTGTCTCAAAAGATAATTGCCAAACGGCTTAAACCGAAATAAGGAATTAGTGTAACGAACTAATAACTAATAAACAAATACCAAGCAAAAATACAAAAAACGAAAACGTAATTTGTCTAGGAAAATAAAAACTGCTATTGGAAAATCAATTACTATACATCGCTCAACCACTTTTAAACACTATTAAAAAGCTTTCGAGTGGACGATTTTTTAATCAATTACTTTTAAGTTTGAGTACCACTATTTTGTTATTACTTACAGAAATAACATCCCAAAGATATGAAATATTCAAAAAGTATATTTTTATAAAGTCTATAGCGTTAATTCATTCAAACATAACTTTTGTACTCACTATATACTCTTTTTTGATTAAGGAAAATGATGTATATCAGCGGTCAACAGATTAAATTGACTGAAGATCTACTTTTTAAGTTTGGTGAATACGAAGATCGACTTGGAAGGGGGGGGGGTAAACGATGCTGTGTTGCATTCGCGGTTAAGTTGAGATTATGCTGACTTCAAATTATAGGCAAAATCTTATTAAAATAGAATTTACTACTTATAAAAAAGTTGCATTAATTCGATAAAATAATATTATGTGAACACTGTTGACTGACATAGAAATATTTTCACCCATAAGTATATTTCTTGTTTTAAAATTAATAAAATAGTGAAAATAAAAACTTCCGCTGAACACAAAAATTTTGGAAATTTTTTAAATTATTTGGACGTTAAACCTAATTTTATTTCAGAAAATGGTACTCCGATAGAAACCAAGGAAAACACATTGTCACGATCGACTAAAAATAGGCTCAAGATCGACCTGTCGATCGCGATTGACAGGTTGCCGACCGCTGATGTATACAAAGATCACATTGTCACGTAAAGAAGAGCCATAACCTAACCCTGCATAAACCCCCATAAACCAACCCTGCAGTATTTTTTAAATATTCTTGTAAGTACTACATTTATGCAGCTGCAAAATTTGTGAAATGAGATGAGCATACAGAAATGAGCAGAAGGGAGCAAGAACATACAGCTAAAAATGTGCAAACAAAATACGCAAAAGCAAGGCAAAACTTAGAGAATTTGCAGCAAAACGAATTGTAAGATAGCGAGTTCAAGAGCTTTTCCGCGGGGAGTAAATAACTTTCATCGTTAAAATCTAAATAGTTGTTTACTTACGCATTCGTTTTAACTATTTGAAATTTGGTAAATACAAACACATCTATTCGTATGACTGTAGTTTTACATCATTTTTAAAAGAAAATAATATGCAAAATTCATATGTAAAGATTACATGAAAAAAAAAAAGAATGCGGTATACTGCTTTTAAATGCAAAGCAATAACTCCTAAAGTACGTCAAAATGTAATTTTACCCTTAGAAAATGTGAAGTATTTAGTTAAACACAGTTTTTTAGGTTCTTTTTATTCGTTTTATGTACCATTTCAACTATACAATCATTCAGAGTATTTTTGTGCCATCATTATATCTCTAAACCACTTCATTTTTTACTGTAATTGACTTTTAAAAAATCCAGAAATCCCAGTGTTTCACTCACCTTGCAGGACTATGCAATAAGATTACAACCACAAAATTGTTGAAACTAATTGCATCATTCAATACTTCTGAAGTTACTGTTTGAAAATTGTTTTTTAAGTTGCAGAAGGATATATTCTATTGTAATATTCTATGCAACATTATAAATTATAGACTTTTTGTGATGTTGTTAACCCGATAAACGCACGCTTCCTGAGCAAACGTTAAGACGACGCGCGGGGGGGGGGGGGTCATTAAGATCAAAATAAAGTCAAACGATAATAAAAACATTTTTTATCTACTTGTTTACTGTTAAAACCGAAATGTTTTATAGTTTTCAATTTTGAAATTTACTTTTAGACATAAATGCGATTTATAAATGAATTTTACATCACTTATAATGAAATCGTTTCTATATTTGCTCTCTAAATTAAAGTCATAGACATACATAACAACGCTTTAAGTGAATTTTACTAACTTAATAACAAATATAAGGCTATTACTGGTGTTTTTGATGCAGCAACTTGTGGAGCTAATGCTAAAAATGTTTGATTTTTTATCGAGAAAAAAAAAAAAAGAAGAAGAGATGTTATATTCAAGACAATCTCGATTCACTTTATTCCACTTTATATCATATTTCGCCATAAAAAATCAGATCTATTCATTTTATTTAAATATTTTCTACCATCTTTCAATTCTGTATCAAATTCGCTGAAATGTTCATGACCGAAGAAATTATGCTTAAAAAAAATTGAGCTCCATTCTGTTCATTGATAAAAAAAAATTCTGATTCAATTTTAGAAAGAGTTACGTAAATGAGCTATTTCTTTTTCGTATGTATTCGTTATTGATATATACATGAAAAAACATCAATGTAGAACTGACAGAAACAAACTAACTGTGTTGGTAACGTAAAATAGTTGGCCTGTGGAACATACGGAAGGATGTGCGGGGTCATACTTTGACCCCAGTAACTGACTAAACGTAAATTATTAGAGCACAAATGCCTGAACAACCTTCAAATTGCTAACAAAAGGTAGATGAGGGGACCAAACTCAGCTACTGATAAGAAAAGAATGATCAGGTGGATAGTTTTTTGGCAATTATAGTTTGCAGAAAGCCTGGGGTCATAAAATAACTCAAGAGCGTCCGTCCTAATTAAGTATGCAGTGGGAGTTTTTTAATATTTAGAAAGTCATTTTTCTGCTTCAAATTTTCCCTACCCTCATTGGAATAGTTTTTCTTTTCTCCTCTTTATAATGTAGTATAAAGTTACTATAAATGGCAGGAAAACTAAAGATTAATAATAATTCGTTTTAAATGTTTAAATAATTATTATTTCTTAGGTTTAGATAACAACGAAATCGTTTAGGAGTCTTACAAGTACTCTTTCTATATTGCATTGTTAATTGAAAATTTCTTAATGTTCAAAATCTTGTGAGGTTTTGAGGTACAAAGGGGAGTTTTAAAACATTTAAAACTTTACTGTAATCGGATTTAATCTTTGTTATTTCTTAAATTTGGTTTAAACTGGTGTAGGAGCTTTTTTTTTTTTTTTCCTTTTTGTACCAAAAAAACTGAAAGCACTATTAAAACGTAAGCGGGGCAGTAGACGAACTGCTTTTCAGTTTCCCTGAATGACTGTAAATTTTATCTTTTCAAGGAATTAAATTTTTTTTAAAAATAATTAATGAAAAATTCTGCTTAACTAAATTAAGAAATTGCGAGCTTTAGCTTTTCTACTAAGAAAATAGTTTACGCTTTAAAAAAATCGATTTTAATATAACAATAACGTTTTAGTTTGGGAAGATGAACCGTACTGTACAATAATTAACGCTATAGTGTGTCTAGAGTGTTAAAAATAGTACACACATATGTTTTTAATTTTCAGTAAAATGCTGATTAGTCGTATAGAAATCATTTAAATGAATTATATATCAACGCAAACTTACAAAACTAAGCCTAATTTTAAAACGTAGAAGTATTTTTACCTATTTATTATTTCTTTTTCAAGCAAGGATACAGTTTACAAAAATGATGTTAGCATAAAAAAAAAAAAAAAATCGAAAAAATACTAAATTTTTTCTGTGGATAATTTGTACACTACTGGCCATTAAAATTGCTACACCAAGAAAGTGACATGGTACAGACATGAAATTTTAACGACAGGAAGAAGATGATGTTATATGCAAATGATTAGCTTTTCAGCGCATTCAGACAACGTAGGCGCCGGCAGCGACACCTACAAAGTGTTTAAATGAGGAAATTGTACAGTCAATTTCTCACGTGCAAATTCAATTTGAACGTTGTTGCGTGTTGGAAAATTGTTGTGATGCCTCGTGTAAGAAGAAGAAATGTGTACTAGCTCGTTTCTGTCTTTGATAGAGGTCGAATTGTAGCCTATCGGGATTGCGGTTTATCCTACCGCAGTATAGCTGCTCGCGTCGGTCGAGATCCAATGACAGTTCGTAGAATATGGAATCAATGGGTTCAGGATGGTAATACAGATCGCCGTGCTGGTTTTCAACGGCCAGTAATCACTAGCAGCTGAGAGGACAGGCATGTTATCCGCATAGCCATAGTGAATCGTACAGCCACGTCACGAGAATTGAGTCAAGAAATGGGGTCATTTGCAAGACAACAAGTGTCTGCACGAACAGTTCGGCGACGTTTACAGCAGCATGGACTGTCAGCTCTGAGACCATGGCTGCGACTACCATTGACACTGCATCACAGACAGAAGCGCCTTTAATGGTGTGATCAGCGACGAACCTCTGTGTACCAATGGCGAGACGTCATTTTTTCTGATGAATCCAGATTCTGCTTACAACATCATGATGGTCGCATCCGTGTTTGGCGGTATCGTGGTGAACGCACACTGGCAGCGTGCATTCGGCATTGTCATACTGATGGCCCCTGGCGTGATAGTGTGGGGTGCCATTGGATACACATCTCGGTCACCTCTTGTTCGCATTGACGGCACTATGAACAGTTAGCGTTACATTTCCGATGCGTTACGACCCGTGGCACTACCCTTTATTCGACCCCTACGAAACTCTACGTTTCAGCAGGATAATGCACGATCGCATGTGGCTGGTATTGTGCAGGCTTTCCTTGATGCGGAAAATGTTCGACTGATGCCCTGGCCAGCACGTTCTCCAGATCTTTCACCAATAGAAAACGTCTGGTCAATGGTTGCTGAACAACTAGCTCGTCAGCAAACGCCAGCCACTACGGTCGATGAATTGTGGCATCGTGTTGAAGCTTCATTGGTGTCTGTACCTGTACATGCCATCCACTCTCTGTATGACTCAATGCCCAGGCGTATAGGCACTGTTATTGCTGACAGAGGTAGTAGTTCTAGGTACTAATTTCTCAGGATCTATTCACCCAAATTTCTTGAAAATTTAATCATTTGTTATTTCCAACATTATAAATGTGTCCAATAAATATTACTTTGCTATTTGCATTTTTCCCTGGTGTAGCAATTTTAATGGCCAGTAGTGTATTAATGAATAAATTAAAGACTACTATATTGTCGCAAGTTTTTCTGCCTAAAAACCTTAAATAGAAAACGCTTAAGAGTAATTTTAATACATAATTAAAATCTTGAACTATGCATTTCCATGCAAAAGAAAATTTATAGCTTCATTTTGCTTGGGTACGGAATGTTTGTTCTTTCATTTAAAACCTAACAAAAAATAATAAAACAAGGAAAATTAAAGTAACATATGGCAAAAATATTTGCTTTGTGGTTTGAAACAAAGATGAGCATTAGATCGCCAAATATGGGTCCCTTCCTTCGCATGAAGCATCCGATTCACTGCGGAAGGATACACACTTCTTTTCAACGTTATCAGGCTGCTCGGATCTCTTTGTTAAACTAATGCAAACCAATGTCTTTAGTTTGAAAAAGGAAGCTCCACGTAGTATTTTCCAAAACATCCGTTCCAAATGACATTTTAGCAAATTTCTTCCAAGCACCTTTCCGAGAGCGTAACCTCCCCGATGTGTTCGATTTTTTTTTCTTCACGCCGATGTGCTACCTGCTCCCTTCTCCGATGAACAGCATCCGAGAGCGTCCCACCTCTGACGTCAGGCTCTTACCTGCTGACGTCACGCAGCACGTGGTGTAGAGGTGTGGTGGACGGGCAGTGAAGTGGTCGAGTTCGGAGATGCTACAGGTAGTTTTAGGCAACAGATCGCGACAGCAGGGTGTGCTATCTTCAACAGATCGGTAGGTCCACTTCCTTAAATGCGCTCTAATGGTCTGTGTCATTGTGTCGCGCTTTGTAGACTAGGTCCTACCACTCTTGCTTTGCAATTATAAAATTTTAAGATAGAGTAATCATGAAATAATTTTTACAATAATACTTTACATAATTCAAAAGTTCGAATATAATTCCTGGCAGAGTATTTTGCAAACTTATAAGTTGTATCAACATATGCAGCACTGCAACTAATGCATCTCACACATCAATTTACTAAAGCAAATTTCAACGAATTTAATAGTCTTAAGCATAATAAAATGTTTTAATGGTAGTTTAAACCAATATGTGGGGAAGAAGTATACAGAGGAAAAATAAACATATTTCTCATCACTCATGCATTCTTGTTGTTATATAAAAATGATCTCAAATACATTATGAATCTTTCTATTATTTAATGTTTTAACGTTTTCTATCAAATTTCCAAATAATTTCACGTGGCATTCCTCCCCTTTTATAATGAGAGAGAATACTTAAAAAAAGATACTTGTAGAGTTGCATCGAATCTTCAATTTTTACACATGCAAAAACAGAAAATGAACTGGAACTGCCCAACTAATATTTTTTCAAAACTAATTTACCCGTATTCATCGCTAAAATGTACACTTTGTATAAAATAATGATGGAATTTGTTTATAACATTTTAAAATTATTTCTCAAAAATATTTTAAGTATGCACTTTAAGGAACAATGAAGGTAAGTGAGCAAAATCTCATTTTTTTTCTTACAAACTTAAAGAAAAAATTTCTCCTAGGATCAGCAGATTGACTGAGAGAAATGGTCAAGTCAGTCCGGGGGAGAAAAAGATTTAGGTAAGTTAAATTTTAGATACGGAGATGAGAAACATCCATTAGGTAAGTAAGATTTTTCTGTGAAAAAACCAAATTTGAAAAGGTACGTAAAAACCTGATATTGACATTATCTTATTGAATAAAGAATAAATTAGAGATTCTCAGAAAACACATTTTACATTTTTAGTCAACATTATATAGTCCCGTATAGCAAAAGAAAAGCGCAAAACAGTCATGCAAAACACAATAAATTTCATTTCAATCTTAGCAATATAATCTTATAAAAGATCGTAGTTCATATCTTATGCTTTCTAAAAATTAAATTGGTAATTATTTTGCCTTCAATAATTATCAATAAGTCCGAAAAAGGGGGGGGGGGGGCTTGGACAAGTTAAGCAATAGTCAGAGATCTTGAAATTAAAATAATTTATTTACAATTACCCCTTCATTATACCCCCCTTCCCCTTCATTATACTCTAGAAGAATCTCTGAAAGCCTTAATACTTTAGAAACCAGGAAGATCACGCATTTTTACTAAGCTTTTTCGACAACAACACAGGAAAACAATAAGAAATTAAGATAAATAAATGTAAGGAAAAATTATCCTTCATAAGGTTAGTTATTTTATTCAAAAATGCAAAAGAGTACAGTATCAGAATAAACAGTCAACGTTCGTTATAACGACCAAGCAAAATCGGTCGTTATAACGAGGGATTGCTATAAGGTAAAAGCACAAGATATTGTATGTTGTTCAGTTATATTTAAAGACACTGGAACAACTTTTACAAGTCGTGCTTACTTTAAAAAGTGAAAAAAAAACTAACAAAATAATAAATAATTTTAATTATTTTTTATTAACTTAATGTTTCGATTAGTACATTGTTTGTGCGTATCTCTCAGCAATTCTTTGAAGGTTTTACTATCAAGTAACTCTTTTCAGACGAAATATTTTACCTACAGAAACAAAATATTGTTAATTTAAAGTTTAAGAATGGATAATCTTGAAAATTAGAAAAAAAAAATCGAAACTAAATATTGTCTGTTATATTGAAACAAACAGCTATAAGTTCTAAAAAGGTGCAAAAAATGCATTACATCTATAATATAGTAAAAGGAACTTGCATCAGCTGTTATAATGGGGGGTCGATCTAAAGAGCGTTGACTGTAAATCCTTTCAACCTTTTCAGTTATACCAAATTATTTACCAAATGAGCTGAAAAAATATTTTACTATTTATATACTATTTCATTAAGGATGCAGAAAAATAGATTCCATTCAGAATCAAGAACACAAAGTATTAATTAAAATAGAGAAACAAAATATGTTTTAATGTGACACGGATTCATTTTTTTTTTCCAAAATAAGCTTTAAAAGCATCATTTTGCAAAAACTAGAAATAGAAGATATTAAAGAAACCGCTATTTTCGTAAAACAGCTTTTGCTGCTAGAGAAAATTTTACCATAGAATAAAATCGTACCAGAAAACATTTCCTCAAACATTTTATGGCGGTTATTTCACTTTCGTATCTTTCGCAAAAGCTGATTCATTTTTCTAATTTTTTCTTCCTTTTATTTTTTTCGCATTTGAAGAAGTTTTATACCTTACGAAATAGTTTAAATCTTTAACCATAAATGTTACACAATTTACGAACAAACCAAAGTGTTTTAACGGAAGTAAAAAAACCTTAGCGTAATACGTATTTGAGACATAAAATAAATGCACCATACCGTAATTCGAGTCTCAGTCATTGAGGGGCCATATAAAATTAAATTTATATATTTATATTTTCCCTATAGTTGATACCTTTAACACAATAGCGAACTAAGCTGTTAATTGATATAGTAGCTTTAACACTAATCATGAAATATATAGTTATATAAGAAGACTGCCTGATATACCATTATTACATTTATTTTTTTGCCGAAACCGGAACCTTTCATAACATTTTCAAAGTTTAAAAACATTTTCAGAACAAGAATATATTTTTATGCAAATCTGTATTAGGGATTCGGGTTTTGTTCATTATTATGTTAAAAACTCTTAACTGTAAGCTCAAAATTAAATGAAAACTCACATTTTTCTTAAGTATGTTTTATCACCGCTGTTTCAACGGTAGATAATTTCGAATGACTTAACCTATCACTCTGTAAAGTTCGTTTACTTATGAGTAAATACACCCAAACATGTTTTTATGCGGTGATAGGGACCGCATAAAAAAATCGCATAAAAGAAATTGTTCGAAACTTCACGAGTAGCTTTAAAACGTTGTTCTCGCAACACAGTTAAAGAATTTTTTTTATGCGGTGGATAGGAACCGCATAAAAAAAAGTTTCGCATAGAAAATATCCAAAAAACTTACAAAATTGTAATATTTAAACGAAATCAAAAAAAAACAAGTGATAATTTTTGCGGAGTATTCGGACAAAATTTCCCGAATAAGGAAACTTTTGGGAGGTCACAGGAACTTCCCATCGGGGTGCCTATGTCGTCACTTGGAAGATGTTACCTCGCACCCGTTTTAAAAATAATTCCGTCAATTGAATACTAATTTGATTGAAATTTTAATGTACCGCACAAAGAAAACTCGCAAAAAAAATATATTGTTTTATTTAGCATAAAACAACTTAAGTTTCCACATAATTAGAGCTTTTAATAGATTTTTAAAGCAAATGAAATTAGATCCGTAGCATATTGCATTAAAAATAACTACAGTGCTGGTAAAAAAAATTGCATCACCCTCGCATTTTCACAACAATGGTATAATGTGAGTAGTTTTGGTCGACCGATTAAAGATTAATGCATGTGAAATTCTGAAAAACTTATGAAATAAACATTTAACAGCAGGAATCCGATAATTGTTTACGTAGATCGGGGCTGTTTCCGGATCAAGGCAAACTGCTGATCCCATACTCACTTTTCCATTTCGCAACCTGCGTGTAAGTTTAGAGAAAAAAAAATGCTAAATCCCATGTCAATTTAAGTCTAATGGCAGGATAAAGGTTTTTAAATTGTTACGTACCAGTTTTGCCCTATGGCACGGAGCAGAATCATCCTGCAAAATGACGTTTGGAACTGAAGTATAGTCATCCCGGATAGTGGGCCAACCAACTCCTTGATCAGAAATACATCCCCAAATCATCTGGGATAAGGGATGCTTGACTGTCTGTTGAATGCAGTCGGATGATATTCCTCTCCTTTGCGGCGCGGGTGATGCATTTTTTTTTTTTTACCACCACTGTAGATAAACTGAAAATGTTTGAAGTTCTATCTACTACTACTTCCTTAATTAACGCTGATACATTTTGTATCGCAACATATGTTTTAAAGCTCTGGGATTTTTTTTTTCTTTATCGAAGAACTATGAATTAAAATGCACCTCATTTATGTTAATATTGCATTAAATATGATTTGTTCTTGGTAAAATCCAACTACAGTTTATGATTTTTTTCTATGCATAGGTAACATAAAAGTAATTATTTAATGTATGTCATTAAATTTATAGTGTAAAAAATACTTAATATGAAGCCATTGCATTTCAAAATATTTTCAGTTGCTTAAAGTTGAATTTTATTACAAGCAACACAGTAATTATCTTTAATAATTTTGAAAAAATATTCAAATGTCTTCCGCTAGAAAATTTGAGCCATCTGATATGAATTTGTGTCTGATCAGAAATAAAATAATGAAATGATTAAACTTTAAGACACAAATTATATTTGGCTTAAATACATTAATACATTTTCTTCTGTTTTCTAAACATAAATACTTTAAGCTAATTGAATAAGGTGGTTTTGCTATTACTGGATAGAATAAATTTTAAAATTTTGACATTATGTTTTATAAAACGATAGTGTTTTCCTTTTTTTTTTTTTTTTTTCAAGTTTTCAAACAACATTTATAAATTCGTACTTTACTACTTAATAAACCTGAAACTGAAAGAAAATGCTAGATCGTTCTTTTGTTCACTTCTTTTACTCGCATTTATTTCGTTGCCATCAAATAATGTTTCTCGTCTTTTAATAAAATCAAAAATGGAACTCCGTTCTAAAGAAAACACATATCAACATACATCATACATTACAACAAATACATGTATGGAAAATTTCATTGCATTCCCGTTCATAAATATAATATAAACGCTCATTGAGCATTTGATTTTATTCTGAGGTACATTAAATTGTGCACTGAATTCAAAACCTCACTTTCTTCAAGCGACGTCAATGCAAAGTGATTTACTATTTAAAGGAATCTCATGATGTATTATATAGAAATAACTGACCAAACTACACTGTAAAAAAAATCTGAAACGTTACTGGGTATTTCCGTGTTACGTTTCGGGATTTTAATGGTTTTTATCTGCTTCCTGGAAAAATCAAGTATCATTGACAAAAAGTTTCCTGAATTTCTACAAGTTGCACTATTGCAGTCTTTTCACAGTTGTGAAAAATATTTTTTGCTCCCAGTTTAAAGATTAACTGAGTTTATTTATAAAGTGTATCGGCTTCAACTCAATTACAGCCTGTCCATGCCCAATTAAGCTCCCAACGGAAGCGAATAAGTATGGACTACGTTGTTTTGCAGGAATTTCAGGCGAGTAAAATTCTCGTTACTTACCAGCAATTCTGGATTAACTTTGGCCATGTTTGCAAGAATGCTCTTGGAATTTCCTTGATAAATCAGGAAGACGCCAAACTATTATATTATACCTTCTTAAGTTACCTCTAATTTTCCAGAAACACTACTTGCTTTAAACGGGTATATTTCTGAATTTTTCAGGAGGCTTCCAGGTTAATATCCGGAAGGTTACTCACTTTAGTGGAAACCGTTCCTAGATTTTGCAAGATATGTTACGGGCAGAAATTGCACACATCAGCTGCCTATTATTTTCCAGGAACGTTTCTGAAGCTTGTTTACAGTGTATATCGGACTGAATGCAAGCATTTAAATCTCTTACATACTTAATACTTTATGACTTATATCATTTTTCGTAAAATCTAAAATACTGTATACTGCAGATTTTTCAATGGTATAATTAAGAAATGTACAAGGCAACTAAAGTTCTACTTGACATGAAAAACACTCATAATTAATGTCATTTAATCTGCGACCACCAAAAAAAAAAAAAACTACTTGTTGACTGAACAAGAAAAATCTATTGTGCTTTGCTAGTGAGCCAATTATAAGAACACTTTGCTTTCCTTTGCACAATGCAACGCATTCCGTAAATAAAAGAAAAAAAAAAGAATTCCATTACTTAGTTTTTTTTTTTTTTTTAAGCGTTTTTCTCTTTGTGCGATTTTTTTTTATTCTTTTGCGCGGTGTATGAAATTTTCAATCAAATTGGGACTCAATTGACTATATTATCTTTTAAACAAGTGCTTAATAGAATAATTTTGAGCGATCATTTTATGCCGTCCCTACCTATTGCACAAAGACAGGTTTGAGTGTATATAAAAATAAACCTTCTTACTTAATTGATGAAATCTTATACGCATTGGCAGTGAATCTGAAATTATCATTTTTATTATAAATATCGTTTACAAAAAACTATGTCATTCTTACAAATAATAGCTTTGCATTCGCTAAATGTATGAAGCGCATAGATGCAAAAGTAGGTATCTCCAAAAAAAAAAGAAGAAGAAGAATTCAGCTATCGTACGCTACAAAAAAAAAAAAAAAAAAATGCAATAAGTTTTCCTGTTTTATCTAAATCTTTTATGGTACCATTTTGAATCGATCTGACTTTCTCAGGTTATTGGTCTACCTAAATATTACACTGTAAAAAACGCAGAAAAAAAGCATTTGCGAAAATATTAGAGATACCTACTTTTGCAGCTACACGCTTCACATTATAATTATAGTGCTCATATGAGAGAAAAAAAAGATGAAAGAAACCATTTAACTTGAAAGAGTTCTCTAATTTTTTTGCACATAGTATTGTGCACGTATGTCTCCCAGGTACTTTTTTGTTTCATCATTGTTCAACATAGTTGTTTATCCAACAACTGATATTTTGAAGTTCGGAAAAATACGGAAGACCTAAAGGTAAGTTTTTAGAAAGAACTGGCAACAGAACAACAGGTAGGTCTTTCATTATTGTTAGCACTTAATTGAAGTAGCATTAGTACTTGGAAGGTTTCCTTACTTATGGAGAAAACGGAGAGCATTTTTCAAACATAACGTAGGTGGATATTCCGTATTGGTGAAGGTTCCGCTTCCGTAGGATTTTCTTTAAAAGAAACACTTAAATAAAACAGTTTTTTTTTTGTGTTAGTAGAAAACGGATGACTTGGGAAGAAAGTTTGCAATACGATGCTATGTGCATAAAAACTCAAAACGGATAAATTGAAATAGCAGATCACACATATCGCTCGTTTGGAAGAAGAGTTTTACAATATGAAATATTTATTTATTTTTTTTCGGTTAAAGGCCTTCAACGGATTTATTATCCTTGGAAAATAATGACAGTTTTTTTGTTCGAATATTAACCACTGGAGAGCACCTCAAGCTAACGTTTCTTAAAGCGAATTGCCTGAAGAGTTCAAACGCTTCCCCTGTAAAATTTCATTTCTTCGTATTATGGCACTCTTCTTCCAAATGAGAGATATGTCCTTTTAAAGAAATTCATCAAAAGTTAAGGTAGATTGCCGAACATTCGAACTCTTCTAAACGGAACTGCCCATCTATCCAAACATATTGTTTATGTCCTTTTTTAAGGTTAAGCATATCAAATAGAAAATTTTCTCACTCATTGTGAATTATTCTTAACATTAACAGGAAAATAACGGACTTAGAAAAGAGATGGGGGTGAAATAACGGTCATAGCAAAATAACTCCTGTTTTCCTAAACCCCCTGTGTTTCCTCTTTCTCATCCTTTTAATATTGCGTGAAGTCCAAATTAAAATGGAGCTCTTTACAAAAACTTAACCAAGACAAAATTCGTTGAAACACACATTTTCGCATTAAAAGAACTGCCTCCAGGTTTTTTAAATGCATAATTCAGTTGTTTTAGTATCGTTAGGAGCCTCCCATAAGTCATTTATCCAGGAATTTTAACTTTTGCTTTTCTGAATTAAGGTATCCGATTGTGTTCGAAAACATTTTTTTGAAAAATAACTTTAATATTTTTTTAATGTTATTCTTTAACTACATATGTTTCCAAACTATGAAAACAATATAAAAACAAACTTTCTAAAAATTGTTTAAAAAAAAAAAGACAAATTTGAAGAAAAATAGCGAAGAAACGTGTTTTATTCTAACAGCTATGGACGAAATTTGGTTTAAGCCATGCAAAAATCCTTGTAGAAATACATTTGTATGATACTTATGTGTTTTTGGTGTAAAATACTTGTAGTTCTGCAAAATAGTTCTAAAATATAGCTGAACAAAGTTCCTGTACTGGAATTTTTAAAAACAAAATGCCTTTGTTTAAATACTATGTACATAAAATTATTACTTAATTTGAAAATTCAGCTTAGTTTTTAGAGGAAAACAAAGAGTCCCCTATTACAGAAAACTATCTCAGAAAATTTCACATCAATACTTGAATAACGTTTTAAGATATTGTTATAGTAGACAGTTTTCTTTAAAATTATGGTTTTTAAGAAAACGCATTTAAATGCAACTTGAGGTCTGCAGATTGGTTTACGAGTTTGTAATAATACAACTAAAACTACAGCTGTAATTCACGTAGATTAAAAACTAAGTTTGGAAAGCTAATAAGTCAGACTACAAAACGGATTGTCGAAAATGTCGCTTTTAACGCAGTCGTATACTTTGAAGCCGATTTCGAAGCGGAGCTTTAAAACACAAGAAACAATCTACAATGTTATCTAGATGTAACAAAGAATGGTCATTTCATAAAGCTTGAAATGTTGTAAGATTTTAAATACGCTGCAAATTCGATATTATTATTTAGAAGAAAAATGAATGATTATACCCCCCCCCCATCACACTCTCATATCTGCATACAGCGGCACTAGTCCTTACAAAATGAGTCAGAAAACTTCGCTTCTACGAAAGCCTTCAGTTACTTGCTATTTTGTTTTCATACGGTTTTCTTATGAATAATAAATAGCCTCTATTCACTTTTCATTTGGGATAAAATAACTAAGCGGCGAACAAGTTTTTTTCTTAAATGGAGAAGGGGAGAAAGTTGCAGAGTGATGACTACCTTTAAGTGAACTACTGCTAGAAAACGGTGCTTTTGCAGGTTGTAGAACAATAATCAATAATGATTACAAATTAAATCGAATAACATTAGTTGCTAGTCACAAAGTCAGTTATAAAGAAAAATCCGCCATGTTTTTACTAGCAATGTTAATAGTCGTAAATTCGATCTTTTGCTGATAAATTATCTCTACTGTTATTTTCTATCCAAATTGTGCTTCACATGACAGTATATTCGTACAATTTCGTATTTCAGCACCAGTTTTCCTTTTCAAAAAGGAGTTAAATTAGGGCTTAAGTAGGTTAAATAAAGTAGGTAAAATCGATATCTATCGGTAAAAAGTTACAAATTTTGTCCATTTAAATGCTAATTAAGTAAAATTTATCCAGGTAAAGTAAACATAAAAACCACAAATAAGTAAACAAACGCATATGAATAGAAAAACTAAATTATTTTATAAAATAGGTATATGTAAAAATTGTATGAATAAAGATAAAAAATATGCCTCTCTAAAGCTTAAGAAAAGAAAATAACTATATAAAAATTAGAATCAACTTGTTAAAATTATGAGCTTTAGATACCCAAGGTTGTGGAAATGCTGAAAGAACCACTTAATTTAATTTGCTATTTACTTAATTCCCTACATTTGGTTATCTTTTCACCTACTATTTTCTTTACTCTTAGGTATTGATTTATAAGTTTTTTTTTTTTCATCTTATTGTTTGTACCATTCTTTTAGCTTCGGCGCAAGACATTTGCTATTTATTTCTCTTTTTAGATCGTAATTGTTAAACAATTTCATTGATTATTGCGTTTTTGTGACAAATACATAACACAAAGCATGATGCTCTAGACAATTACACGACTATTCAGATGCAGTTAATCCTAAAATATTTATGCACTTATTTTCAATACTTTCTTACATAACAAATAATAGTTTTCATTCTTACTCAAAAAATAGAGCCATTGTGTCGTTCTCGCAAAAAGATACTTTTACCTTTCGCCAAGAACTCAACTTAACTAACAAGACACTGCAGTATACCAGACATTACAGTATACGGCTTTAGCCCTGGCTTAGATGCGGTAAATTAATGCATATCAACTAGACATTGGTTTAAACATTAGTAGTTAACCGTGTACCGAAGCAGCACGCTTTACTAATCGAATAAATGTAACAGCTATTACTGAAGTTGCACTGATCTTTCTTCGGCGATGAGGTTAGACAGCACATTTCTCCAATCTATAGTCCTATATTCTAATTATTATTAGCAGTTTTCAATATTTAAGGTGGTTTGAAACACAAAAAACGTTATATTTTGCTTTTTTTTATCATTTAAAAAAAATTCCGTTTTTTTCTGCTTGAAAGGACGTTGGAATCTTGTTTAACAAAAACAAAAGTTATAATTATTTTTGTTTCATGCATTTAACTAATATTATATCTAATTTTTAAACTTTAAACGCGTTTTTCTCCATGATGCAATTTTTTTCGAGTTTTTGCATTCACAATCTTGTAAGTCAAGAACTGATAAAGAAAAAGTAATGAAATTAAAAGCATACTTTTTCAAACAGTTTACGTTAATTTTTATTTGACAAATTTAAAAACGATTACTGCAAAAAATGTAATTAAAAAAAGTATCTTCAAAATTTTCGAAATTTTGGTTCAAATTTTTTTTAAATTAAAATTGTTTAAATCGCCGAGTAAAAATTAAAGATTAGATATTTTGCATAATTTTTTGAAAAAAGTTTGTTAATTGATGAAGAATATTTTGAGTTTTAGCTATTTGAATTGACCCCATTAAAAGTAAAGAAAAAAAAAGTTTTTTTTTTTCATATTTATGTTACGATTTTGCTTATAAAATTGCTAAGTCAGTGCAAAAAATTTGAAAACTCTTAAACTGTTTAATTACCTTTTTTTTTTTTTCAAAATGTGTCCCGGACCACCTTAAACACCTTTTATAAACTTTCGGGGATGTTTATGATATACAGTAGACTCCGGATTATCCGCGGAGTAGGGTGGCACGGTAACCCCGGATAAGCGAAAATCGCGGATAATCCGAATAACAGGTAAAGAATGACACTTAGTAAAACCAAAAGCTAAACAATATTAAAATCACACAAATATACATTTAAATTATAGCTAAAAACATTGCAACATTGCATCTACTATCATTGAATATAAAAACTAAATGTAAAATCTTAAAACCGAACACTAACACAATCATAAGTTTTAAAAAAATCAAAATTTTTGTGAAAAAACCTACGGATAATCCGGCCGCCGATAATCGGGAGTTAATATATAGAGTATTTTACCATGCATTTCTTCGCTTAAGTACGCTAAAAACTACATTCACATGGTATAAGCAATCCTCTGTCGAGTTTATTTTAATAAGTTATCTTAATTAGTCACCAATAATTTATAGTCATCCATGGTGCCATTTAAGGACATTTCTTCCGTGTGCAGGTAAAGGGCAGTAACGGCAAATTTTTCACTTTTCATTTTTTTGCATTTTTGTCATCTATTGTACGTTAGCTTTACTGCACAAGCTAACTTATTTGATTTCCGCTGAAAAAAAGACGCGAAAAAAACGTCTAGTTCCAACATTTTCCTATTGTTAGTATTGAATCCACCACACATTTCTTCAAGTATCTCAAAAACTCATTTCTGCAGATACTGCCGTTTACCTGCACACGGCAGATTTCTTATAACCATTTTAGGTCTTTACATATGTTTTACATGAATAAATGGGGTCTCTGAGCAAAAGAAAAAAAAAGAAATATTTCTTGCTGTTATTTTAAGACCAAAATAACGCTATTTGAAGTAAAAGGCTCATATTAGATTTAAGGTTTCAAGACAGTTTATCAATCGCGTTTTTAGTTTGTTAACTGTAATATTTTTAAAACATCAGATGCGATATTTTTCTCGTTACCTCCTGCCTACCTTGTTAATTTAGCTTTTATTTCCTCCAGCCAATGTGTGCAAATATATTGCTTAAATATATTTAGAAAATTCAGGACTGTTCTGAAGCATAAAACTTCCCAATAATACCCGAAACACCGCATTCCGAGATGTGCCGAGGAAAATTTCTTGGATAATGTATTAAAAATTTGGCGGGAATGTAATGTTTTAAAACTTTAATGGAAGAAATAAAAGCTATGGTTCCATCATTACTTAGAATAACTAAAACACATGAAGTTTTAGTCCATATTTTTTATTACCAAATAAAAAATATATCGCTTAACTTATTTTAATTTTTAAATAAAAAATGTGTTAACAGTTTTTGTAAGTACTTTTTTGTAGCATGTTGATGCATAAGTTGAACTCTTAAATATCTAACAGGCATGACTATTGTAAAATAATTTAAGTTTTATTAATAGTTTTTTTTATAACTGAAAGCTTTTGTGATTTATTTCAACTGCATTTTTAACTTTGTCCTGTTTCTATTATTTTTCTTGTAAAATATTACAATTGTTAAGCGTACTTGGTAAGCAGTATAAGTACAAAATAAAGTTTACCAGCTGTTATTTCATCAGCCAAAAATTCGCATGTTCTTCTTTTTTCAAAGTCACAAGAAATATGAAACTCTACAAAATTGAATAATAAGTTTTGTTTTTACGTTCATATCAGTATTTTGAACAAAATTTTGTTTCTTAGCGACTGATTTCTGTTTAAAGGAAACATGCTTTTATCTGCAGTGTCAAAACTGCTTGACAATATGCCAAAAAAACTTGGAAATGTGTTCTGGATTCTAACCAACTCTTATCCCAGCTTTCTAACGATTTTTCAATTGTTGGCAGAGCAGAAATGAATTCTAAAAAGCTATTTCATGCCTTGCACTAAGGCCATAAAGAATTTTCAAATAAAAGTAAAATAAATTGCAATTTAACGATTGGATGAAAAATCCCTCTTTTAATTTCTTTTGTCAAATTGTGAAAAGAAGAAATTAAATGAGTCTAAAAAACTCCACTCTACACCAAATAATAATATAAGAGTCAATGACTAAAAAAAAATCAACACACTACTACTTTTTGAAACGAAAATGAGTTTTAAGAAGAAATGATTATGTTTACAATTAAAATAGTTATTAGCAGAAACTACTTTCGTTCTGCATGCGTCATAAAATATAATCAAAAACACTTAACGTTTCAAAATATCTTATTGTTTATTTACGAGTTTTTTCTTTTCTTTTTTTAATCATTGGCAGTTATTTGTGTTTATTGAACAGTAGATATCCTACCACTTCATTTAGATGCAAATATTCCTTAGTCAATAACTTCTCGCTAAAAATTCTCCAGAAAAAATGCTGAAATTAAAGTACACCTAATGCGTCCAGCTTTTCTTTCCCCAAAATTTTTTAACGCTTTAACTTTTCCCAGTCAGCCAAGCGAAATTTATATCGTAAAAAATCAAGTAGTAAAAATGTTTTTATTTATTTATTTATTTTTTTTTAACATGAACCAGGGCACGAATCATATTCGAGCCGTAAAAATGTTTCCTTTGATAACACCATGGAGATCTTTCCAGGTTATATAAAATCTAAATAGATAAACATTTGTTCTCTAATATTATGTATCATTTATCTTTAACGCTGCCCAAGCTGCATTCTTTATTTGGAGATGCATTACCGTTTATTACTTTGCTTCTAAAAAGTAATGAGTAATGCTGAATAGTAAAATATGTATTCTTGATAACGTCTTTTAATCTTCCCAGAGAAATATTTTCTTGAATATGTTTTAATTCCTTACAAGAGTTACAACAAACAACTGAATGGACGACTAAAATGTCAAAAGTTTTCACACAAGAATAAACTTTACGTCATTTAGCTAAGTTCACAGCGCCACCACTACCTGGTACTTTAATGCTGTATTCACTATTAATTTTACTCATAAATACTAATACTTCCAGTCACATGTAAGCAATACTTATTCCAACTAAAATAAAAGTGCAACTGTCATTTATTACATTAAACTAGTTGACACGTGCGAAGTATTCGCTCTCGACGGAAGGAATTGGAAACCCGGTCTTTAAAGGTATTTTTTAATAGCAAAAATGAAAACCAAATCTTTAAAATGATGCCTTACTTATGAAATTTGAAAAAAGTACCGATAAAGCTATGGTGTTTTCAAAAAAAAAAAAAAAAAAACACAGACACACATTTGAAGCTGAGTTGCAATTATGTAACAGCAGCAAATTAATGGTAACACCCATTTAAACTATTATTTTTTGTTTCAAGAAGCAAAATATTGTATTCATGTGTGCGCATAGATATATGCGTATATATATACATATATACATATATATATATATATATATATATGCGTGTATATATATATATATATATATATATATATATATATATATATATATATATATATATATATATATATATATATATATATATATATATATATATATATATATATATATATATATATATATATATAATCTCTCATGAGGTCTTCACATCTGAATTGTTTAAATATTCATATTATGCTGAAAAAAGAAATGATACTGTGTGCTATGTTGAATTCACAAAATCGTATGTACTGTGTTGCTCTTCTTTTAATTTTCCGATGGACTTTCCTACGAGAAAATAATGTAAATGACTTGAGCACAATTCCAGTGCTCTAACTTGACTCCTTCTCCTTTCCTACAATTTTCACACCTTTTTAAAAATTCACTTTGAGTGACGATTACTTGAAATCTGTTATGTCTGCATTCACATGACAAATGTATGCGGCGTACAAAATTTGCATAAGTTTCATGAAGCAGTGGATTTCTCTCATTCATGCAAATCGCACCACGTTGTGGAAGCTATATTTTAAAATAGAATTGTTAAAAACAAACATTGTGCATAAATTTTGTACACCAGTGTTTAACCTGTTTACTTCAGTCATTAATACACCATTATATAATGCTTGAGTTAGGGCAGGGACGTGTTTTATTCATTACTTCCCTTAGTTTTGCTTTTCTACGGCAAGATGCCCTGACATTTTTCTTCTGCCAACTGTCTTTGGCTGGTTATTTTCGTTCTAACTTCTTGAATCAATTGGGTTAGTCTTGTAGTCTGGTTGTAACTTTTCCATCATAAGGGTAAGCAATTAATGTTAATTTACAAAAATTTTGATTTTGCAGAATTTGTCAAACTCTTTTCAAACACAATTTCATTTTGCGAAATATTGATTTGAAAACACCAGAAGTATTTGCGATCTTTTTTTCGCAGTGATCAATAAGAAATAGGAGCATGTTTTTCTTGCATTTTCTTTTCCTTTTTCCTTAAATCAACCCAGCAGAGCAAAAACTAAAATATTATTAAAAAAAATAAATAAATAAAAAACTCTTCCGAACGAAAGACTTTTACTGACTAACTGTTGAAGTGAAAACCTGTTGCAAGGTTAGGATTCAGAACGAATAGAAAGGGAGGATTGATAACTCGTGACTATGTAATTTATAATTTTTGGAAGTATGTATAGTACGGTGGCCGCAGCTTATATGAATCACGTTTGTTCTAAACCTTTTTCGATCCCATAAAGCACCCGATTCGAAAAGCGACTTCTTCAATAAACCTGGGTTTTGTTCTGTTTTTGATGATTATATTCATTAAAGCTGATGATTCAATTAACTACTGATTCAGTTAACCAGGGTCCACTAAACTATTCAAAATATTACTATTTTAAACAACTTAAAATGAAATAATAAAAAGAAATACTCTTTAGCATATACAACGTATGTACGGAAAGCAAATCAATTTTTGCATCATTTGAACTATTAGCGACACATGAAATGTGTTGAAATGTAAAATTGCGGAATTACACGACAGTCCGGATTAATTTGGCAATTCACTGTAGAAGGCAATTAGTTAAGGGCATGGATAAGGCTTTTTCGAAAATTCGAATAGAAAAACTGCAGTTCTAGTTCTTGGAAAACTTATTCTATCGGTGGTAGAACGTAGAAATTGCACGTTTATAGCTGTTATATTTTCTCTAATTTTCGATAATGTTTTATACGTATTTTTTTGGAAGAAATTAGAATACACAGGTTTAACCAGTTATGACACCACGTGTTTAGTTATGGTCATACTAAAAACTAGTAATGGTAATGCCAGCTCAATTCAATTATTTTCAGAAAATACACAAAAATGTGCTTAACAATATTAATGATATTTATTTTCCTTTCAATATAATTTCATTAAGTATATGTTTTCATTACTAAGTGGCATAATTAGTTAAACAAATCATCATAATTTTTAAAGGCTTCACCATCATTATCGATGTTGGTTTTAGAATTTTAAAGCATCTTGACTTACCTGTTCGATCAACATTAATATTAAAAAATGGATAACTGACAAATGGCTTTTGAAAGGTTCGGTAGGTTAAGCAAACGTATTTATCGTTTGTCAAATTTAGGTAATAACTGACCACAATGTTATTGTCTAACCAATGTACTGGAAATAAGTTTTCCTTTGTTTCCGACATTTTTCAGCAATAATTTCAAGTTGTTTGTCCTAATATTATTATTTAAACTATTGACATTTCTTCTATATTTTCAAAACCGAAAAGTGTACGTTTTACACACGAGTTTGTATTGAGAAAATATTTATACAACATTTTTGATTTTGATGAGTTAAGTGTGTTTTACGGTTAAATTAAAATGTTTTACGGTTGAACAGGCAGAGACAAACAAATATGTTTGTCATTAGAAAGCAGACTGAACTTGACATTAAAGGGGATTTATAATGCTTCCTTAAACTTCTAATACACATCATCCTAGTAAGAAAGAAAGAGTATAGTTACTTATTATTTAGATATGAGCTTACTCAAAAATATTAACGACTCTTTATTCTGCTTAAAATAGAAATATGATATCCGTAGCTTCCCCGAAAAGTTGACATCATAAGTTTCAAGAACGGCTTGATTCGTAATCCAGCATTATAGGCTTTAAATCGTAAACCTACCAATAGTAAAACTTACAATTTTCTAAGTAAACAAGATATAAGAGTTCTAGAAAACTGTAAAATAATCCAAATAAAAATAGCTTTTGAAATGTATAGTAATAATTGATCAAGAAAATGTAATGTTTTAAGAATATCAGATAAAAAATTACTTTGTTATCATTGATTTAGTGTGAAGGAGCATGCTAAAACGCACGCGCAGTTGGGAAAAAATAAGGGTTAATGGGAAGATAACTATTAGGTAAGCAATAATTACTATTACATACATTGCAAATATATTACAAAAAATTACTATTTTGTGTTCCTGAAGAACGGCATTTTTTTTTTCATTCGCTACTGATTTTTTTTTCTTTTTTTGTCGTGAGAAAAAAGTTAGCTAAAATTTCGCTCAAAAAATAATAATATTTTGGAAATAAACATTTTATTTCAATTTAAAAAGGATTATATCAGCCAAATTACGTGCTCTACCGTGGAAAGTGATCACGTTGGGTCCTGTTTACCTAAACTGTTGAGAAAAAATTGATGTGATAGTAGAAACCTAACTACACTTCTGAAATCAGCAAGTTCACTTTACTCAAAACGAGCTCAAAAATCTAACTCACCAAAATTGCTCACTGTAAAAACGATTCAGAAACGTTCCTGCAAAATTATCCGGAAAGCTTCCTGAAAAACTCCCGCTTGAAGCCAGTCGTGTTTCTGGCACTTTAAAGTAAACTTATGTAGGGATAATACAAAAGCTTGGCAACTTCCTAATCATTAAGGAAATTCCAAAAGCAGTAATGCAAACATGGTCATAGCTAAGCCAGAATTGCAAGGAAGTTTCCAGAATATTACTCGCCTGCAATTTTAGCAAAGCAACGTAATCCATACTTACTCGCTCCCTTTGGGAGCTTAATCAGCATGGACGGGCCGTAAGCGGACAGAAGCCTATACATTTTATAAATACGCTCAGTTAATATTTAAACTAAGAGCTAAAAATATTTATCACAACAGCATTCGTGCAACTAGTAGCAAGTCAGGAAACTTTTTAACAGTGATACTTGATTTTTCCAAGAAGTGGATAAAAACCATTGAAAAACCACGAAACGTTACACGGAAATACTAAAAACGTGTACTCTTTACATTAGAAAATATTTTATTCCATTCATGAAATTATGTCTTCACTCAACGATATTGAAGTCCATTACTTCAAAACTCATTCCAAACAATATAAAATTCTAAAATCATTTCAATTAAAAATATACCCACTACATATTTGTATCTTTTCAGTTCGTTTTATTCAAATACAAATTAAATCTAATCGTCATAAATATTTATTATTTAAAATTTTCCGAGGAATGATAGAGTGAAAAAACTCGCTGAGTTTATACCAATGCTTTTGCAGCATGCATAATTCATTATGTTTGCACGCGATGAATTTTGATCAAAAGAATATGGATTTGCGTTCGTTTCTAAAAGAAAATAATATCTAGAGATAAACATTTCATAAATATTATACTACGATATCTACCAACAGAAAACATGTTAACATTCAAAACGGTGATTTGAAAGATGAATTAAAAATATTAAACCCCCAACACTGGGAAACCTATTCTATTTTTATGCAAAGAGGAACTGGATGCATAAGAAAAGATGCTGAACTTTTAAATAAAGAATTTGCCTTTCAAATGACCACGAATTTCTATTAAATTAAAAATAAAGCTCCGTATAAATATTTTAAGATGAAGTAAAAATAGTAAAATAATACGTAAAACAACCTATTATGCTTTACGAAATCAGGGATGAAGGGATAAAAATGAAAGAAAAGAAACTTGCTTCTCAAATGGTCTCGTTTTTTTTTCTTTAATGACGCTATAGGAACTTAAATCACATAGTTAGCTTAGAGTAAAATGTCTTATTAAAAAGTAGACTTAGAAAAAATCCATTCTTCGAATGTTGTTATCTAGTGAAACATTTGGTAGACGTGAGAAGAATTAAAGGAACACTGAATAAAATCCGTACATCCTTAAAAATAACAACATATCTGGTATTCAGGAAAAGCACCTAAAGTATTTTTTGCCATTGCTTGTAGGTTATCTTTATTGTACAAGCTTGCATATTTGGTTTCCGCTGAAAAAACAATTTGAAAAAAAGGTGAAGTTCTAACATTTTCCTGTTGTTAGTGTTGACTCCAAAACGCGTTTCTTCTAATATTTAGAAACTCATTTCTGCAGAAACAGTCGAGTCCCGACTTACGCGAGGGATGCGTTCCAATACCCTTCGTGTAAGTTGAAATTTCACGTTGTGGAAAAGGGTATGTGTAAAAATTTTTATAAACATACCTATACGATTAAAGACACTTGTAAACACTACCTCAAACTCGTGAAAACAATTTCTTAACTATACATTACTGCTTCTTAAATAAAAAATTTATTTTTTATTTATTG
The DNA here is from genome assembly GCF_026930045.1 of Uloborus diversus. Lineage (NCBI taxonomy): Eukaryota > Metazoa > Arthropoda > Arachnida > Araneae > Uloboridae > Uloborus > Uloborus diversus. The sequence continues at coordinate 171,584,859 of NC_072733.1, forward strand.
TATTTTTTTAAGTTTTATTTAACATAAAAAACTGCTACCGTGCACAAAATCAATTATCAATGGGAAAGGAAGACTTTAAATAAACCACTATGGAACGTATATTATGTAATAAGAAAAACAAATGCACTATAGTTGTTGAAACTTTCTCTTTTTCCTTCTATCTTCACAAACTTTAAACAAAACAGCGCTCTTAGGCGTCATTATATTTAATTAACTTTCCCATATAGAATGAAAAAAATAAATGGAAAATGAGTAGCATAAAGGTATTTGTATAAGCGATGTTCAGACTTAGTACGGTGTGGGAACTTCCGCTCTCAGTGATGCCAAAAGGATGAAGGTCCATTCACGAAAAAAACCACGATTTCCCTCGGAAAATATTTTGTGTTACGGGTGAAGAATTCTCGATAGGAATAAAATCCTTTATCAGGGAAAAAATCGCGTTATAGCCATTTCGCGTAAGTCGGATCACGTTGTAGCGGGAGTCGACTGTACTTTCATTTACCTGCCAGCAGCAAATTCATTCTATATAATTTGCGGTGTTATATGAGTTAAGGGATTTGTGTCGATATCAAATCGGTACTTATTGAAGAAATTTGAATTTGACGGCTAAGGGAAAGATTATCTTTTAATATTTATTTTCTACTTTTATCAGACAGTGGTTCAAATTCAGCTTAATGATGCCGCACACTAAGTGTGAAACTCATTGAGCATGCAAAAATTACTTTCACTTCAACTAAAACTACATCCATATATAAGTTTATAGAAAGGATCAAGAATTTAAGATTTTTTTTCTATTACACGTACAACAGTAGCGTGATGGAAATGAAGTTTTATGTTTTTATTATTTAAATTTTTGTTATTATATCAGTTTTCATATTTATTCTCCACTATTAACAGACAGCGATTCGGATTTAGTTCAATAGTGTCGTACACTAAGTGCGAAACTCATTGAGCATGCAGCATTCAACTAAATTTCATTTCAACTAAAACCACATCCAAATTAAGAGTTTATAGAAATTATAAAGTATTTAAGAAGTATAATTTCTATCACGCGTACATCAGTACATGCACCTTTTTAAAGTAGTTTAGATTTTACTGTACCGATATTGATTCATCTTGAAATATAATTAACATTGTATTTGTAAGTCACTCTTCTTCGAAGATGATAGTAGCAAATTTACAGTAGTTTTACAGTATACAAAAGAGAGTTTAAAAATAGCATACATGTTAAAATTTTGGCCCAACTCTCGCGTTTTACTGTATACAAGGCAAAACTTATTAAACAATAGCACAACTGTCGAAAACTTGTAAGACTGCCAAACAAATGGTCCCGTTTTGCTACAGACAAAGAATAGTTGTAAAACAATAACATAAATGATTAAAATTTGTAAGAAAACAAAAGGTCGTTTTTTTTCTATACACAAAAGAAGTTGTAAAATAATCGCAAAAATACTGAAAGTTTGAAGGAGTACGAACCAATGTCTCGAGTTTTACTTTGTAGATAGTAAAGAATAGCATAAATGTTGAACTATTGTATTAAAAAAAAACTGTGGAGATCAAATGGTCGTAAAGTATTTTACACATATGCAATACAAAAATCCAGACTGATGTGGCGGATGGCCGATTCATAAACTATTACAAATTTGTTGCAACTTTGAGCTCCCTATGGTACATAATAGATGTAATTTTTGCAATAAGGAATAATCGCGTGAGTTCAACCAAATTTTTATTCGAAAATTTTGCATACCCCAGATATATCGGTCCGATCTTGCTGAATTTCGAATTTCCGAAATCCAGATTTATGTACTGTGGTTGTTTTACTTTTTTTTAATACTGAGACGATGAAATTGAAGTTTAAAAAAAAGGTAAGAATATTCCGTATCCATTTAGTTTCACCAAAACTTCCGAATTAATATTTATGTAGATGTCTTAAGCTTCAAATGGAGCAAATAGACGTAAAGAAAATGAAACTTGTATCAAATCATTAAAATGTTAAGAAATTCTTTAAGAAAAATGTTTCTCTACAAACAAAGAAGAGCTCAAAATTAATAATACTAAATCATATCTAAGATTACCATTTATTTATTTATTTGTACTAAGAAATATTCTTTCGAATAACTTCAGAATTTTCGTTTTAGCTACGTATTATTGGCTTATCATGAAAAAAATACTTATTTCTAGCGAGTTAGCACGCAAACAGAGATGATTTCTTTTATCTCTTATCCTAGGAACGCAAACATAGAAAATTTCATTTATTTCTATAATTCTGACACGCAAAGTTACGAATTCTTTCACCCCTGTCATTCCTACTACGAATGGGATTCTTTTAGTTCGCGAAAATTCTCGCACGCAATGTCGAAAAGAGTCTTTTTCATTTGGGAAATCAGATATTTGTCGCTCAGAAACTTGCGGAGTTTCGTCGGTGGTCGCAGACTTGATAATCCTTTCTAACGGAGGAAAACAACTTTTTTTTTAAGCAGGCAATCTTTGAACTTTGCAGAAGCTTTCCGTGAGATTGATACTAAAAAATGAATCGTATCTAGTCACGATAATACTTTTACATTATGTATGTCAATGTTTGATTTAAGTATTAAGATAAATTTAAAATTGGTGTATTTTCTTACATTGTTTCTGTCCTTGCTTTGTTTTCTTGAATCGAGTTTGAATATCGGTCTTCATTATTTGTATTGAGTATTTTATGAATGTTATGTCAATAATTATTTTTGTTTTCAAAGCTTAATCTATGTTTGATATTTTTTCTGCTACATTTATCTTGCTTTAACTTAATTATGATATAATTATGGAAACTGCTCTAACATTGTTGATCAGCTTGCATTAATTTATTAATAAATTCGAAATAAATTTAAATAATAGCATGATCATGTCGTATCTCATGTTATTGTTTAAGATAGTAGTGTTCTTATTACTATCATTTTATAACCTTGGAATTAAGCAAATGAACAAAGTACTTTACGTTTTTAAAATACTTTAACTTTTCACGTTATAAAATGCAGCAAATCAAAACAAAGGTTTCAAATGTCAAAACGCAAGGGCAACATACATTTTAAGTGAGGCAGTCCATCAGCAATGCCTTCTTAAAGTTTTAAAATTTTAAAGTGAAGTGAATTGTGATCTAGGGATCTGCATATATGATGTACATTTGCTATACATACAATATATTTTTCATGTAGGGAAATAAAGAAAATATGCTCAATAAAAACCTTGTATTTTCTTATCACAATTCATGTCGACAAAATTGTCTTGCAATATTTTCAAATTAATGATATGAATGTTTATGGTTTATAGCTGCTTTCATGATATTGTACATTTCCAAATAATTTTGATTAATTTGCAGTCCATCTGTTTTTTTTTAAATCGAAATCAGACAAGAAATCCCCACTTCCTTCTTTGTATTTGAAGATAATGTTTTTTTTTTTTTTTTTTTTTTTTTTTTTTGTATTTTGATCAAAAATAACTTGTAAAATTTTTATTAAATAAGGGAACCTTGTTTTTTATAGAGTGTATGAAACTAAGTGAATACCATAAATGTAATATAAAATGCTAATTACCCAGTCATTACGCGCATAAGGAAAGTAGGTAAGATAGCAATCTATATCAATTGAAGTCCTCTTTTAAACTAAGGGAGTAAAATTTAAATGAAGGGACGAACTCATACTAAACTGAGCCTAATAAAAAGATCTGGTTAGAATACTTTTTTTTGCCAAAAAATGGATACGAAGCATTCAAAACTAGCCTAAAAACGAAATTAGACCTTTTTCGATTCAAATCTTTAATCTCGACTTGAGGTTTCACAAATACTCCTCATCATTTTAAACTCGCTAGCTCACAGATTGACGTCCATGGAATCCTTTAAAAACAAGCATTAATTTGATTTCAAGAGTTTTTAATTGTATTATTTGTTAAAATGCGTTTATATCCGGCACATCTTTGCTATAGAAGGGAATATGGGACAAAACGAATAGTGGGGTAAAGTGACATGGTAAAAATGTTTACTCACTCTAAAGTGATGCCATAATGGAATTTGTTAACATGATATTAATCTAACAGTTGATTACAGTCAGAAAGTACCTCTCAATATCAAGGTACGTCTTAAAAAAATATATTTTCAAAATGTAATGTTTATATTGCAATGCTTTGTGGCTTCTTAAAAACAATTTATATTATTATAAAATGATATAAATTTTGTCAAAATATTTCATGCATAAATTCAGACCTACTATTTCTCTGCAAAATGAATTTGTATTATTCGACATTTTTTGATTTTAAATGTTTAGAGCAGTTTTGCAAGTGCAGGCGGGGCAAAATGAAATGGCTTTGTTCTTCTGTTTTATCTGTTGTTTTATTAAATCTCTTATGATTCTATTCATTAATTACTTTATAGATTCATTCATATGTTCAATCAGAAACTTTCTTATGAACTAGCTTTTTACTTCCTTTGACAAAAAAAGGAAGTATTGTATTCGCGAAAGAAATTTCACGCAAAAATCGGCCTTAATTTCCATTTTTCTCATCCCCGAATGAATGTTGAGTTTTCTTTTTCGACCCGACCACCCGTGGATACATGCCTAAGAACCTACAAACACCCGAAATATCTATTTTGATGACCCCCGAGTTAATTACAACGAATTTTCTCGTGACGTCTGTATGTACGTATGTATGTGCGCATGTGCGTATGTGTGTATGTGTGTATGTATCTCGCATAACTCAAAAACGTTCTGCAAAAGAAAGTTGAAATTTTGGTACGTAGACTCCTAGTGGGGCCTAGTTGTGCACCTTCAATTTTGGTTGCATTCGGATGTTCCTAAGGGGGGTGTCTTTTGCCCCTTTTTGGGGGGAAATCATTATTAATTTCGATGTAAACTCAAGTTGTGTTATAATTTGTCGGACACTTGGCGATACATCGCCAGTCTTTTGGTCGCCAAGTTTTGTCGCCAAATTGGTGATAAATTTTGCGATTTTTTTTTTTAATTTGGTTTCAATAAGCCACTGTTGGTGATATTTAGAAAGTAAAAAATTGAATCACATTTAAATTGCCAATAATGAGGAAATGACATTAAATTGGAGTAAAAGGAAGTCATGTGATGCACACATCAGCTCATTTTACTCATGTTTTCATAACTCATTAATTCATTTAAGTATTTTTTCACTTATTATTTATTCATTCGTTCATTCATTCTTATTTCATGAAACGGAAATATTTCAATGATCAGTTTTCCCATGTTTGAGGCATAGATACTATTTTTCACTTTTACTTGAAGTTACATATTTACCAATATAATTTAATTTAAAGTTTTAGTACTAGTTTTTATACACTGTTCTACGTTTGTGCAGTATAGTTTTAAGAATAAATTTCCAGTTTGAGAAAAGTATACTTATTCTTGCTTTTTCTATTTACCCCTACGCTCGTTCAGCTTTGGAACATCTTACCTTTAGCCCTAGATCCCTAAATAAAAACTCTTTTAGATTAAGTTTTCATTAAAATATATTAATTCAAGTAATGTTTTTTGAAACATTAATTTCACGAGTCGCATCAAAACTAGACTTATTTGAACAGCGTAAATAATGTAACATCGTCAAGCTGGTTCATATTTTTTTAATAAAAATCTGCCGTTTTATAAAAAAAACTTTTTTATATAAAACACTGCAGTAACCATACTAGTTAAGATTACATAAGACAAAATGTAAAGAATCATGTTCATATTAACGAGATGAGTTTCTTCATTTAATTGGACAGCAACAGGAAAATCAAATTACATGAAATTCGGTACACGATCAATTAGGATAATTGGCGACAGGATTTCAATGTTTGGATAAATTGCATAAGATTCAATAAATAAATGCATTGCACAAACACCTGTATTTATATAATTTTCTTGTATAAAAAATGACACTTTTAGAACCATTTTCTTGAATATAATAGAATCGTTAAGGGGAAGGAAAAAAAAATACATGACTACAACTCTTCGTGAGTAACTGAGAAGATTTGAATTTATTACTATTAGTTGGTGAAACAATTTCGGTTTCCGTTCAACCCCGGAGTCCATTTTCTCCAGAGAAAAAGAAGTAAATGAAATTAGTTATTTCCTCTCGATTTAGGTAGTGTAGGTAGGTAATAAACAGTAGTAAATTTTTGAAATTAGGAAATATCTGCATTGCACTGTTCACTAATACCTTTACAAGCTTAAAAACGGCTGTAAACTTATTTTTACCAAAACCTGAATTTGCAGCTTATCTTTCCTTCACGCTACTGGTCGTTCAAATTGAAGTGGAGAATAAAAATCAAAAATTGGGAAATGATGTAATTTGATTTTCGAGCAAAAAGTAACGTTTAGGTATATTTTCATAGCTTTGCTTTGTTTGCTAAAATTATAAGTACTTTTTTTTGAGTTATTCTTGCTGTCTTATTAAAAACAATAATAATATCAATAATATTACTTTGTTTAAATTTTCATTCAATATTTTATTTTCAGTTGTATGCAGGATTGTTTTGCAGCGCTTTTTGCTGTTCGCAACAAAAATGTATTTTTCCTACTTGACCTTTAATTATTTACAGCTAAATTAGAACAGTTCATATCATATAACAGTTCACACAGTTCATATCCATTTACTGATATTAATGTTAATATTGTTTCATTAGAAATAATGAAAACTCTTAATTTCGTGCTAATTCTAGATTGCATTTACAATTCGCTTTAGTTTATTGTTTTTTTTTCAGGTTTTTAGTAATCACATGTTAGTAATTAAGTTTGAATTTCGAATATAATAACCCAGCAGCAGGGTCTTAAGTAGTCAAGGAGAATGCTAATTTTATTCGTCCACAAGCCTTTTCTGCGACTTATTCTCGTATAGAAATGACACCTCACCGCTTTTCAATTCCAATCTATTATCAGATTTCTCTATTTAACTAAAACACAAGTCTGCCGTGTGGCTTATCTCCCCCCATGCTCGAAAAGCTTTGCAATTACGGTTGCTTAAGAATTCTAGAAAAGCCACAGCTTTTCCTCGCTACGAGCTCACGTGACTTCCACGCATCCCGGAGTCTGCGAGCTTGATAAATAGGTTTTAAGCCAAAGATTCGCTTCTCGGGTTTCCCTTTTGACCTCTTCCAGCAAAGCGCTGATTTCCTCGTCTCGGCGGCTATTCAAGAGTCCACTCTCTAGACCAACAAATGGGAAAAGGGACGATTCATGGTGGCCGCATTTAATGGGATGGAAGTATTTGCAGAGGAAAGAGCCGGCGCTGGATGCCGAGTATTATGTCGCAGAATACCCAGAGTGGAAAGAGAGGATTTGGAATAGATGAAGATAAAGTATGCTTTCAGATTTGCTCACTTTAAACAAGTAAATTCTTTTCATTAAGGCTTGAAAAAGGTCCATCCTGTCTCTGCTCATTTACTAAAATGGACGTGAAAAGAAGAGCAGCTTTTACCCCAATTGTTTGTTTTTAGGAGGAAAGTGCTGCTTTTGATGATGTAGCAGAGTTAGATGGAATTGTGAGATCTTTAGAGAGGCCTAGCATTCAATTAAAAAATAATTCCTTCGGCAGCAAATGTGGAGTAGTAGAACCTTATAGATTAAGGTAGAAACATGAAATCACTTTTGGCGATTTAAAACGAAAAGTATTTAAGTATAGATTTATCAGCACATTCAATAGCAGTTTTAAGTAAAGCATTAAGTGCAGTGACTAGAGAATGCAATTATAGCATGAACTGTAAACTTTTTTCAAACACAAAGTCCATGGATAAATACTAATAACTTGCCAGCATATGTTTTTTGATGAGATATCTAACACAACTAATTGTAAAACGCTAGATTAGCCCTAAGTATATGGGTAATAGATAACAAAAATGTATTTCTATATAACAATGTGCTTTCGTCAAGGAGAAAAAAAACTAAAATAATACGAAGTCGAACTTACGTTACAAAACAACCAATCTATTGCGTAATATAATGTGCAAATTTTTTATATTGAACAAAATACGATATTTCCTCATTTGTTGGCAATAACTTTCATGAGCAGCTATTTAGACGCGTCTTTTGTAAATTGCAATCACCGGATTTGCCTGTAGGAGGAGGATTTCAAAATTCCGCCAGGCAATGGATAAGATTACACCCTGTAGACTTATTTCGATCATATTCTATAAGTTTAGATCTCCAATAAAATTTAGGTCTTTCAGAAAGACCTACGTGTTCGATTCGTTCAACCAAATATAAATACACAAAAAGTTTGATCATTGTATGGTAAAGCATCAGCAGTGGCCAGTGCTTAAGTATTCAAGGTTTATATTTGAAAAAATAGGGTTCCAGGTCTCCCAATGGATTTTAAAGTGCATCAAACGTGCGCTAGGTGTAACTTCCTGCACGTCTGAATCCATTGGGAAACCTGGAATCCTATTTTTTCCAAAAAAAAAAAAAAAACCTTGAAGTCGCCACTATTGAAGCACTGGCCACTACTGGTGTGTTTACCTTACTATATACCAATTATTACCAATATGACAAAATTTCTGATAACGGTTTTGGTATCTTAAATAGCGATACATGATTTTCTTATGTGTAGTAAAACCTCGTTAAGTCGTCACTCGAAGAACCAATATTTTTTGACCACTTATGCGGAGTGACTATTTGTGTGGAGTGGGAGATTAAGGTAGAAGAAAAAAAAAGTCTTAGAAATACTTTCATGAGTAGCTGTAGAATTCAGTGAGAAAAGCACTAACAGCTTATAAAATCAATGCCTAAATTAGTGAAAACTTAGAAAAGAATAGAAAAAGGGGAAAAAAACACTCGTTCTAGTTACTATGTTTTATTTTTTCTTGCATAATTTTCTCCATGTGTTAGATTTTGTCTCTCTTGCTGATTGGAATTTGATTCACGTGCCCGAAACTAGGCAGAGTCGCAGCAAGAGGTATGCTTTAAATGACCAGAAGCGTAGAGCGAGATTTCAAAGCAAAATGATTATCACACATCATCTCACTTTAACAAGCCGTGGTACATTTAAATTTAAATGTGTGAAAACGGAAATATAATTTGAGCGAGATGTATTAATAAGTTGGGCTGCGTTTGTAACGAGCTGATGTGTGCATCACATGACTTCTTTTTACACCAATTTAATGTTATTTCCCCATGATTGCAATTTTAATCTGATTCAATAGTTAACTCTCTAAATATCACCAACAGTGGCCACATTGAAACCAGATTAAAAATTTTTAAAAAAAATCGGCAAAATCGTCGCCAAGTTGGTGACAAAACTTGGCGACCAAAAGACTGGCGATATATCGCCAAGTGTCTGCCAAATCATAACATCACTTGAGTTTGCATCGAAATTAACAATGATTTCCACCCAAAAATGTGCAAAACACCTCTTTAGAAACACCCGAATACAACCAAAAGAGAAAGTGCACAACTAGACCCTACTAGGAGTCTATGTACCAAATTTCAACTTCCTAAGACATACTGTTCTTGAGTTATGCGACGTACATACGCACATAAATACGTACATACAGACGTTAAGAGAAAACTCGTTACAATTAACTCGTGAAACGTCAAAATGGATATTTCTGGCGTCTATACGTTCTTAGGTACATATTTTCGTGTGGTCGGGTCGAAAAAAAAAAAAAAAAACCTCAACATTCATTCGGGAGTGAGCAAAATGGAAATTAAGGCCGATTTTTGAGTGAAAATGTTTTCGTGAATACAATACTTCCTTTTTCGTAAAAGGAAGTAAAAACGTATGTTAGTTTTGTAAGAAATAAAATGTTTCACATACGAAATGAAGAAAGTTCTTTTTTTTTAAACACAACACATTTCGAAGAACGCAATACTTTAATGGAATATGTATGGATGTAAACAAAGTCAAACTGGATTATAGCATTTATTTTATTGAATATACTTAGCAAAAAAGAAAGGATATCGTTTCTGAATACCAACTTAGAAAATATACGTAGTTTTTAAAAGCCACTTTTGATGATTCACCCTGTCCTCGCTTCCTTGTACATGCGAAAAGTAGACATTCTAAAGAAGTTATGGTTTTCGAAACTCTTCGCGTGAGTTAATGTATTCATTGTAAATGAGCTTTAGTCGAAGATACACAACTTGCGCTTCTCTATTAATCCATACAAAGTCCTTATCAGAGTGATTCATGTGTACTATTTCCCTTCCATGTTGCTAAAGCTTTCAGAACATGCTTGTCATACTGAATTGAGTCATTACTGTGTTTAGAAACGTCATAACCCCTTTAGAAATGAACTCATTAACCATCTGCCGGAAAACTACTTTTATAGTTAACTAAAACTATTTTGTTAACTGATTGAAAAGGTTCAATTAAAGCCGTGAAAAGCTTTCAGATTTTGATGTATTGCTCGAAAAAATGTTTAATGAGTCTTGACCTGTTATCCTATAACTTTGAACATCTATTGTTGTGCTAATTCACTTGCTTGTTTTTCGGCGACTACTTACAATAATTATTTTATCAAAGTTGATAAACTTTATAAAATCTCCAATCAATTTTGATTTATTTACCTTCCCATGTTACAATTTTCAATATTTCTCCGAAGTTCGGCAGATTTTGACATGTAGAAATATGCTGATACCGTTGTTGCCGGATCTGAGGTCTTACACTGTATTTAGCAATTTATTTTATCTTTATAAAAGTGAATTAATTATTCAAAACCTTTTTTTTTTTACAAACTTTGTCGTTTAACCTTTTACTTTCACGCCATTCTCAGTAGTGGATATTTAATTCAAGAAATCCTGAGAAATTGTCATATGTTTATTAAAAAAAAAGAAAAAAAAAAACGTGTTTAAACCTCTTTAATATCGTCTGAAACACAATTCCTTTATTTTCCTGTAATTACATCAACATTAATTTTGTTCCAGCTGAAGTAATCGCGTAAAATATGCGCCAACCATGTTTGAAAAATTAGTTGTTTTTGAACCTAGTCTCCGAAAGTAGTTGCCGAAAAAATAGTTTTTTTTTTTTGTCTCACTATTTCCTACATTTTTTTAAAAATTAAACTACCAACTACGAGAAAAGTGGTGACTACAGTAGTTTTGTTACTTGCAGCTCAATAGTTCCGATAACGATTCTTCACCTTGAATGTCATCAGACATCCCCTGCTATTAAAAACTAAAGTTATTCAGCATCATTTTAGAAACTTAGTTTTATCATTGCATAGCTCCGAAAATAAATTTATTCATCATTAAAATTGCACCCAAATTGTGTCATTAGGCTCGTATCAATTTTTACACCGTTTATTTATTTATTTATTTATTTATTTTTTTGCTTGAAACATGGATTTATTATCATTTCTTTGTTAAAACTATGTTCAGTAAGAATCTTTTTAAGATTTTGTTCTTATTTTTTTTCTAAAAAAACTACAATTCGTTTTTTTAAAAAAAAGTTATTTTTATTATTTTTTTTAAATTCCGAATTTTCGTTCATCGAGCTTTAGCAGTTAAACCTATCCAAACAAATGTTAATAAAGCGAATAACATTTTCTCAGTTGGGGAAAAAACTTGATTGTAGGTATTATTTAGGATCAAAAATCAGTTTTTTGCGAACATTTAAAAGGTTATACCTACTCATAGTTGCTCATCCTTCGAAAACGTATCAAGTCACATCATGCATGGCTTCAATCTGAAGCCAAAGTTTATCCGTACCAACTGCCGGACGAGACACATGGGCGAATCTCCGACCAACGCAATCTGAGACATACTTTACGGGCATCATATCCGGAGAACGGGCAGACCATGGAAGTAGCATAACCTGTCATGCAAGAAGAACACTTTTACGTTACGTGCAACATGTCGACATGCATTGTCCTTTTGAAACACTGCACCAGGGACGCTCTGAAGAAAGGGTAGTACCTCCGGCGTCACAGTGTCCCTGAAGTAGCGCTCGCTATTGAGATGACCCGTAATTCAGACTAGATGGCACTGTCCTAGATATTCAATAGCGCTTTAGACCATGACGCCTAGTGTTATGCCGGCATGACGTCGGATTACACACTCTGGGAGGTGACGCTCCCATGTGTAACGTCTGACGCGTACACGTCCATCGCTAAAGTGCAGATTAAATATCGATTCATCCGAGAAGACGATCTGTTACTAGTTCGTAAGCCATTGGATGTGTTGGTGGACCCATTGATGCCGGAAGTGTCAATGGTTGAGGGTAAAGGGAATCCTTTATAGGGGATCTTTGCATGCATTCCCTGGCGCAGCAGACGTCGGCGAACCGTGGATGCAGCAAGTGTGACACCTGTAGCCATACTCTAACGTTGTTCTAGCCTAAGAAAGGACGCTATACAATCCATCACAGCTAGGCAGGTGCGGCGTCGATAATCTCATGGCGTCGTTTGGTTGCATGAGCTGGCGCGAGTTCTTCAGCTAACTTAATCATCCTCTGTACATCTTTTACAAATACGCATCCCAGTTGAGGCATTACGCCACGTGCGGGCACTAATTTCTTTATACGCAAGTTCACCCTCATGCATGCAAATCATGCAGTCCTATTCAAAATCCGTTACTCGTTCGTATGACGCTCTGCGTTTTGGACGAGGCATATTGAGTACTAGAGAAACGTCTACCGTCGGCAGATAATCATACAATGATTCCAAAAAACCTTTACACCATATATAGAGCCTAATCCGCAGTTCAGAGGACGTAACTCGGTCCATGCATGCGTGACATCTCTAACACTAATCATTTGCATATGTTATCCTGCTACACATTTCCTGTGAATTTCAGTTCATTTGCAATTCCTTCTTGTTGCAATTTTCACAAACATGAGTGTATTTATAAACGGATTTTAGATGATCATGTGTAAAGAAAAAAGGTCAATATTCAAGAAGCGAATTACTCTTAAATAGTTAACATGCAGTCATTATATTTCGTAAAGATAGTCAATAATGTTTAAGACGCTTAAATAGTTTATAATGGACTATAAAAAAAATTGAAGTGCATAGAATATAACTCCTGGAAATTTATCACGAAGTTTTTAAAAAAAAAGTAATTACTTAGTGCGTTTGTGACAAAAAAAAGTTTAAAGACAATTTCTATTTTTTTTTTTTTTTCATTTTCTTTCGAAATGAGAGGTTTGTTTTACAAGTTTGTTTTGTTTTTGTAAGGTTCAAAAAATAATAAATAAAATGACTAGTAAAATTACTAAAATGGGTTTAAAAGCACTGTTATACGGTTATCCAAACACTACTTTCAGAATTCAATTTATATCTGTAAAATGTAAATAATAAAGCAACCCGAAGTCGAGGTCGTAAAGGAGTTCCCAAACAAAGGTTCAGGCTTTTAGCTGTATATGCTAGTTATTTTCGTGAAATTGTCCATTCCCTCTCGTTTATTTTTTTTTTATTTTCAGAATTACCATCCTTATTGACTAAGACGTGTTAACATGTTCATATTTTATCATTTATGGTGTATCTTACCTTTACAAAATAACTAAATCCGGTTAGCTCCTGGATTCTAGCAATTAATGCACGTCAGGCGAACATCCTAAAACTGACCTCTCCAAAGATTTATAAAAGTTACATAATTGTCTTGAACGGCTATTTTGTGACATTTTTTTATAACCAGAACCAGACCTTTTTTTTTTTTTTACCTTGCATATTGAGGTATTTTTTTTTCATATAACCTGTCAAATAAACTTTTTCGTAAACATACAAACTAAATAAAGTAATATGAAAGTTATAGAGGCACAACCATATATGATACAGGCAAGTGCCCTTACCAAGGACAACCCCCTAACTTTATCAAGCCCAAGTTATCTATTACTGCATACATAGAAAAAAATCAAAATGTTCAGAGTCCCAAGTTACGGAACAGGACTCATTACGTCAGACAATGAATATTTTTATGGGACATATCTATATAGCTGTACTTTGTCCTGAGGTAAAGTACAAAGGCTCGTTCTAAAATAGAATACTTTGTCTAAATTGAATGCATATGATCATTATGCCACTAAAGGCAAAAGTTGAAAACTATCCCCAGCTTGGGAACTTGACAGGGTCAAAATTAAAAACATAATTTATAAAATTTAAAAAAAGACATAAAAGAATAAAAAATAGAAAATCCAGAAATGTACTTTAGAAAAATACTGTTGTTATAAAAATCACAGGTAGTTATGTAAATTTTTAGAAATATTGTTGGGAATTCTCAAGAACGGTTATGAATTCATTGAGGTACTGTGAATAAATACCTTTTCAAACGCCAACAGTATTCTAAATTAAAAAATATGTATATATGCATATGTAGAACGATTTTGCTAGTTGTTTATCACACTCTCTAATGACGCAGAAATCGTGATTTCTGACAAACGGAAGTGAAAATAATTACAACGCAGAAGGCAATGAAAACGCCGCTAAATCTCGAAACTGACATTCAGTGACATTATTGTTCAGAAGTGACACAGCAAGTGTGGGCTCCCCATCAGAATCGTTTGAGAGTCTCCCAGCTGTGTCGGTCATGTTCGTTTCAGAAACAGAAGGGGAGGGGGTGGAGAATCGTCTGCATGCGTGCCGGGAGAATGGGATTTAGGCCTACTTGTCAGTGGGTCTCGCACTTCCGACGACTTTGCGTTCGAGTAAACCCGATATCGATTAGGGGAATAAAATGGGGATGAAGAGAATTCCGAATGGAATTTTAATACACTTCCTAACGTTTCTGACATTGCCAGAAACATTTTTGAAATCGAAATATTGACTTCATATTTATATGAATAGCTTATGTATTTGCTTTTACCATTTCATTTTCTTCCATACAGTATATTTATGTGCCTTTACTATTTATGTGCTATAACTGAAACTCAGTTATTTTGAAGATAAATTCCCTTCATTCCATTTGCTAAGGGAAATAAGCTTACAAACATGAAAAGTGTCAGCCTGCACCATAAATATGTTTGCTATAAAACTGAATTAGTTTAATGTCCTGACCATTAAATATTTTAGTCATTTACATTCAATTGTTAAATATTTTACAAGGCAGCTCTGTAAAGTTCTTGAACATTTTAATTTAAGTAAACTATTAGGTGTTATATTTGTTACATACAGTTTAATATATATATATATATTGCATCATTTGTACTCATAACTATTAGTAGCATTTAACTAAAACGCGTGTATACGTACCCATGCCTCTGTTATTGATAGCTGCATGAAACCCATATGACAGTGCGAACTCTCAAATTGAAAACTTCTTTTCCTATTGCGGTATGGCGTCATATTAAACCATAATTTTAAACTACTTTAGCATTAAACTAAATAATACTTTTTTTTAAAGACCTGTGACTGCAAAAATGTAGCTCGAGTATTTTTGTGTCTATCGTACTATATGTAGCAGTGCTAGAAATGTTTCCCATTAAACAAAATCGAATCATTATTTCGTACATCCCCACACCGTTACTGAAAGCTATTTGAAATTTACAATTTAATACGGAACTATGTTTAAGTCTTGTCGTTTAAAATCTGCTTTAATATGTTTTGTGCAGTATGTATATCTCGAAGAAATAATATGTTGTAATATTATAGTTTATTTTTATGATCCTCTCTCAATGTCCTACTGCACCCTGTGCATTTCCCTCCCTCTAATCCCACATAGGATCACAGTGGAATGGAACAACTTGAGAGCCTTTCAAAAATCATCTTTTTTAAAGGAATACAATAAAAAAGGAATTAAATAATTACAGAGATAGCTAAAGAGTTCTATAGCAAGGGTTGGCAATTTCCTGGGACCAAAGCTGAAATGAAATCTAGAGTGATTGGCTGCAACATTACTATAGTCGTAAAAAACCAAAATACTTTTTTTAGGGGAGAGGAGGGGGGGGGGCTGGAGTATTGTTATGAACGCATTTGACAAGATGAAAAAAGAAACTGTTTTGAAAATATAGCCCGGACTTTGAAAGTGTGCCTTAAATTCTTTAATACGCGGAATTCACTAATAAGCAGCATTTGGAACCAATATTGATTTCCTCAAAAACGTTTTCTTGCATACGAAGAAGAAATCTAAAATGCTACAATTATTCTCCTGAAAGGATTCGTGGGCCGAAGAAACTAGGTGCAGAGGGCCTGTTACCAGCTAGCTTCCAGTTGTAAACAAATATTCTGTAACCATGCAATTAAAATCTCTTTAGACTTAAATTAAGGAAACTATTACAAAAAAAAAAAAAAACTCCCACTGTGCCCCTAACCCATAAAGCCTTTTTTGTTAGAATTTTAACCATTGCTGTTATTAGTTTTCACATTTGTTACATTAATTTTCTTTATTTAAGTTTATTTCCTCGAAAAGAAAGAAAAAAGGGGGAAACAAAATGTGTTTATTTTTCAAGCAAAGAAAAAGAAAGGTAGACGTTAAAGCAGATATATCTCGTAAAACAGTTGAGAGCTTGTGTTTCAAAGTTACAATGAGCTCATTTTAAAGTGCAATTACACATTAAATGTGTGACGCATTTGAATTTCGCGTTATTCTAAAGATCCAAAGCTTCCATGCATTGTTTCTCTTCAGTTATTTAATAAAATGTCTCGCTTTCTAAAGTGACAGAAAAGAACGCCAAAATAATGCTTACACCAATGCCTTTAATAAGGAATGCTTCCACCAAAAGCCACTAGGTGGAGCTATTGAAGCGCTTTATAACTTATCGAATAAAAACTAAAGATAGTTATGTATGTTTGTAAAATAACGTTTATTATACATAATATTATGTATTACTTGCATATAAATTGATTTATTGCACGTTGTATGGAAATTAATCAATTAAAGATAAAACGGAATACCAGTTGAGCTTTATTGCTACCAGTCACTCGGTCAGACTTTTACTTAGAATAAAATGTATCTGATTAATCACGTCTATTTTTACAGTGGTTGGAAAAGTCAAATTACTTTTTTAGAGCTCAAAATAAAGCAAATTCTTAGGTTGAAAATTGAATGGTAGAAACAAAGCTGTAATTTAAATGAAATTGCGGTTCTAAAAATCGAGTAGTGTCATTCATGGATGAATATCGCACGCTGCAAGAAAAGTTTTAATACTTAAAAGGTATTAAAGCAAATTTATTCACTGCTTTTATAAACTTAAAAGAGCGCTGTCTTGAAGCACACATAAAGTCCGTAACAAAAGTAGTTTAGTAATAAAACAGACTAAGTGAAAGATAAAAGCTTTTTGTTTTTTTCAAATTCAAAAGTAACTCACATACGAATGTGTATGTTTAACATTTGAAGAAACAAGTTAATGTAAAAACGGCAATTAAAGTAAACTTTATCGATACTTTTAAGTATACATAACGGCTTGGGAATTCTTTAAACTAAAATAAAAAGAATTAATCGTTATTTTATATTTACTTCCACTAATACAAGTATGTTTCAAAAACATTGGTTTGACTGAGTGAGGTACCTTAATAAGAGTATTCTGATCCATACCGACAGCTTCCCATTACCTACTATTGAAAACTGCATTGTCCTTTCTTCGATATTGTCATTTAAAACTAAAGTATTCACTCAATCGAAAATTTCGAAGTTTTATCTTAGTTTTTGAAAATGAATGAAACATAAAAAAATGAACTTCGAGTTTAATTATTGAACATAAACAACAATGATCTAGTTAATAGTAGTATTAACATCTTCCAGACGCAATTATACAAACATATTAAATATACATATTAAACATATTAAAATAGTAGTTATAACAAATTATTGATTGCTCTTTCACTTCTATTAGTTTACATTACCAAATGTATTATGAGTTTGGAAAATATAAATTACTAAACAATGTATAACATTTTTGAAATTCAGAGTTTACTTAAGCACAATACAGTAATAAAAAAAAGATTTTACTAAGCTCGATACATTTACTTTTTAAATAGAAGCATTTTAAGTGCCGGAATATACTAACAACAATCAGATCGTTCAGCAACATTTAAAATTTATATGAACTGAATTTTTAACATATTGCATGCTGGATTAAATTATTTTTTTATATACAAATTTGAATTGTAATCTAACATGCATTCACGAAATACTTAAGGATTTGAGACTCAAATATACATTTGTTTTTATTTATTAGAGAGTGCATATGAAGTAATAACTTGGCAAATAATATGAATTTTGTTAAATTTGCAGTTTCCAATCAGTAAATTGTTATCATTGTAAATTGACTTTAATTTTGTTTCTTTTCATAAACGTTTCACAGTTTTTGACTTTTTTGTTTTTTAAACATGTAGAATGTTTAAGGAAAGGCGTAATGATAATGTACGCAAGTTTTCTTTAACTGCGAATATTTATGAACTGATGACGAACTTAAGGATTTAAGTTCAGGTATAAGTAGTGACAAGATTATTTCATAAACGTTTAATTTATGTTTCCTAAAGTTGAGACTCCAAGTAAAGGAAAAAATAAATAATAATAAAATTGCAAACGCATCTTTTGAAATTATAGCTATTTGAATTCTGTAAATGCTACAATACATTATTTGTTTTATAAATCAAATACATTTTAAGTACTTTTATGCTCTGTTTATTTTCATCCACCTGGTATTCCACACTCAGCCATAAGCCAGGGGGCGTCAACTAAAAACATTAGATCATTAAGTAGTGAGGAGCGATGCTCTACATCCTATCAGAATTGGACTTTGCGTTCAAGCGTTTTGTAATGTTTATTTGTCTATGGCTTTTAATGTATATGTACAGGCAGTTTTCTAGAAAGAAGAAATTTCTTGTGCCAGGCTGAGACCTTTTAGAAAAGAGTTTTACATTTATTGTATTATTATTATTACTTATTTATTACATTTATTATATTATATTATTGTATTTATAATATTATATCATTATATTTATTTATTAGTTATTGTATTACATTTACATTCTAAATACTGGCATTTAACAGTGCTAAATAATATTTTTTATGTAATATAAAAATATCTTAATATAGCTTATTAATACAAATTATCGTAAATATTAGTACTAAAAGGTCATTACCATCCACAGTTCCGAGGCAGTCTTTACGGTCTGCAAAGAGAGTGATTAAACTAAAATGTATCTTTAAAATAGATTTTTCCGATGCTTCAATTATCCTAACTTAAAGTGCAGTTTTTTTTTTTTTTTTTTTGGCTAGATAGCATACATTAATACGTTTCTTGGACTGTTAAAATTCGTCCCAAGCATTTTAAGTAATTTCCGTCCAACATATTTTTAAGGCTTTCATGACTTGGTGCGACTTGCAGCTGAAATGAATTTCAATTTTAGCATCAGTCATCATAACTCTGTTAATGAAATAAGAATTGTGCATGTAGAAATTTCTATGCTTCCTGAATCGTTGTATTTAGTACCAAAAAAATATACGTCAGTCATACCATCCTTACTCATGATGAGTTACTTTTTGCATGATTCTGCAGCTTTGTTCTTTTTATGCTTATAGTAAGTGAACCTTTGTCATACCCCAGTCATACCATCCTTACTCATGATGAGTTACTTTTTGCATGATTCTGCAGCTTTGTTCTTTTTATGCTAATAGTAAGTGAACCTTTGTTCAAATATGTACAGTTTTAACGAAGGAAACTATATTTAATGTATTCTCAGGTAAACTACGTTAAAATGCAATTACGATCCATATCATCACCATCCATCGCAAAAGTTATAAACAGGAGGTTGGTAATGATAAATGTGAAGATGAAATTATTCTAAGTGCATTATTTTTAATATTTTAGATGCTTTATTTTTTGAAAAGTTTTTTTTTAACTTTACGTGTTTTACTCCATAGGTTTATTCAAAACTCATTAAAGAAATTAGTTTATATCAGTATTTTTAAAATTTTTCAATTCTTTAGCATTTTTAGTATATTTATTTTGATTTTAGATGATAAATTTAATGAAGTATAATTAATCAATTGTATTATTAATCGAGATTGAAGAAAACTAAGAAACAAACTTTTTTTTTGTAAAAAATAGAAATTTAAACTTATCTTTGAAACAAATGAAAATATTGTATGAGCTTTTACCCAGTTTGACAAAAAAACATATCTTGCCTTACTAAAAAATATTAAACCAAACCCCTTGTGAAAAGTTACAAATTGAAAAAATTGCAATCTAGCACTTTTCTGAAGAATTGCCCGTCTGAAACCTACGGTAAAGTTTCAGCCGTATTTACATAAATAAATAATACAAAGAATGAAAATTTTACTACTTTAATTTGCTAATTTTTTTGAGTGGCAAGAAATATATGCCTTTTGCTACATACATTTTGTTGTTATCTCTCGGAATGAAATGGGTCCTGGTCAATTTTAACATTAAACATAAAAACTAAAATGTTATTCATTTTTTATCACTGAATTCAAAAACTAACTTATCAACGAGTACCTTATTAAAAATTTTAAAGAACTTAACCCTTACTAATGAAGTAATGTTTTTGTTTGTAATGTAAGTGTTGAGATGAGATTTATATAATCCAACATTATTTTTTGTATAGTCCAGAAAGTTTATCAAATTAAAAATAGAACATCCCCAATGATTGTTGTATTAACTATTTATACTCATACATACAATCAGTGCTGTGTTGTAGGGAAAAAGTACTCGTATTTGGAAGCGCGCACCTTTTTATATGGTTAATGTGAAGGTTAATGGATTTTTGTTAGACACAAAAAAGTCAGTTTAGATTAATTAGCCAACTTTAATTTGAAGAGCAGTCATTTATTTGCTTTTAAAAACGCGATTCGAAGCCAATTTACAGCAACCCTGTTTGAATGTAAAATCGAAATTCTTCTAGGTTGTAAGAAACTCCGCTTCATTACATAAAGTTTAAAATGAACATTTAAAAAAGTTTGATGTTATTGATAAAATTTATTTTTAGATTTTTGTGGGGAGAACAAGCTTAGTTCAATTAATATACAGGAACCAATTTTCAATTTGTCCCAAAATTGAAAAAAAAAATATTTAAAAACTACAATGCTATTTGTAAAAATTCTTTGAAAATAGTCACTAAAGGTGACAAAATCCAATAAATCATCGCAAGCGTCACCTTAAATGCAAACTTTCCAAATTAAATGGCGTCACGTTACTTTTCAAAACAACAGAAGCAACAGTCAATGAATTCCTCTTTAGAAATGCATCATTATGAGTGTTATGCCGAAGGTTTTCCTTTTAACAAGTCTTCATAAAGAATTTACAAATTATTTTAGACACATTCAATATCCTGGGGTAAAAATAAATAAATTAAAAAAAAACAGCGTAAGAGTTACGAACAAAGAGTAATCCAACACCTCGGAAGAATGGTCTATTAAGTCGAGGACATAATTACAAAACGCGTAACTCGCTTCTTCTTTCGCTAATGGTGTTATCGAATGTAATTACACCGCGCGTGTGACGTTCAAGAAATAATGAAGTAGCTCTTTCAAAGTTCTGCTTTTATTAGAATCAATAAGATTCTGATCTGAAGGAACTGTGAATGAATGGGACGATGGAATTTGGTTTTTTGGAAGATTTTCAGTCATTAAATCGTGCTTTGCTTAAATTAGTAAGAAAATAAACCGCAATTGAGCTTTTAAGGCTTTAAGCGGAAAAAAAAATCATTGAGCATTTAACAATTTCAAAAGATACCAGACTAGTATTTAATTAGTTCAAATTGAGTAAATCATGAGATAAATTCACGAAAGTTTGATAAAAGTTGTTTTTTAATTCTTTATATTTTTAAGTTTGGGAAATGGTTTTGGTTGAAAGTTGTTCGAAACGGTGTTAATAACATATAGTAGGGAACAGTAGGAAACAAAATCTTTTTTTTTTTGTAGAAGGTTTAAAAGAAAATTGTGTTAGTTCAAAAGAAAATAATTAGGATTGGGTAGGAAAATAATTTTTCAACAAATTGAATAACGTTCCCGTTTTAGACAACCGGCCGGGAAAAATGGTGTGCTCATATAATACAGTGTTTTTTTCAGGTATAATTTAAAAGAAGACAGCAAAATAAATTAAAAAAAACCGCAAAAAAAGAAGAAACTACTAGAGTGCACTGTGCTTGCATTATAATATAAATGACACATATTTATTTATTTATTTATTTATTTGAATGCCACATAAAAAATTACTTGCATTTAAGTCTTGCATTTAAAGACATTTGTATCACATACTTATCAGGGAGCGTGAGCATGAGGGAATTTAAGCATAGTGCACCAGATTTTAGTAATATTATGTGCCATGCTCCATGACAGTCCCGTTAGCGTTTACTATCTAGCTTTGGACTACCAAACCTCATTTGAGGCACCAGTGACATATTTTTAAAAAAATTTCAAAAAGAACGGTGCTTTTTAGAACAAGTTTCAAACAATTCATCGATACATTTATGTCAAAATTTAACTTAAATAAAAAAAAAGATAAAAATGTAACTGAAACCGATAAAAATTCAAACGGTACTAACTCAAATTGTGGTTTCAAAGGTGGCTTGACATATCCAATATAGAAAAAAGTTAAAATTGGACAACAAAAATTAAAAACATTTTAAAACTTCGTAGAAAGGCACAAGCAGTTAAAAATAGCAACAACTCGCTTCAATCTGGATCATAAGTGATAAGACCTGATATTAAGGCATTGTATCAATAATATCAATAACGGCAACACAAATCATTGAGAAGCGGAATGACAACGTTCCGCCGTCCCCGTTTTGTAGACAACTTTCCCTTATCAAAAAAAAACTCAAATGCATTCAAGGCTAGAATCGCTCTATGAGTAGAAAATTATGTCATTCTGACAAGTAGGATACATGAGGAGGGATAGGCTGTTAATGTTTGTGGTCAGATTATTGCTGCCTTGGATATCTGGATAGTTACCAGTTTTTCGGAGTAAAATGGTACTAAATGTACGTCACACAAAGCGTTTAGCATACATCTAGTAAAAGAAGGAGTATTAGTATGTTTTTCATCTTACTTCATAAAAGTAATCTAATGATGCTACTAATGTTTAAACGTTTAAAGAAAACGATTCATTCTATAATGATTTAGGCCACCGAACATTTGAGGAAGGTTGCATATTCAAATCTCATTAGATCTTTTTTTTACTCCCTGTCTCCTCCGAAACAAAACTAACTAATCTTGGTTTTGGAAAAAATATATTTTCCAACCTGAGAAAATTTGCTTTAACTGGATAATCTGTATGTGTCTCAGACACGGTTTTTCAGAAAGCTATCCTCGTTTGACCGAGCAAAATCTTAAAAGGTACTTCAGCTAAATGTTTGATTTTCTAAACTTAACAAACTTTTATGCAGTGTACCCCGTTTAAGGAAAATCAAGAACTCGTAGACTTATGTTAAATAATGAGTTCATTTATATAATATTCTGCGTGTGTGAATAAACAAGGCAACATGTGCAAATCTTTCGGTGAAGCGTTAAAAATCAAAGTGAAGTTAGTATCACAAATAGGAAATTAGCAAAATGTTGCAGTTTGCGTTATTCCTTAAAAATGTTCACCTTGATGTTAAGTATTGAAGTATGCACTCAGTAAAGCAAGTGCAATCGATTAGCTTTATATATTAAAACATACTAAGGGCCATTCCACCGTCACGTACAGGACGAAAAATAAGCTTAAGTTTCATTAACATTTCGTTATATCTCTTAATAATTTAATGAAACAGGGGTAAGCATTTTTTTTTTAAATCTTTAAATTAGATACAAAAATACTCCTGACACAATTATATTTATATTAAACAGTTTTGGTATTTAAAATAAAAAAATTTTTGCGTCACGTGCGGGACATCCAAAGTCAACCTCTGGTAAATTACTAATAAATAAGCTAATATTTTTGCTCTATAACCACAGCAATGACAAAACAAATTGTAGATTTTGAAAGTTATGGTTCCAACGTAAAGAAAACATATCTTTTTAGTTTAGAAATACTTATTTAAACCATTGAAAAAAAATGTTTTTGTCCATTCCATTGATAATTTGATAATGGTTATTTTGTCCCGCACGTGACGGTTCCTATATTTCATAAAAAAGAAATAATTTTTTAAGAAAATTTTTGCTTAAGAAGTCACACATGCGTTTGTGATTTCTTGAGCAACAAAATTTTGTTCATCATCCTTTCAAATTATTATTTTTTATGAAATACTAGCTGTACCCGACGCGCGTTGCTACGCCAACAAAAAAATACATCATTATACTGATTCTCATGACAATCGGTTGAACGGGGCAGAAGTTGCTACTCTGCAGTGCCACCTGGTGGCGAGTGGCTTCAATGAGCATATTATGCACCTTCTCCGTTTAAAAATACATATATATATAGCAATTTTCATAATAATCGGTCCAGGTATCAAGTGAAGCCGTGACTATACTCAAATTTTGTACTCATGCAGTTTGCAAGATCAATCAATCGCTAAAAATATCAAATAGAAAAAGTTTTAAATCCCCCCGTTGCATGAAAAGCCATGAAACAATAAAGAAAGAATTTATTTGTTCAAACTCAAGAAAAATGGCAACAGCTAACTTCTTATCAATGAGATCTTTCACGCGAATTAATTTCTGCAGCTGATAATTTTATTCGTATTTATCCAATGGATTGTGACTTGAATTGGAATAAAAAAGGAACTATCGATCGGATTTTTTTCGAACCGGTCTATAAACATTCCCAGTACCAAAAATAACAAACGGTGAAAGTTTCAGCCAAATCTGCCGGGTAGTTTTTGAGTTCATGGATGACATACAGACAAACATTCATTTATATATATATAGATATGAAGCGTCACGTGCGGGACAAAATTACCGTTTTCCGTGGAATGGCCCCTAAACAAGTTTTATACTCTTAACAGTTTCATATTAGGGGAATACGGGATGAAATGTAACAATGTTCAATTATAACAAATAAAATGTTTAAGAATTTTAATCTCTTACAACATTTGAAAGTAACAGTAGCTTTCGAGTACCAAATGTTAAAAGGCAGAAAAATCTCCATGATATTCTTTTAAAAGTGTTATACAGCTTTAACATAATTATGTACTTCCGACTATCAAATTTTAGTCGCAGGTACATAATTATGTTATCAAAATTTATTTGGCTGGATTGTTTTTTCTCTCGAATCATGACATTCCGAAGCAAACTGACTTAACTTGCTAGTATTATTTTCTAACTTATGTAGTAAGGTGGGGCACATGTAACGTAAATTATGTTTCTTATGAGCTTCACATAGTTCAGCAGCTTAAAGTAGAAAATGTTTCATTCATATTTTTATTATTTATGCATATGAATCCGACTGTAACAAAGCCACAAGTCACAAACTGCAAGACATAAATTAAGTGTCAATGTTTTAGCTTTTCTGTGAATATAATTCGAGTCATGACAAAGGATCAAAAACCGAGCCTCAATATATGCACACATTTAAAGCATGATATGTTTAAATTCATCCTTGGCATTCATAAGGACAAGAACTGATTTAATAGAGGTAATTTTCTTCTGTGAATCACATTGTACTTAGAAAACCATGTGTCTAGTCAAGTCCTACAATATATTTAGTATGTATAGCTATAAAAATAAATGTATTCAAGAATAGTTTCTATTTTTCCTTATAAAAAGCGTGCTAGGAAAAACTTTTAATACACAATTTAGACATTTTTGAAATAAAAGTTTGAAATAAACAATTAAGACCAGTTGTTTGTCTGAAAAATATAACACTAATAAAACAAGGCAATGAAATGATCACGGCAACGTAAAAATATTATCTCGAACTCAAAACAACTGCACATTCAAAATTCATTTTTAAGAAACAAAAGAACAAAAATTAGCTCACTTTGTCATCTTTGTTTCATTTGATCAATAATCGACTTTAAATTCTAAAAGGATTTTGAGAATTTATAATGAAAATAAGATTATTTTTCAATCCGATTATAAATCATCTGACGCCTAATTACTTTCCGAATCCAATTTCTCTCGGCCAGACAAAAGATGTCGTAACATCCGTCTCAATCTCATTACCTTTCCCCATCTGAAATGATTTTTATCAAGTTCCCAACTCTGACAGAAACGTGTCGTAGGAAAGAAAATTCACCATTTTTGTTGTGTGTGCATTTATTCTTTCATATTTCTGTCTAATTATTTTGTCCTCTATACAGTTAAGCATTAAGCAGTACCGAGCATTCAAAACAAGTAATCATTATTATAAATATTGACGGATATTTATTTTCGACTGTACAATTATTATTTACAAGAAAAGTGATTAACCTGCTCACGACATGGTAGCCCACCAGTGCGTCACACGTGACTTTCTAAATAGATGGGCGTGCCAAGCGGTAGGTCACCTGCTATGAAGCATTGCTGCTAAATCTGTGTCTAAACTGGAGGTAATTTTTATCGGAGCTTTAGCCGCATGGATAATGGTTTATTGATTTGATTGTTTATATTATGAATCAAAGTGTACATACACAATTGGATTTGTCTTCACATTTAAAATCCCATTTTTTGACATTAGGTTACTGGTGTATGTCTAATGCATTTTTAGCATAAAAAATCAGTAATTAGTAATTAACTAAATACAATTTAATGAACAAATTACCACATTTTTCGAAACGAGATAACTTAAAATATAATTTGTCTGGACACACACGATTCGTCAAAAAACATTAATTTTATTTTTCATCAAGATTTTCTGCCTCAAGATGCTAGCATATTTTTTTCAATGATATTTTTAACTACGCTAGAACAAAAGAATCACGGTTTTCCCCGAAGCTTTGCCGTTTAAAAGTGCGCTAATAATTTCATCTTCATTTAATAGCTATGATTGAGAGGGACAACATGCACTTAACTAAACAGAACATAATGGTACGAAAATCACTAAAATAGATTTATTTACTGTTGTGTAACCACGTTTGGAAGAAAACAGCATACGGCAAAAGGGAATTTTTCAGAAATTTGAGTTTAAAGTTTTGGAACCATATTGTCAGCAATAGCAGGACCTCTTGAAAATTTGTAACCTTTGTAACTCGAAATATTTCAAATATTGATAACTTCTTAGTCTTGTTTGAAAGCTAACAGATTCTAGTATATTTTGAGATTAATTTTAAAAAAGGGATATTTCGGTCGATTTTCTCGATTTAAAAAGTGTACACACGCACCTTAATTCTGGACAAATAGAGATAAAGGGAAATTACAAACTAATTATTTTACTATATATATATATATATATATATATATATATATATATATATATATATATATATATATATATATATATATATATATATATATATATACTAGAAATGGAAAACAAAACTCGAACAAGAAAAAAACTATATTGAAGTTTAAAAAACATGAAAAAGAAGATTATACAAAACGAAAAAATCGCCCGTCAAGGAAAGACGCATAAAATTTACTTCTATATTTGAACAATGCAGTTCCCTGTTTGGTGATATTTTGATAGTTGAAATATTAGACAGTCTTACCAGCAAAACATTTAAGTTACCGGGTCCAATTCAGCCGTGTCAAAATAAAGCATTTCCCTGCATGTTAAACATTCCCAAAAAATATTATAAAACTATCATGCTACGGTGCGAGTTTCAGTGTTAGTGACGTCAGGAACGTTACTCGAGCAGTGAATTGGCTATTATAGTATGTATGAGGATAATTTATGTCCATTAAAGTCAAGCAATAGGTCTGTTGTCGCGAACGCACTATGTATATGCTGAGTGTTTCAAAGATATTTTTAAGGCTTGTTTACAAGTATGAAAATCTAGTCTAGTGGTTATCAAGCTGTAGAGCGTGCCCCCAGAGAACACAATATCTGTTAAGGTGGAGCGCAAGCATAATTTAATGAAAATGATGAAAAAATTGAATTTACTATTATCAGCAAAATACACTCTGAGATAATGAAATGTTAAGTTCATATAATATGGATTGAAAATGGCTTTATCAACTGTATTTCACATTTTAATAGTTTCCATGTGAACACCAATCAGTATTTATCTATATTTTATCGTAGATGACTGTTATGAATATTTTATGTAGTTGCATTGGGCTAGTTTCGCGAGTGAAATGACGATGTTTTGTTGATGGAATTCAAGTTGTTACATGAAAGCAGTAAAGATTAGCTAAACTAATTATCCAATTTTGTACAACGTAAAGTTTTAATCATAAAACGTACCTTTATAACTGTTTATAACAACTATTTGTAATAGTTAAGGCTTTTTAATGGACATACTTTCAGTTATTTAGTTAATGACTAAATCTAATGGAATCAAATTTTGAAATCAAACGTCATTTTATAAATACAGTGAGTGCCGGGTAGTTGAATCAGTGGTTAACTGGCTCCGCCACTTTAATGAATCAAATTCTCAAAACCAGAGCGGAATCTAGCATTAACATAAAAGAATTCCAGATATTTGAATCAAACGTGCCGCTTTAATGAATCAAATGTACATAATTAAACACTTGTTGCATCAAGGAAGTCTTTTTCATCAAATGTTATTCTTCTTTCTTATTTTTTTTTTTCAATAAAAGTGAAAAAGAGGGGGTACATGGTGCTGCACACTTGTAAGTTTTCTCGGGAAAACTCTAACAAAGAGGGAAACGGAGACAGACATGGTGTTTACGAAGTGTGTTACGAAGCTCTACTTTTAACGTTGGTGCAACGAGCTCTGAATTATGAGGAATAAAGATTTTTTTAAAGACATTTAAATCGGGTCGTTTTACTTGATGACTGCCGCTTCTAAGCAATAAACAACTGATTTTTTTCAAAGCACAAATAAGTTAATATTTCAATTTTGTAACGGCTTTTTCATGTTACTTTACGATTTTTCTTTTTTTTTTAAATAATCACAGAAAGAATATTTTGAACGAATTGATGCTTCTAACAATGTCCCATCTTATTTGACTGTGATTAAAGTGAAATATCTTAAAGTGTACGGATGAATTCACGTTTAAAAAGTATATTTTTAAATATGTTCGTATACTACAGGCCTTTCCCCCCAAAATTTGATAAAATTTTAACGATCATAAATTTTATTCAATATTGCTGATATTGTACACTCGCGTGGAACGCTGAATGAAAAATGTTTTTCTGTAAGCTCATACTGTTTTGTCAATAAAATGCTTTTTTTTTTTTTTTTCAAATATTTTAGAGCTTACACAACATGCACATTAAAGAAATACGAAATGAATTCTTTAAAACGGCTAAAAAGGCGTTTGAATTTTACGCATGTCCCAAAATCGTGTTGTATTTTCTTGATTCAATTTTAAGAATATATGTGGAATAAAAGGGGTGTTAGAAGCTATCTAGCTTTTTTCAGAAAAAAACTAATGGTGCTCTTAGAGTTATGGGAACATAAATTTTACTGCACATTACTCTTGGGTGTTCTAAGAGGTTATACATCACCAGTCATCAGTAATCGCACACCATAGCACATTATAAAGGGTTGTGGTTAAAAATTATCAGCGGTTTTTCAGAAAATGATGATTGGCAGTTATAATATTTCAGATGAATTCTAAACATTTACAAATGCACTAAAATCAATTACATACAAAGATGAATGACGTAAAATAAAAAAATAAAATGTAGATAGAAATTGAGATATTATATGCCGGACAAAAAATATGTCAATTATAATTTTTAAAAAGTAGACTTTAATTTTTTTAGTTTGATTTTGTTTTAACATATTTACTTTTTACTAACTATTTCCCATTAAAATGTTTCTGCAATTTCTGAGTAAGTGTCCAACCACACTTCGAGTCTTACTGTTTCTAGTTTGGTTTTCGTTTCAATGCCAAATTTTCGCTATCTAACCGCAAGATGTCTCTAAATATGTTACATTTAGATTAAATCGGACACTTGAGGAGATATTTTCTAAGTTTGAGGACAGTTTTTGAGGAACCAGACGCAAACGTTGAAAACCGAGCGCTTCTTTTTGTTACCTTGATGAAAACAAAGTTGTTCCCGATAACCAAATTTTGAACTGACAGTTTAAAATTGTCTTTTAAAATATTTAAAGTAACAGCATGATTCATTATTTTATCAACAAATTCCAAACTACCAAGTCCAGATGCTGATGTAAACACCCACACAAAAGCACCTTTACCTTCCTGATTAACTGATTCAACTAAGTTCTCGAGATTAAATTTCTCATTCTTTCTTCTCTTTACAATTATGCAACATTGGAACGAAAAATGTTGAATTTATTTTCATCCGTATCTAAGACGTTATTCCAAAACTTTCCGAGCATATTTATTATTGATTTTGCGACAGAAAGCGTAAGCTTTCTGTTTTTTGCACGAACAAATAGTTTTCTGTGGGAAGAGCTCCCATTTAATCTAGCTCCTCAGAGAACTCGACGAACAATTTTAAGTGAAATTAAGAGGCAACATTTTTCATTAAATTCAGCAGAAACTTTTACATCACTCAAATGTGTATTTTTCATAATTTTTTTAAGTGTAAATCTCTGATTACGTTTTGTTAACTTTGCCGGTTGAGTTTTTCATACCTTGTTATATGTTTGTTTATTTTCTTTAAAGCATTTTATCACGAATTTTTCTATAGAGTGGTATAAATTAATTAGTTTATTAATATTTCTTACCGATTTACCACTACTACAATTTTTTAAAAAATCAAATTTTGAATGGTGTTTATTGTTTTTTTTACGAATATCAGCCATTAAAAAATAATAAGCAGAACATTAAGGAATAAATAAATACTAAAATAAAGCCAAATGACTTTTAAGTGTTAACACAATGCAAAAATTAAAATAATAATAATAATAATAATAATAAAAGGACATTAGATAATTTTAATCGTGAATTTATTCGACAATATTTCTGTGTGCGATGACTTTGGAGACGTGTTATTTATCTGTTTCTTCGTTTTTTGACGCATTTCAAAAAGAAAATCAGGCAATATGAAAAAAAAAAAAAAAAAACTAATGAGTTTTTATTTAGAATGACATAGGAATGGTATTGATTTCAGTTTCGCATTATTTTGGTTATACTACAAACTTTCAAAGTTTACGAACACTCTTGGGAGCTGCTGTCTGCCTTCCCCTCCATTTTATGATATAATTTCAGTACTTCAGAGTCAGAAGAACGTAAGTCACATTATGGTAATTTTACAGGAGAGAAAAAAAAAACTTTTTTCTCGCGCATGCAAAAGATGGGTCGCCGTCTTTTAACCCCGGTAAAAAATTAAAAACAATTTTTTTTGAGAACTGCGTTTACATGACTCGATGCAGAATAGGCTTCTACATACAATTCACTAATAAACAAAAATTCGCAATTTTGGACTCACGTCAGTCTGGCTCTGGGGTAGAAATTTGATTAAGTAATTCTTCGTAATCCGCTAAAATTCCAAATTTAATAAAAAATGTTCTTTATCGTTTTTGGTCTTACCATTTAGTCCGTTACAAAAAAAAAATATTTTTTTTTGTTTCTTTGTCCTGCAAAACTACAATTGTAGATACTAAATACTTAAGTGTTGACCGTAAAACACGTGTTTTGTAATTCTGTTTTTTAATATCTTAACGAGCTTCATTAAAAAAATCTTAATACTAAAATTTGACCGATTGAAAGTATATTGGATGATTTTTAGTAATGGAAGCAGTGACTTCTCATTCAAAGAAGTTTTACTACAGTAATATTTAAACTAAGTTAGCATTATGCATTTTTATGGCAGGCAATAAGGTGTTGCGTACGAAGGCTTTATTTTAAGTAACACGCAGCAACCTCGACCTTTGCTTAGAAGCTAATTGATCAAACATATTTAGTCATGTATGCAAAGCAAAGGCTATTTCTTCTTGAATTTTTTTTTCATCAGCACTGGGATGGCTATTTTGTTAAAAGACTTATTTGCTACGAGAATCATAAAATATGTAAGATCAGAAATTAGCTACTTCCATTGTGCTGGCTAAAACTTGATTCTTCACGTACCATGTTGACATAAATAATTTAAAGTTTGAAAAATCGTATTGAAATAAATTTATTATGTTGCTATCGATCATCTTATAAGTATACATCGAAGAAATGACAAATAATTAACATAATACAATAATACGACATACTTGCAAAGAAAGGAAAGAGTTAACCTATTGAGGAATCCGTAAGTTAAAAAAAAAAAAAACTCTATACTTTAAATTATATTTGGGTTCAGGTATCAGGTTTAAGAATTTTTTCTCCCTTCGTTGTTTAAATTCAATTTAAATTTTTGGATGGTGTCTAATATCTGTAGTATTTTTCCAATGGTAGGAAGAAAAAACGATATCAAGATCTATCTCGCGGTTGAAGATCATAATCGCTGTCAGCATATTATATTATATACGCATCACCCATTCTCACTGGAGAGTTTGTTACAAAAATGTCGTTACTTTAGAATCGTCCATCATAATTTTGGGTTAGACGTAAAGAAAATCAATCTCTAGATGTACACGTATATATAAATACATGTTTTATTTCTTATTATTTCGTTTTTTTATTATTATTATTTTAGCATTTTTTTCTATTGTCAATTTTTATGCTGTTATTTCAATTTTTGTAAACTTGACGATATTGTTAAAATCAACTTTTTTTGCACATATATTGTTTTCTACGTAAATTTCATTTGTGAAATGTTTCTTCAAAAAAAATGTTGGTACAACATATATTTAATTTTAATTGTTTTACAACAGAAGAGTTATTTACCACTTGAAAAGACTAAAATCATACTTAAACCCGAAATTAAGCTCTAGAAACCTAGTTTTCTTATCAGACTAGCTAAGTAATAACTATTAGGCTTAAAAGTTTTGCTTTACGACTAGTTTTATAGTAAAATATCTAAGTGGACAAGATAACTAATATAATTTGCGATCGCAAACTATGTACTTCGAATGAACATTTTCTTTCACGTATAAAAAAAAATATACGTGAAAAATAATATTTATGTATTTCTGTGAAGAAATTAAAAACAATTACATTAAAATAACTGTCCGTGCAAAGTTGTCTCATCGAAAAACTTCTACATTTACATCACACAACATTGCAACACATTTTGTGTAACCTTACTCCGTAAAATCGGTGACAGCTTAGTTGCCTCCGTTACTGTGGAGTAACTTAACTGATATAACTGGTTTAAAGTTACACATAGCTTGCGGAAGGTTACACCATGGTAATGTAACTCTACAGCGTAACGTCTCACACATTTCTATGTAAGGTTACACCAGAATTTTATGTAGGGAAGACCGGGGCACGTTAACGCAATGCCCTTTTTTCAAAGCAAATTATAACTGGAGAGCCAACATTCATAACATATTGATGCTGCTCTCTAGAAAATATCGTCACAAGTTTTTGAACATCAGTCGAGTTTCGGTCTAGCATGCAGAAAGAACAATATGTTATCTACCAAGTCGAGTACATTTTGAGTTGATCGCTTTGAAGCTTATTGTGAATAAATAATACTTAGTTAAGGAAGAACAAACATATAAAAATTAGTAGAATTTCATCCTTTTTTGAGAATTGTATACAGGGAAGTTTTCGATTTTTCAATTTTATTTTTATATGATAGAGTAACATGTATGAACATCATAGGTGAAAAAAAATTTTGCGATACGATAAGTAGTTTTTTTTAAATTAATTTTTAAAGTTCAAGCTCTTGTGACGTCAAATGGCATAGGAAGTGACGTCATGCCCTCTTCCGATAGGGGAGAAGCCGAAGGTCATGCATTCGACTTCGAAGACGAAACGTAAAAGGCTTATCTCCTCGCATTTAACTCCTCGCGTTTCTGGAACATTAAACCTCTCATCCTCTCGGAAATATTCCAATATCATTGATGTTACATGAGGAAGAATACTTAGATTGTGCTTTAACGAATCTGGTCTCCATAGTGTGTTCAAAAGGATTATTGAATTTCTAAAAAATAAAAATTTCAGCGCGCTCAAAATGTTCCTAGCGAAAACAAGGGATCTTGGGCGGAAGGCTGCCCATTCGCGCCCTGTGACGTAGACTCGTGACGTTTCAGAAGCGCGCACTTTTGCGTGTGGATTTTTCAAAATTCATTAAAAATCAACCACGGTGTTTTAAAATTCGGCGATGGTGAATTTTTTAGTTTTGAGGGTCAATTAACAATATCCAATAGCCGAAATATAAACATTTAATAGGTTGCAACTTCCCTATTGTATTTGTATGGACTGAAATGTTATTATTTTTTGTTGCATGTTAAAAATAAATTTAAATTTGGCGACAAGGCAAGTTTACGCTTTGACGTCTGAGCACCTTTACGCACGTTCTTACTGTGCCTTACTTCTAAACGTGCCCTGACGCATTTTTCGCTCCGAACGGTTTCAAAACTTTTTAGTATTTTCAGGCCATTTAGTTTGAAAATCACCATTTAATTTTTAACTGAGTTACAAATTCGTATCTTATAGTTTACAATCATGTAGTGCTGTGTCTTCATGCCCGTTCAACTTTTACTTTATACACTATTCAGTCGGTAATAAATTTGTTTTTTTTTAACGATGGTAAGACATTATGTTCAAAACACCAATAGAACCACGTTAGGTGTCAAAATAAATACGCGTAAACGTCCCCGTGTCCGGGGCAAACTTACGCAACCAACTTGGACTCGAAATTAATTTTTTTTAACGGTTAAAAACACAAACTGAGCAACAACTGAATATACCAATTTTGACTCCATAACTGCTTCATAAAGCCGCAATATCTAAAATTTCCTAAGTTAAAACATAAAATTTAGAAAATTCATTGAAAAAAATCCGCGTAAACGTGCCCCGGTCTACCCTATGGTTACAGAGAAATTGCTTGAAAGGTTACACATTACTGAGAATTAAGATTTCATCTAACTTTCTTAAACGATTCATCAAGTCCATGCTTTTTATCAACCAATGTACGCCAATTATTTTAATGTACAATGTTTTTTTTTATGATAAGATGCAATCAAGACGTTTTTGTTGCACTAAGAGAGGAAATGACCTGAGTCAGGTCCGAACCTTAAACGTTAATCTCACAGACTCGCAAGAGCTTTTACCGCTCGGCTACCAAGATCGGTTCACGTGCAGTTAATAAGAGTTGACCGGCTTTTTACGCATGCGCTTTGAGTTCTACAGAAACCATCGAGTAAGGTTCCTCCAACGATTTTTGTTTTGAAAACAATAATGCTACAGACTTCAGAATTCGTGTAACGTTAAACCCATTAATAGTGGTAACCTTGCCCATTTTTTTTACAGTGTAGACGCAAAAAAATTCAAAGCGAATAATGCAGGACATACTTTAACTACAATAAACCCAATTATATTTGCGCAATTTTCACAAATTTTAAAGGCTCCATGTACATAATCACATATTTTGAAATATGACTATACAGTTTCAGTTAAGGTAAAAGAAAACATAATTTCAATGTTTCAATGTCAGATCCTTATTTTTTTTCCATTTTTTTTTCTTTTTTTTTGTATAAATTTAGACTGAAATTTTTATGCATTGTATCCAAAATTTTCTAACAGTAAGTAATGCAAGGTAATGAATGGACTAAATAATTTCACTTGCTAACAATTTGATAGCGAATGAACTTGTTTTTTTTTATCCCAGTGAATAGGGGGTAATTAAAATCACCCCATTTATTTCCCTATGAGGTTGATGTAGGTAGATAACCGCATCATACACCATTAGTTTAGAAGCTTAAACAGTGCTGCACCAACAATGCTCGATCTGCAGCCCCTATATTCTGAAATCACCATTAAAAAAAATTCGTTAAAAAATTAATTATTCTCTGATATTCTAAATACGCAAATTGGTGTAATTCACATCAGATTTTGATCTTCCAAAAAAAGGAGATAGAAGAACTAAGCTTAATAATTTACCCCAGAGTGAAATACTACCGGGGTAAATGAAAACCCCCTAAATTTTCAGAAAAAAAAAATAGCTAGGAAAGAGAAATTCATAAATAAATGATTTAGTAACCTCTCACATGAAAAATAAAACTAATTGAAACCAGTTACTTTGTATTTGTAGATCTGCTGAAGAGGAAAATGCATGATGACTAAACTTTAAAATACAACTTTTTTCACAGTGTCATCTTTAAACAATAATGACGACTATACAATTGTTTGGAAACATGTTTGGAACTCTCAGAATCTCTTCTATACATTACTTTGTTTTCACTTATTAACAGTTAAATTTCAAAAATTACCACTCAAAGTCTCTTCTATATTTTACTTAGTTTTCCCTCATT
Organism: Uloborus diversus; assembly: GCF_026930045.1. Taxonomy (NCBI): domain Eukaryota; kingdom Metazoa; phylum Arthropoda; class Arachnida; order Araneae; family Uloboridae; genus Uloborus; species Uloborus diversus. The sequence goes on from NC_072733.1 coordinate 171,621,019, forward strand.
AACAATTAAGTTTCAAAAATTACCACTCAGAGCCTCTTTTTCATATTACGTATTGTTTTACTCATTAACAGTTAAGTTTTAAAATATGTAATAAAGTTCGTTTCCATTTATCCAAACATTTACTTTTATATAATTTATTTCAAATTTTAAAAGTTTTAAAGTTCACCATATCAAATACAAAAATTATTATTATTGCTAAATTTTATTGAATTAGTATCTGTGCTTTATTTTTAAGTTTGTGTTGACAAAAGTTTATTTATTTATTGATTGTTTTTTTTTTTTCATTTATTTCTAGCTTGCGATATTTTCTGCAGAAAAGTGGTTTTTTTCTCTCAAGATGAAAGTTTGAAAATCTATCGTTGGCACTGTCCGGGCTTCGCGACGGCTGAACACTTTATTTTCTAGTTGTTCGTTGTCGTTGAAACCTGAACGTGGCCTTCCGACAGCAACAGGAAAGAATACATCCTGGCACTATTTAAGGATAAAGGTCACTCAACAAGTTAGAAGTAAAAAGTGAGTGTTGTGTTTTTATCTCTGACGTATCTTTGATTCTTTTAAGATAAGCAAACAAAAACGCCAGTAAGATTTAACCTGCGTAAATTGATATTTTGTAGAAACATATCATCAATTGTGTCTAAAAACGTATGATCAACAAATTATTTTGCAGGATAAAGAAAAAAAAACTTTCTCCAAGATGGTTTTATTTACAGCGAGAACAAACTAATGCTTCAATTAAATATTTATGTTCATTATTCAATGACATATTATGCTTAAAATACTCTCAAGAAGTATTAAAATGCGTATCAGAAACATTTTGTATTTAAGGTTTATTATTAACTAGTGGTACCCGCACGGCTTTGCCCGTAGTAGAAAATTGCAAGGTAGTTTGGTTCGCCTGTATATTCACAAATAATGTATGGTGAATTTCTCGCCAATAGGTTTGCCCATGTTGCGGTTGCACGTTATAATAACTTGGTAATTTACTCGTCCATCTTATGATAATTTTGCTCCAAAAATGTTCTTAAAATTGGAATAGAAAAAGAACAAAATCGAATTTTTAAAAAATCGCTTCGAGGTGCACACCCCCATGCTACAAACTAACTTTGTACCAAATATCATGAAAATCGGTCGAACGATTAAGCCGCTGTGCGCGTCACAGACATCCAGACAGATATCCACACAGAGAGACTTTCAGCTTCGTTCTTAGTAAAGAAAATCTAAAAATTCAGTAAAATGTCATTCCCGTCTTGAACACATATTTGTCAACTTTTGAGCAAATTTATTAAATTATGATGTGTTATAAAAACAAATACATGTGCATTCATTTCCGGGTTTTTTTCGAAATTCTTAGCAATTATGGTTAGTTAATTCATCTAAAACTATTTAATATTTTCCACTAAAACCGAAAACACATGTATTTTACCTCAGAAAATACTGGTGTTACGAAACTGCAAAATATATCGAAATACCGGTATGCAGTATACCGGTATTACAATCAGTAATTACCATGTTTTAGATGTTTGGAATAAAATGCACCGAGTTTCAACATTTGTATTTTGTTCGCTTGTATACCTCAAGTTATTTGTGAATCAAAAATATATGCTTTTAATTTACGAATATATGACCATTCATCATTAAGAAAAGGGTTTTTATAAAAAAAAACAGGACTGTGTTATTTTGAACTTTGCTACTAAAGATAACTGTCGCCTAAATTATTACCTTATATATTTTCAGAAGAGCAAAATGTAATAAACTTTCTGATCAGTTTTCGGAAGTTTTAAATAAAATCACGTTTGCGTAGCTGTAACTATGTTCTTCTAAAATTTGTTTTTAATTTCAACTGTTGGTAGAATATAGACAGTAAGTTGTTTTCTATATTTATTTTTATTGTTAGCCACCTGCCGGAACAATTGCGACAGTTGCTCCGACAGCGGGGACAATTGTTCTCGCAAATCGCTAATATACCGGTATCATTGGCAGTTTCATTGCATAATTCTGGAGCAGTGTATATATTTTTTAAATTTATCTACCACTCTGGCTATCTGTCTCTAGTTCTAGCTGTTTCTAAGTGCATATTTATCCATCAATCTATTTAAAAATAATTATCTATGTACAGATCTAAAGTTATCTACTTATTTCTATACCAATAAAATACCTATATATTTCCACTTAACTGTCTTTTTAAAATTGTTTCTATTTTGTTTGGAGTGTTTCTGTTTGCGTTATATTTATTTTCACGGCACATATCTAGTTTATTAATAACATTTTCAGAAAATTGTTTTAATCGTTCTTCTTCTACACAGTAGCAAAAAAAAAAAAAAAAAAAACTCTTATTACATAAAAAAAAATCGTTTTTCTTTTTTTTTTTGTAGAAACTTGTCTATGATTTAATGGAGAGTTTAAGTAACTTCTTTAAAAATTAATAGATATTTTTAATGTTTACTTATCTTTATTCTAATATAAATGTTTATGTGTTTTTAATCTTATTTAGGAACTGTTATCCTTAATTCATTGAGGATTTAAGGGGCTAATGCTACTTAATAGCTATTAACCACACTATCACTAGAAATTTTCGGGATTGTTTTGCTTATACTAATCAGGAAATACCAGGAATTTACCCTGAAATCAATGAAAATTTGAAAATAAATTTTTCCTTACGAGGGGAAGTGGGCAATTTTCTGTGGCACCTCACTGCCTGCAAAGAATAAATAAAAAACTGAAATGCAAATCGCAATTATCTCTACTAATAATAAAGCAGTAAGTTTGTATGTTATACGCATTGGGTCAAGTCTGTTCGGTCGGTTTTCAAGAAATTTGTTTGCAGCTTGGGAGGAGGGGGGGGGACACGCACCTCGAAGCGTTTTTTTCGAAAACCCGATTTTAAACTTTTTCTATATCAATTTTAGCCTCATTTTCCCTATAAATTTTATAATATGGAAGATAAATGTGCAAAATATATGTAAAATATTATGCAAATTTTTAAGTTTAAGGTCATACCAAAAAGATTGGAATTTTCGGCATTAGATGAAAATTGTTCAAAGTTTTTATGAGCCTTGAGAGAGCTACGGGAATTGATTTTAGAAAATACGAAACCGAGACTTACGTAAAGCAAATCAAGCGATTTTAAACGATTGGGCTAGAGAACAAAATCAAAAGTTAAAAGTTGAATGAAATTAATTTCCCAACTAAAATTAACGTTCTGTTTTGTTGCCCTTGTTCCATATTTTTAACCCTTATGTTCGTTTCGTTATTTCCTTTCCTTTTCCTGATTTTTTTAAATATAAGTAAGCATTTTTAAGAAGTTTATATTACAGTGATCCAAATTCTTTTGTCTTATTAAAACAAATTAAATTGAATAAATTTCAATGTTTAATATAAGTCATTGGCATTTTTTTTTTAGTTTTTATAGAATTAGGTTCAGTAAACTGTCCATTAAAGTCAAGTTGTTGCAAGGTTCTTTCCAAAAATTATAAATTTCAGAATGATAAATCATTTTGCTTTTTAAGCTAAAAAAGAACTTTAAAACATGTTTTAATACGCTTGGTTTCTGTGAGTAACTTTTTTTTGTGGCTTGCTTTGTGTTTTAATGAAATATATAGATGAATTACACATACAATCAAAAATTATCTTACTGTTCGGCATCAATTCATTACTACTGATTATGATTTTATACTAATAATATTACATTTGAAATAACAAATAATGTTTAATTTTAGCTAATTCCAGTTGGAATTATTTATTTGTCTTTCGTTTAGAGCAGTGGTTTCGAACCTGATGGCGATTAGGCTCCTCAAGGGTGCGATTAATTCTTGAGAGTCGATAGGAAGCGATGAGCATTTAAAAGATAAAATATTAATGATGAAAAGATAGCGACGATCAAAACTGAAAACGCATACGAAACCGAGATTTCAGACTTTTTTTTCTTGATTTCCGACACAGAATAGCAAGTAAGAAAAAATAATAATAATCAAAATTCTTTTCATACTCCAGTTGAACTTTAAGGAAGTATTTTATCACTCACTCCCAAGTTTATGAATTTTTAAATTTTCATCCTTTTTTAAGTCAAAGTGTCAGTGTTTCTCATTAACAGATTCCAATACAAAAACATAATATTTTCATAAAAGTGGACTTCTGATTTTGAAATTACATCAAAGGTTTTAGTTAAGTATGTATTTGTTTGCAAATAACTATGAATTCATTTTGTACAAGAAAGAGAAAAGATATTTTTTTATTTATTTTCCAGTTTAAGATTGATCGGGAAAAATTGCTTTATTAAATGTTTCTTAAAATTAAATAAGGAACATATATTGTCAATAATATCGATGTTTACTGTTGTCCACTCATGTTTTTACACGAAAAAAAAGGTGGGAGGTGTTATTTGTCTGTCAATCCCTAGAGGGGATGATGGGCTCAAAAAGGCTCGAAAGCAATTTTTTAGAGTTAATACCATTTACGATTTGAATTTTGAATTATTATTCATTGAATGTAGAAATATGAAAAATACCACATTTCCTTGTGAGTGAACTTTTCGGACGAATTTTAGTTGAGCAAATAAAACAAAAGTTTTTGAAATTCACAAATCTTATACTTCTTATGGCCCAATGAGACAAAATTGTAACTGGCATTGGTAGGGAAATACGGAAGTAATGGAACGGAAGTGACGTCTTAAATGGGCGAGCATATGATAATAGTTTAGAAATGTCTCGAAACTTTCGAACCGTAATGTGGCAATATCAGTCAGAAACGAACTTAAGTACATGTAACCATGTTGTTGTTTTATTCGCTTTTTTTTGGAGAAAATAGTTGATTCTACAATAGAGAGGTCTCTATGGCTTTTATGAGAAAATAGACAAATTGCTAAGCTTTCGAAAGCTTTAATGCAATGGTGACAGGAGTGTTTTTTTTTTTTTAATAAGTAAAATGTGATATGGTTTTCTTTGACTTAATATCTTTACAAAACATCTGATGCTAATCGAAAATTAAATTTCATTTTTCCACCTAGTCAAAAAAAAAACACTTATAAACTGTTTCTGTGAGACCTTCATGCTGAAGCTGATGACACATTCTTTTAGTCGGGGATAAAAACTGAAGAAGAAAAACTGTTGTGGAACAAACTTCTTGTTTAAATGGACGCCACTGGACGTTTTTTGAAAATATAAGTTGGTCGTTAATTTTCAATTCAACTACCAAAGCATAAAAACCAACATTAAAATAGAATAAGGGAAAGGGGGGGGGCGGCAAAAGCAATTTTTTTCATTACTTTGTTTTTCAAAAAATATGATCAGTTTCTCAGACCAACAATTTCCTCTTTATTGTCTTTGTGCCAGGAATTTTTTCGATATTTTTTTAAAAATCATTTTTGCACTGTGTAAAATTTAAAAAATGTCTTTAATTGTTCACTAGTGCCCTCTGATAGGAGGGTACACGTGAAAAAGGCCGGGGCACATATAAACGCGATCAAAAAATTCAGGACATGCATAACATTTCAGCGAAAAATTCTTTAATATAAAACATATAGGATTGGTCAATAACGAGAAACCGTAATCGATTACCAGCGTAAAAAAGAGCAGATTATAAATACTCTTACCATTACAATCCTCAGTTAAAACTAATTATTATTACAGCAATGATTTTTGTTGGTACAAAATGTAATCGATTACGATTATGATATGCCGATTACAATTTTGATTACAATTACAGAGGAAAAATATTACTTGAGCACGCATATTGCATGTAGGCTTGAGGAGCTGCAGGGAAACGCATTCGATTACGATTACAAGATGAAAAAGCGAACAAGATAATGTACTACAAAAATAATTTAATGGTTTTGCCGATACGTTTTTATTTATCAAAGGAGTATCAAAGAATGACGAGTCTGAATTAAATCATGCAGAGCTGCCCTACATAACTTAAATGTTACGCACACGATACAATTAAAGAAAATGAAATAAATAAAAGAAATGGGGAAACAACTTTTGGAATTAAAACGCAACAAAAAAGTTTATTCAAGAGAAAGGTTTTAAAAAAAATTCAAATGTTGTACATTTGCACGATGTAAGTATACTTGTAACTCTCACACTCACACATATATACATATTTAAATAAATAGATATATCTGCGTCTATCCGCATGTTATGTTGATTGGTGGTACTTCTCATCATTTGTAGCTAAAAAACTGACTAGTGTCAAGATAAGATGATTCAATCTGGGAAATGAAAAACAGGAAGGAGATTAACAAGCAAAAGTTTTGTGCATTTCGATGTGTCACTGCTTCGAATTTAGCACAGCGGTTTCCATGCAAAGCAATAATTGAGCCCCTTTCCTACTATAAACCAGATCTTTGTCTTTTCATGCCATCGGTCGTCGAACAGTATATCGTCACCTCAGAGCAACAGTAAAACATCTAAGTGTTTTTTCTGGGATTAGATATCTCTTACTGTTGCTCTGAGGCAACGATATGCTGCCGACTTACACATAATTTGGTAAAAGAACTGTTTACATTTCTCAGTTCAGTGATTACTTGCAGCATTAATATGAACACATGATGATAACTCTAACGCTAAAATTGATATTTATTTTAACTACTAAAAATAGTTTTTACTCATTTTAAAAATTCTTACAAAATATTAAGAGCTGCTCAATTTTATAAATAGTAGGGGGAGACGGGGCACGTTGGACCTAACTCAATTATTTTAATACCATTAAAATATTTTTCTTTAAATTTATGATTAACGAATAGCACCTTTGATCCTACAAGTCCTATAATAAATCACATGATAGTTACAATTAACAAATTTTATTCCAGAAAGTGTTATTTCAGTAATGCTGAGTAATTTTCAGAAAGCAGCAATTTTTTTATGGGTTTCTTTAAGATTGCAGAAAACAAATGAACTTCTTTATTAAAGTAAATTCGTTTAGTTTAAAATAAGTTGATTTTTTAAAATTTTTTGTCACAAAGAAAAAAATAAAAAAGACATTTTTCTTATATCAAGAACGTAGGGCACGTTGGTCCACCTCATTGTGAGGCACGTTGGACCGAATCAAACCTACCCCAAGTAATTTAAAAACTTTTTTTTACTCTTAAATCTCAATAATTACAACAAAATTCTAAGTGTTTGTTTTTTGTGCATTTATTTCATATTGCACATGTTTGGAAGCAGTAATAAAGACTCAGAGGGAAAGAGCAAAGGAATATTTCATAATTATTTAATAAAAATTATACTAAATTAATTTTATCAAATAATGTACTTTATTCTAATTTTTTAACGATTTATATTTTTAAATAATCTTCCAAATTTTGGCAGACAACTGTTTTTGAAGAATGAATTGTGTAGTACATGGGTCATTATTCAAAAAGTGTAACTTTTCTGTCACACGCCTTTTACTATCAAAACTTTAAGGAACAATTCATTTAACAATGCTTTTCGATTTCATCAAAAATACATCTTTTTAAACCTGGCAACAGTTTTTCAATAATACTTTTTATTTTTATACATTTTTGGTTCACAACATATGAATTCTCACCTCCGTGGCATGTCACACAATTGGTGTGATTGTTTATGTTGCTCGATTACTTGCTTAATAATTGTTTAAGTATATTTAATTGTTTAACATTGTGTTTTAGTTCGTTTTAGTAGGATAAGGAATCATGTCGCACAATAAATTCTCACCTCCGTTACCTAAACACAAAACGCCATTTCTCATTAATACGTGGCACTAATGGCATCACATTTTATTTTCCATGATACAAGGAAACCCCCTTGTTTATTTTCAGGCATAAAGAAGTTGCGAGATTTTCAAGAAGGTAGATTTTGTTTGAAAAACTGAGTGTGGTTATTGTGAACTCTCACCTCCGTGAACTTGAATTTCAGGGATGTAAATTAATGTAAAAAAAGAAGTTAACATTATTTCATATATTTAACATGTGCAGATTGTAACAATGAAGTAACAATTCCCTGAAAAATGTATTCATTAGGCCTATATTAAAGGAAAATTCCTCATCTCCGTAAATCTCACCTCCGTGACAGACCTTATCAATGTCATTATTTCTGAGGTGAAAATAAATGATCATCAATATTAGGGATTCTACCAAAATTATAATTGCCAGTATATTATCAAATTTACTAAATACTAATTTTAACAGACATCTGAACTAAAAGGATAACTAAAAATTAAGCCGTACTTTAATTAAGAGATCTTACTATTAGATTCCCATTTAACACTAAAATAGCCCCTTGTTTGCACAATTAACGAAATTACTACTTTAATAATTAATTGGCCTAGATTTTTAAGCACTAGGGGAGGGGGCGCAAAGCGGGTAGGGCTTCGTATGCCCCCCCCCCCCATTGTGTGTTAGCGGCGATTTATAGGTATGTCGTGTTTACCCGAACACCCCCGAGTTATTATCAGTCCCAACGAAGCAGCGGTGAAGCGACATGGCAAAACCAGGCTTGAAATTTAAAAAAATGATACATTAAAAAAAATGAAGTTTTGTAACTTTTGATTAATTAAAGTCCATTTTATTTTTTTGATTGTCAATAATATTAACTTATTCTGACACTGTCCACCTATAAACTACGATGGTCAATCCATTTTTTTAAATATTAACTTAAGGTTATAATTATTGAAATAAAAAACGTGCCTTTGGGCGAAGCGGGTAAAGGATTTAATCATTTATTTATTTAAAATTTCTTGACTGGTGTGCTGACTTAGATTTTCTCTTTCAATAGGATAAGTATAACTTTAAAAAGGTATTTTTTAGGATTGCAATTAGTTAGTCTATTAATTAACTGAGTTATTTCTTTATGTTTTATAAACAAATGACTTTAAATTGGATAAGTACAACTGTTTTATATTTTTTATATAATGGCAGGTAGCTAGTCAACTATTTTAATCATTTATAACTTCATATTTGATTGGCAAATGTATCAAATCACAATTAGTCAAGTTTACCCGCTTTGGGCCCACTCATAGGGCAAAGCGAGTTTTTCAAGTGTCTGTAATATTTGATTATAAATAAATATTGGGTTTGAAATAATGCTCGAATCACTTTTTATTTTGAAGTTCGATAACCCTGCTATGAAATAAAACCAAAGTTGTTTCGATAAAAAGCCCAAAACTACAATTTTCGAGCGTTCTTTGAAAACCTACCCGCTTTGGGCCGCTCTCCCCTATTTGTTTTTTTCTTTTTTTAATTCCATTAACAAAGCTTTTTTATTTGTTTTTATTTATGAGTAAAATAAATGGAACTTAACTAGGCCATTGCTTATGGTTACTTCTAGTAGGTAACACTTTCATGTGAGAATAAAAAAAAGAAAACAAAAGGTTTCGAAATTGGGAAAAAAATTGCGTTCAAAAGTTAAACTTTTTTTTCACCCGCATGCAATAATAAAGCTCTTATTAAATAAAGTTTTTGCCAAACATGCATTCTACATGGAGGCAAAATCAATAAATAAAAAATTTGATTGAAAAAAGAAAAAGGTTATAATCTATTTTTCTGCATTTTTTCATCATAAAGACATACTAACTTGAAGATGTAAGTTTTATTGTACGCTTTTTTGAAATTTATAGTACTAGTTGACAAGATTATTTTCCTTTTTTGATTTTTTTATTAAATGTAATGAAGAAAAAAATCCTCAGCAATTTTCTCCCTCAGTAAATATTGATGTAATTGTGCATGAAAAGTGACGTAGACTTATTCTTTTAGAATCCAATGTCAGCTGAGGAAATAGCACTTTTATATTAACAGATATCATTTAACACAAATTTGTAAAATTTAATCTGCATTAATTTTTGCATACATATTAATTAATTAATTATTCTTTAAATCTTTAAAAAATAATTGTGTACTGGTGAATGGGTTGTTATTTTCTGTGATTGAATGCGCAAATTTTTTAATTAAAATGTTTTATCAATTAAATGTTCCGGCGCAATCTTTGGTAGCTCGTTACTCTTCATAGAGGGGTAAGAATTGTTTTCTATGAAGATAATTTAAGATATCCGGTGCACACTTTTACGCAGATTTCATTTCCAGGAAGTTGCCCATTGTATCAAGACGATAAGGCTTTCGATACAGATTAATGAAATACCCTTAAAATTCGTGAAATACACCACCAGCTCAGTCATTTCCAGCCGAGGACTGCAGTTTCGTGCTTATTAGCACTCATCAGCCCGGCTGGAAATGACTGAGCTGGCGGTGTATTTCACGTATTTCTGCTTTAGCCCTGGCTAATGGGCGGTAATTTACTGAATATACTCCTAAAATTGTTTGGAGAGCATGGGGACAAATTAGAACATCTTGCTTGGCCCTCTCAATTTCCTGACTTGAACATATGTGGGTATATTTGGAGTTAAATTTCGGTGATCAACTTTGCCCTCTATCTGAGCTTTTGGAATTAGAATCTGGTATCTTAAGGAAAAATGGTTCCATATTCTATATAACGTTGTTTATAATCTTTATAAAATTATTTCACGTTACATACAATTTGTATATAAGTCAAAACATGATACAACTCCATATTAATAAAGCTTTTCTCCTTTATCGTGAATGTGTTCGTATTATTTTGTCACACATCTGTATAAAACTATGCTCACTGTGAAATTTTAAGTTTTGTAGCATATTCTAATCACTGGATATAAAGGGGGAAAAAACTTATACAGGACTACATAGCACAAAGAATATTTCATTACGATTCACTATTATTATTATACACTCCTGTTTGTGAACATTGCAACACCACGAAAGACTTACGCGAGTGAACTGAAAATTGCAGGAGTAAAGAAGGCATGATATGCAAATGATTAGAATTGCAGACCGGTAGTGCATGCGTATGCTGAGCAGCTCCCTCTGAACGGCGGATCGAACAGAATATAAATAGATGATTGTAGCGAGGCGTGTATGATTATCGATGGTTAAATGCTAGAGTAAAAAAGAACTGAATCTTTACTATGTCTCTTCGATGAAAGAAAGCGATATTTAAGCAAATTTCGGAGTTTTAACGGGGCAGAATCGTTGGCCTTCGTGAAGCTGAATTGTCTTATCGTGAAATAACCGCTCGTGTGCAGCGTAACAGCAGCACAATCATGCGTGTTTCTAAGGAGTGGACGGACGAGTGTCGGACAGCTCGGAAATCCGGGAGTGGACCCCGAAATGTGACGTCAGCTCGCGATGACAGACACCTGGTGCGTATGGCGCTGACGAACCGCACAGCTTCTTCTAGACAATTGGCAGCACAGTGGTCAACAGCTACAGGTGTTTTATTGTGTGCTTCATCAATTCGAAGACGTCTGCTGCAGGATTCCTCTCACGCTAAACCATCGCCGCCTGCGGCTGCTATGGGCCAATGTGCGTAGGAGCTGGCGTACTGATTGGCAGCAGGTCGTCTTTTCTGACAAATCTCGCTTTTATTTGTGGCACCATGATGGCCGAATTCGTGTCAGGTGCTATGCCGGTAAACGGCCCATTCCGGAGTGCATTATCGAACGCCACAGTGGGTGAACATCCGGAGTTATGGTTTGGGATGCCATAGCATATCATAGACGATCACAATTGCTACGAATTGTGGACAATTTGAGCAGTACCCGATACATAAACAAAGTTTTACAGCCCCAAGCAATTTCTTTCCTGCAAGGATTGCCAAGGGCTCTATTCCAGCAGTTTAATGCCCGTCTACAAGTCGCCAGGACTGTCAAATCCTACCTTAATTTGCAGCAGGTACAGCTTCTTCCGTGACTTGCATATTCCCCGGATATGTCACCGATTTAACATGTGTGGGATTTCGTTGGATGGCGTCTCGCTCGTGATCCTCGCCCTGTTGCTTCGACAGACGAACTTTGGTTGCTCATACCAACAATATGAAATACTCTTCCGCAGGCAGATATTCAAACTTTGTTTCGCTCCATGCCGAGTCGTGTAACAGCTCTTACTGCGGCGTGTGGTGGCCACACAAAATACTAATTTCTATCTCTTTTTTTAAATTGTTTGTTTGGTTTGAAAATGTAATCATTTATTTGCACCATTACCACTCAACTGTGTATTAAATTTCATTCAACTATGATGCTTCCTTCCTGGTGTTGCAGTTTTCACAAACAGGAGTGTATATTGCTTTTAAGCTTCATACAGAATATAAAAATGTAGTTTAAAATTTTAACTTGAGTTTTTAGTTGAATGAAAATATGTTGCTGGTTCATGTAAGCACTATATGAAACTAAACTGTTGGCCAACTATTTAGTAACAAATAAAAAAATAATAATAAACAAATACATATTTAATAAAGATAATAATAATAATAATAATAAATAACAATTAATTTACTAACTGCTTGTAGAAAAATAATAATTATAAATATTTGTGCACTAAAATTCATATTACGTTGAAGATATGGGAACTGTTTACATGTGTCCTTAGATGTTGCGTTCACAATTGCGCTATCATCTAGCTTACAGCTAATGCAAGAATAAAAAAATTCTTAAATTAAGAAATATATTAAAATACTGTCTTAAATTTAATTTAATATGTATATAGAGGCTCTCAGTAATTAAATTTAGCTTATTAGTTAGTTAGAAATGCGTTTTAGGTGAAGAAGACAGTGATAAAATAATATTTAGCTCCTGCTACAGCCTGTGGTTGTCGCCACAGTAACATGAATTGGTTCGTTGTTGTAAAAAACTAGCGAAGAGGTACGTATGGTATTGCCTTTACCTCAGATTTTTTCAAGATTGTTTGCTTTAAGTTATCTTAGCAAAACATACCGTGTTCACAGGTGCCTCTTTTCCCTTAAATATTATACTTTTGTACTTACATTTCATTTTAATTAGAAGATTATTAAAAGAAACAACAGGCGAAAATATTATCACACACTCAGACAAAACAAACAAGTCTAATTTCGTCTTCTTGTTCGCAGTAAGTTTTCAAGTATCCCTGCAAATGGAAGTAAGGTAAATTGACCATGTGTGTAATGTGAACACTGGAACAAATGCTCTCAGAATTATCGTTTCGCAACGAAATTCGACCGCGTCATCCTTTTTAAAACACAATGCTATGCATACACAAAATATTATTATTAAAATAATTATTAAAAAAATTATTATTTTAATAAGCTTGTGCAACGCGCCAGGCCATACTTCTAGTATTTTATGAAACGAAAACATTTTTTTTTTTTAAAGTATTTCGTTTTACATAAGCAAGCATTTTCTGTCTGTCATGTAATTAGTTCCATTTTTTTAAATCGAATTTGGTGACTAAGATTTAAGTCGATTAATGTTTTATTCATTTATTTTTGTTTATAGGACAGACTAGTTTAAATGGTTGTTTAGTTTGAATTACAAATTGCTTGCATTTTTAGGCCTACGTTAATAAATAATAAGACGTTTTGCTGTAAAAATGCTTCCTATCAACTCAGTTAAGACCGTCCTTTGAAAATAAGTTTTGAAAAAAAAAATGACATTTTTGAAGCATAAAACTGCTTATTTTAATTTTCTGCTTAAACTATTTTTTTTTTTATTCAGAAATAATTCTCTAGTGTTTTCCTTTTTTGTTCTAACAATTCTAATAATGATTCAACAGGGGTACATACCCACCAGGAAAAGTCCATGGTACAAACTGAGCTTTTCAAATTTTTGGAAATTTATTTTTCTTTTCAAGGGTATATTTCTCTTTTTGTGGGAGGGGTTTTTATTGTGGGGAGGTTAAGCGCGATCATTCAGGCCCCGAATGATCTCAAGATCTTCTCGGTTTGTTTTGTCCTGAATGACGCACGTGTTTATTGATTTGAAAAATACATAAAGTGATCACATGATCTTGGTTACATATGTATGGATTAATCTTGGTTACATAAAAATGTTACTTTGTTATGACACAGATTTGGATAAGATGATATGAATCTGTACCATTGACGAAAGAAAAGAGTACATACTAGGAAAGCAAACCAATAATAATAGTAGTAAATTAAATAATAAAAGATAAATAAAGGTACATCGATGGGAGCGAGATGGACGTAACTGCCCCAGTCCTATGATAAGTTGGGAAAAAATTGTTAAAAAAAAAAAAAAAGATAAGGGATAAAGCGTTCCTGTAGGCCTATGAGTGGCCCATCATAGCATTTGAAGAGATGCGTCATCGGTCTTGGGGGGATGGGCACCCCTGGATTTAAAACCGATAATTTTACTTTCCCTCCCTACTCAAGAAGTTTTATAGTCTTCCAAACAAAACTAGCTACACTGTAGTAATACAGCATATTTTGCAGTTAATGTGGAGAACTTAGATGCAAAGACCTGTAACTGACAAACTTGAAGAACTTTGGAGATATCTACTGCAGAATGTATGAAAGCATTATATATTACGTCACAATAGCCATAATAGAGCAACTGAAGTTATTCATCAAAATAAATAAATACACAAATATATAAAATAAGGCACCTATAAGATTCAAAGTTAGCTCTTGTCTCACCCAAACTATTCATTTAGTCAATTACACCCAATTCCATCTTCTAGCATAATATTTACAAAAGCAATATCTTGTGGAAAAATAATTATTTTTAGAGTCAAATAATGAAAAAAATATTTAGAAATGATGTCATAAAAATTGAAACACAGAATCTTTTTGAAACGTTCAAAACTTTAGAAATTCTCCCTATGCAAATATTTACTCTTCCCCCTCTCTCTTATTATCTTTTTCTTCTTTCTCTTTCACGGTTTTTTTGTGGAAAAATTCTAGACTTCTTTTCCTTTTTGCTCAGAAGTTCTCGAGAATTACAAAGAGGTCATGCAATTAAAACTCGGAAAGAATTTCTTTTATGATAATCAAAATTACAAACAGAACTTTTAAAGCACTTAATTAGCAGCCCTGATGTTTATGAAGGCCAGTTATTTCGCTTGATATGCAATGGAAATTCCCGATTGTTGATGCATAATCGGCTGAGCTCTTTTTTGCCCAACATAGAAAAAGGAAGTTTAATTTAAAAAAAATTATAATTGCGCTTATGTTAGCAGTTTGTCAAGGATGTAGTTTGAAGGTCCGTTATGGAGTAATTAATGCTTTCATGAAAGAATGTTCATTAATATCACGTTTACTTGATCATTGTGACAATAAAATGCTTGAGAAATTGCAAACATTTTCCAAAGCAGTTTTGCTCTTTCAGTAACAGACTAATGAACAAGAAGCATATTTGCAATTGAGCGACAAAAGGTTGATTTTTTTTTTTTTTTGATAAGCATGTTTTTTGACGAGTGCTTTTTTTCTTATCATGTTTCTCAGCCGCAAGTGACAAAAAAGTATTTTTAGTGGCGTTTAAACAAAAATTTCTAAATTAATTGCGTCAGTAATAAAAGACTTAGTTTTTCGTAGAAGGTAATCCATTCAAAAGCATGTCTAGCATAGGCAAGATAACTTCAATTCGTTCAGCATACAAATATCATTTTTCGTGTATTTCTTTGTTAAATTTAAAGGTAAAAGTACTAAATACATATTCCAGTGTTTTTTATTGTAAAAATTAGGGAATTTATGCTTGTATTCTCATGTTTTATATTACAGTGAGCCAACTTAATGGAATATCCAATTTTCCTCGAAAAATTATTCTAATTAGCGGGATCTTCCATTGAACGGGACTACAATATTAGACATCAACGGTTTCGTACATTGAAAATGCATTACATTAAACGGGATATTCTTTTAACTGATATTCTAATAAGCGGGCTTGACTGTATGTTCAATTGTAACAATATTTTTATTTCCTCATTAGTTATATTTCTTAATCCGTTAGTTGTAACAACATGACCAACCATCTTGTGCACTGATATTTGACTGAAGAAGATGAGCACACATATTCTTGTTATTAATTATTCATACTAATCATGTCTTGACTACTAAAAAGTAATAATTTTACGAAAGAGTCAATCTTATTTCTGTAGTTTCAATTAATTTGGATTTCAAATTTACATTTTTTGCTTCAATTACAGTTAGTAAATAAAGAAAAACTTTTTATAAGCTTTTATAACCATAAACTTTTTATTAAAGTTTAAGCTTAAGAGCTTAACATCATTATTTTCTTTATTTATGATTCACCATAAGTACTATAAGTATTCGATACTTCTACGAGTAAAAATGTGCTAAAGAATATATAAATCATATTAGAAAAATTTTACTTTCAAGATTTCCACAACCATGAAATATGATGCGAAATCGGTTTTTGAACAGATCTGGTGAATCGAGTTGACAAGAGTTGAAAATAATCTTTTATGAGCGAAGTCGAAAAGTAGAGATAACTGAACTTGTTTCTCATAACATCCTCCAAAGAATTTAGTAAGTAATTTAAACGCTTCAATTTAGAAAAAGCTGTTGTTAAAATTAGTTTAATGATTATTTACTTTTAACAATACACTTTCAAGCTATTAAACAAATGATAATAATTTCAAAATGAATCGATTATTCATTCAAAGAAGTTCGGCTCTTATGCAATGTTACATTTCGGAAATAAAAGATATTTAAAAATATTTTACTTCCTTTCAAAAAACCTCGGTTTCATTTTCGAAGAAGTTTGAAAAATACTAATGAAACTGTAAAAAAAAAGGTTCAAATCACAAAATAATACCAATTTCGAATATTAAGATTTTTAAAGGTGCAGAGGGTGGTCAAGTTATTATACTCAAGTAAACTTTAATGTATTACATTGTTTTTTATTGTTGTTGCAGAGTTGTACTATTTTAACACAGTTTACTGTATATTTAAAAATTTAAAGTTTAATTTTGCAACAGTTAACTATTTTTTTAAATATTCTAAAAATGGTAAAAACATCAGCATCAGTGTCCGTTAAAATTTCAAGTTACAAGTTTCTTCTTGAGAGTGATTTTTGGAAAAAAATAACGATTTTATCTATAATACTAGGTAACTCAAGCAATCATATCATACACTGAAAGCATGCTACGCCGCTTCTAAGCCGTGATAGCAGTAAGGATAGGTAGAGTTAATAAATATTCAATAATTATTTTTAAAATTTACACAATATCGATCAGAAGGTACTTTACGTTTAATATGTTTCATTCAATTTTAAATAAAATTTGAAATGTGTTGAAATAATAAAACTATGGAACAACGATACAAATACGGAAAATATTGTTTGAGTATGAAATTTTGGTCACACTTCGTAAATATGTTTCACAATTTAATTTCGGTTCAATGAATGAAATGTGATCACTGTTAAACATACTTTTTTTTCTTTTACTGTTCACGAACTTTTTTTAAATTTAATACACTGGGAGAATATAATTTACTATATATTTTCACTAATTCACGTATAACTAAAACAGCACACACAAGGTAAAAGTTATTTCATCAATTTAAAAACCTCGTTATACACTTACATGGGAATAGAGCATAAATGATTGATTTATCTTTAAAGTAAAAAGTGAAATCTACTCTTGAACTGAATAATATATATATTTGAAAAAGAAGTGTTTGTAATTCAGTATCGAAAATGAATAAATGAGAACTAGATGAAATTAAATAAATATATTTTTTTCTCACTTCTTAAAAACATTGCAAGCATAACTCTACGTTGAACTGAAGCTCGAATTATGTAATTGTAAATATATGTTCTTTCAAACAAAAGTTACGCCAGATTCCTGTCATCACAGTACTCCAACAACACTTGATTTCAGAAATACTACTTTTATCTGAATTTCCGCTGCAACAATTTTTTTTTTCTGATTTCCAATGAAGGATGATTTAACACGATATTTGATTCTTCAATTGATTGCTGATCGTCTAAATGCATGGGTGGTTTAATTTTTACTGGAAAACAATAGCTGAAGAATACCCTTTATGTGAGTTCAAAAGTTACAGAAGAATTCTGCACTCTATAGTAAATATAAGTTTTGGAGATACTTGTAGAAATGCCATTTGGATAATATACTGAAATATGTTGGAATTTGACGGTTTTTTTTTTTTTGTGCTTTATTTTCAGCGAATGAACATGTACAATAAGCCTAAAGTATAATAGACTGTTAAAAATTCAGGAAATTTGTATTATAAATATTACTGTAAAATGGAGTGTTTACAGTACAGAAAAGTTTTGCAGGAAATTGTTCCGAAAAAAAAAAATAAACGATGACAGGACTAATTGATACACCACGTGATTTACAGTAAGAAGCACATTACAGCGTTTTCCCTCTCACTCCATATGTTCTAACTATTATGGTAGTCAACAAAGCCGCTGCCAATACGTAGGTCGTGAGATCGAACCTACTACGCGCATGATTCATTTTTTGATTCTCGTTTATTCTATTGTAAAAATATACAGTAAAAATTATTTTACCGCATAAGTTTCTGACAATATGGATGCCAGTAACTTTAACCGTAAAATTTTCGGATTTTTTAACAGGATGACAAAAATGCAAAACAATGAAATGTGA
Source organism: Uloborus diversus (assembly GCF_026930045.1). Taxonomy (NCBI): domain Eukaryota; kingdom Metazoa; phylum Arthropoda; class Arachnida; order Araneae; family Uloboridae; genus Uloborus; species Uloborus diversus. The sequence continues at coordinate 171,639,425 of NC_072733.1, forward strand.
AAACATTGCAAATACTGCCATTTAACTTCCCAGTGCATAATTGGTCTCTTATTTCTCAAGAAATTCGAAGTTGAATTTTGAAAGTGTCCCAATACGTTTTGTTAACGTATAGTCAGTGGCGGCCCGTGCCTTGAAAAAGCGAGGGGGGCAGACTATGGGTGCACTCGCACCCCCTCTCGGTTTAAAATAATAATAATAACAATAATAAATATTTTTGTGTTAAATGAATAAAATTAAATTAATTTGAACACAGGACAAGCTACAAAATACTTAAACTACTAAGTTTATCACGAAAGATATTAAATATCATGCAACTACTGTCGCAGTTTTACATCAGTAGCCCGACAGTTCATTACAACCGTCTAATTGAAGTTTTATCTGAGCTTATGATAACGTGTTTCTTAAGTACATTCTTATCAGCGCGAGAACATAATATTTACTTAAATTTCTTCAATAAAAATGCAAAAATAGTTGAAATAACATAAATTGTAAAGAAATAAAATACTTTTTATTATTTGCTTATTTAAATGACTTCAGTCAAATCATTTTAATAGCCCATCCTTTAGGTAGTGTTTTGTGTTAAGTTGATAGAATCAGTATAAGAGGAATCAAGTTATGAAATATTTAAACTACTTCAATATACACTCAAACCTGATTTTGTGCGGTGGATAGGGACCACATAAAAAAATAGTTTGAAATTTTAAGAGTATCTGTAAAAAATAGTTTTCGCAACACAGTCAAAAAATACTTTTTTTATGCGGTGGATAGAGACAGCATAAAAAAGTCTCACGTAGAAAATAACCCAAAAACTTTGGAGATAACTAGGAATTGCTTATGCAATATTTAAACTACTTCAATATACACCCAAACTTGATATTGTGCGGTGGATAGGGACCGCATAAAAAATAGTTCGAAACTTCAAGAGTATCTGTAAAAAATAGTTTTCGCAACACAGTTATTATTATTTTTTTATACGGTGGATAGGGACCGCATAAAGAAAGTCTGACGTAGAAAATAACCCAAAAACTTTCGAGATAACTAAGAGTTGCTTCTTTAATCGAAATCAAACAAGCCAAGTGATGATAATTTCGCCGAATAGTCAGACAAAATTTCTGTAATACGGAAATTTTTGAGAGGTTATAGTGACTTAACATCGGGGTGCCTCTGTCGTCACTTGAAGATACTACCTCGCACTCGTTTCATAAATAATTTCGTCAATTGAGTCTCAATCTGATTGAAATTTTCATGTATAAAAATAATTCGCACAAAAAAAGACCGCCTAAAAAACAAGTTTGAGTGTATGTCATGTTCTATCGTGAACGTGCACTTAGTTACATTTGCACTCCAAGCAGTTGGCACAAGTGAGGCAGTGAGAAGTAAAGGCACTTATATATATAAGTCAAGCATTGAAGAAACTTTACTTGTCGATGTATTTACTTGTCTTGTATATCAATAACGGGTGCTATTAAACAAAATGATTTTCAGATAAAAAGAAATTAGTTTAATAAAACGTTTTAAAGAATAAATATTATAGGCAAAAAATAGGATTTTAAAATTTACATTTATGTTTTATGTATCAAAATTTTGTATTCACATTTTTAATTTTTATTCATAATAGTATAGTTTACACATTTCGGATGGTATTTGTTATTATTGAATTAAAAAAAATACTTCTGAAATGATACGTAAACAGAATTAGCCACAACGTTAAAAAATACCACTTACAATTTGCAAAAAAAAAATGTTATTTTCCAGTAATGTTTTGCATTTCTACCGCTTTTGCTTAAAATTTTTTAAACTGTTTTTGAAAAAAAAAAAACAAAAAGCTTACATTCATGAAAAATGTGGGAAAAATATCGCATACTTCATTTACCCTGTTCAGTTTTATATGTTATGCTAAAAGATAGCAAAATAAATACTTAATTCTAGTCAACACATATTGTATTTTACACACAAAAAAATTAAGTTCCTTGTTTACTGTAACAGTTTTAATGTTTAAAATATTAAAAACTTACCTTGATTAGTAATGATATCAAATACTGTTTTGACATTAAATTCTTTACGCGCGAATTCAATTTGAGAAAAAGAAATGAAAAGCATAAAAAGCTGTCCAAAAAAAGTGAGAGTGAAGTGTTTAAAAGTTTATCGGGCAGATCCCTCCAAAACTTATTCGACTGTATTAAAGATCCTATTTTTTTTTAAATCGATTTTTGCTATTTGAAATCCATCAAGAGGTCTTAATAAACTCTCAAATTTCCATTGTTTTATTTTTGTATGTGTACAGTTCATATTGGCACAAAATACTGAAGATATGAGTAAACCCAAAAGTTTTGGAAAAGTAAACGCCTAATCAATGTTGAGTGTTGAGCCTCAATCAATGAATATTTAAAATATTTTGATAAGGCTTTAAATCTTGAAATGACAGCGCTATTTAAAAAAGTCTTAACACTAAGAAATAATGTAAAATTAAAATATTAAAACGATAAATTTAATTTTCACACCTTTCTAGAAAATTTTAAAGCCATATGTGTTAGCGAAAACATACAAAATTTTTAACTGAAAGTTTCTTCCCACAAAATAGTTTATCGGAAAACGGATTTTCCGTGCTGCAAAATACGCAATAATTATTCTTATCAAAAAGTATTCCGTAATACGGAAAATAGAAATTAAAGTTTTCTCTAAATACTTACTTGAAAGATAAAACAGTTCATAATTTATGTTTTTCTTTGCAATTTTAGTTGATTCGTGTCCTTTCTAAAGAGATATTTTTTCTTTTGACACAAAGTACATTTTAATACGAGAAATATTTCATTTATAAGAAAGCAAATATTAATATAAAGAGGTAAGGATCTATAATAATACATTCAAATATAAATGCGTAATTAATACTCAATATTTTCCTCTTTAAAATTTTACTTTGATCAGTAATTGTTTGATAATTATTCGCATAAAATACTCATATTTAAAAAATAATTAGTGCGCTTTGACTTACATGTGAATTTAAAATGTCCATTGGCAGTACTAAAAGGCTTTCATATGGCTGCGCAAAAGCATGACAAAAGCGTGATTACCATTCCTGAATCAAAAGAAATTCCTTCAATTATGCTTATTACTTAAAGATCTATTTTTTTCTCGAGAAAGTTTAAATTTCATCTCTCAAAATGCGTATAGAATAAAAGATTAAAGTTGCTAGACAAATAAAAACACTTCAAATAAAGGTTCTGTTGTGCTTCAAATAATAATGCATTTTCAGTTCTTCAGAAAACTATTATCAAACATTATAATGGTTTTTTACAGTCAACTCGAACGGTCTAATTACTTTCTTTTCTTCAAGAGGCGCACTGCTTCTTTTTGTTTACATTTTGTCTTGCGAGTTTAAATAGGCATTTAATGCTCTTAGATGAATGTCAATAGCTAAGCGAAACATACTTTTTGTAAAGTCAAACACAATGCAATACTGAATAAGGATAAAAGACTTGAAATATATTTAAGGGTAAATGAATATAATCGCAGGAATTTAAACTGTAAGTTAGTGCAATTAGTAAAACGATAATACAGTTTAACAAGCTAAAGATTTGCTTTACGGTAGAGAAAAGATTTCATTTTTGTCCTACTTAATGGTATAATTGAAAGCCATTTAGAAAATGATTGGTAACAATTGCGGGCAGAAAAGCTTCATTGTAACAACGGTTTTTAAGAATTTGTTATATATTTTTGATTGCGTTTTCTACACACTGATTAGCTTATAATCGTGTGTAAGAATGATTAATCATGTGCTTTTTATATTGATGGATAAGCGTAATTTTTTATTTAAAACACGATATTTTTCATCTTTTTTAATTTCTTACATGTCTCACAGTGAACTTGGTGAGTTTATATTTGGTGGTTTTACAGTTTTAATATGATCAAATGAGAGATAAATATACAAATGTACATAGGTTGACGCAATGTTTGACTTCTTAGCTGACACCATAACCAAGTAAATGAAAGAATTTTCAAAGGCAGGGGTTTCTATCTAATTATAAGCTCTGAAGTAGTAAGCAAGTACTAGCAAAAACTTTGCTCTAACGGTTAGATCAAATTTTGGAAAGCATTTAGTAGCATTATATTTTAAGAAGATTTTAGAAGTTTATTAATAAGTAAAAAATAGCAAAAAAAATAACACTTCTGCCACTGAGTATATATAGTTTTAGAAAGTTTATTCTTTCGATACATTTTAAACTTCATATAATTCGTTCATTACCAATGCTAGGCCTACTGCACACGAGGCGACATAGATGAATCAACTTACGAAAACGTAACCTGTCAACAGGTTGACTGGCGTTTTTCGTTGTCTTCACACGAAGCAACTTAGTTGAATTAACATTCCCTCTAATAAGCTGAATTTATTTGAGCAGATGCTGCATAACGCTGCTAAAACTGAACTGAGATAACTTAATCAGTTTACTGGTACGTACAGCAAACGCTCGGCAATATCCGATGAGTTGAAGCAACTAAAAAGCTGATAAAACTCATCAGGATGATAATGGTGGCGGCACATGTGCCTACACTGTTACAAAAATCCTGAAATTTTACGGTAAAGTTACTGGCATCCATGTTGTCAATAACTTCTACCTTAAAATCCTATTTTACTCTTACATTTTAAGGTAGAATAAACGAGTTTAAAAGCGGAACATGTGCGAGCAGCAGGTTCGATCCCGGGATCATCGTATTGGCAGCCGGCTTTGCTGACCACCATACCAGTTGGCACACATTTAGTGAAGGAAAATACGGTGTTATCTGCTTCGCACTGTAAGCCACGTGGTGTATCAATTGGCACTGCAATCGTTTATTTTTTCGGTACAATTTAGTGTAAATTTTTTCTCTGCTATAAACACTAAATTATACAGTAATATTTACCATAAAAGTTTCCTGAATTTTTTAGTGTAGTGTACCTGATGAGTTGACTGTGTGTGAAGGATGCCGGGCGATTCCTTCACTTTTCTACCAGGTCGCACTTCATTATAACTGCCCGTTTGAAAGGTTGTTCAACTAAGTTGCCTCGTGTGCGGTTTTCCTTATAGATTCAGTACTTTAACTTATATTTATTTATTATATTATTTATTCCAATTTAGTTTGAAAAAGTTTATTATTTTATAACTTTTTGGACTTTATATGATTCGTTCATCACCAGAGTTATAGATTCAATAATTCAAATTAATCTTTATTCATTATTTTTTTGAATATAAAAATATTTGCTTGATTCAATTTTGTTTCTACAGCTTTTCCTATGCTGAATTTCATGGGCTATTATTGCATTTTGATCTGAGTCTGACACGAATTTGATTTCGAAGCTATGTTGCGGATCGGAAAAAGCATTTCGCGAATGACCTCACATCCAAAAACTCAAAAAATTTTTGCATTAAGAAAGGAGTTCCTTTCAGATCCGAAACGCATTTCTGCAACTTCTTGCAATATGCGTGCTGTAATTACGTGTTGTTTTGTGGTTACTTTGCAGCACCAAAGTATTTATTTACTTTTTATACAAACCGGCTTTAATTTTAATTTACTTGCATTACTAGTACTACTTGCATTGACCACATATAGTAATAGTGGTGCAAGAGAAGGGTACACAGTACACACCCGATACCAGTGTCCATAAAGGGCAAAGAACCTGAATGATTAAGAACAATAAACAATTAAACAATTGCAAAACATAAAAGAGCATTTATTTAAACTGAGCCTGCAAATAATAAGTTACACGTTAGAGTTTATCATATAACATACACCATAGTACTAAGGGAAGACACTCTATATTGAGAATAACCTGCTTAATATGCAACTTAAGCATGATGAATTTCTGAATATTTTGATATCACGCATCAAAGTACATCCCACTTTTAAAAAAATCACGTTGAATCATCTACAGTCGACTCCCGCTACAATGCGATCCGACTTACGCGAAATGGCTATAACGCGATTTTGTTCACCAGTAAAGAATTTTCGACATAACGCAAATTCCTCGCTAGCAACACGAAATTTTTTGGAAGGGAATCACGGTGACCGTATCGGCATTGTTTTTTCCTACTATTTTTTTTTTTTTTTCGTAAATGGACTTTCATTCCTTTAGCATCACTGAGGGCGCAGTTTCCACACCATACAAGTCTGATACATCGCTTATACAAGTAATTATTCCTTATTTTCTTTTTTTTTTCATTCTTAATGTGAAAGTTGTTGAAATTTAATGACATCTATAAGAGCGTTGTTTCATCTTGTGAACATAGAAAGAGAAAAAGAGAAAGTTTCTGTCAATTAAAGAAAAGATAAAGATTATGTATTTGAACAAATGCGTCGAAGGTAGCACGACAATTAAATATAAGTGAATCTTCCATATGTGCAATTAAAAGTCAAGAAAAAGTAGTCTGTAAAAGTTCATCAAGTAGTATCTAAGCAAAATGCAAAGATTATGAAAATGGAAGCTGTTCTTGTATTGAATTTAAGAAACCAGGAAGAGGGTTGTTGCGTTGCCATAAGAACTAGTAAAGCAACAGTACTGTGTGTTAAAAAATATGTAAGGATAACGGTTTGATCACGCAGCATAAGTCATTGTCATCTTCACTCTTTTATGTTACAAATATCACTATAGGAACTACTGTACCGTAAACTATAGTGCATTTGTTTTTCTTACTACATATTATGCGTACCGTACTGGTTTATTTTATGTCTTTCTTTCCCATATTTTATGTCTTTCTTTCCCATTGGTGATTGATTTTGTGCATCGTAGCAATATTTTATGTCTTTGAATAAAACGTTTTTTTTAAATTTAAAATACAAATAAAAATTCAGTTTCTTATGCAAGAAATAGTACTGTATGGTTAGGAAATGGTTTCTAATAATTTGAGGTGGTGTTTCCAAGTGTCTAAAATAATTGGGTATGTTTATAAAAGCTTTTACACATATTCTTTTTCACAACGCGAAATTTCGACTTATGCGAGGGGTCTTGGAACGCATCCCTCACGTAAGTCGGGACTCGACTGTATATTGATTCTTTTCTGGCTTTCTAAGCTCTTGATCAAGAAAAACATTGAATGCAAGTCAGCCCATTAATAACAGGATAAAGCTTTACTGCCGATATTGTCTTCTTATTATGCAAAAATAGTGAAATAAATAAATGCACTATAAGGCTGTTCGTTAGCAAAGCTTAGGCCATCGTAAAAAAATCCAATATCAATTTCGTCTTACTCTCAATTGCTACAATTACTGAACAATCAACACCTGCAAATTTTTAAGCCTTCTATTACCCACCTAAAAACTAGTTTGGTCGGTGAAATAAAATTGACAGTAAAGTAACCAGTTTTTTCAATTTTAGCTTATTATTTTATAGATTTTAAGCAAACGGAAAAACTTAATTTTGAAAAAACGAATCACTTTAAGAAATAGTAATTTTCTAATGTACGTTGCTGACCAAAAATAGAGAAGATTTGGCAGCACTAAAGAATTAGCCATAAAATCTGTTATTTAAAAATTATAATAAAGGAAATAATAACTCTATTTAAAGCGCTTTTACATCAGAAAGGTTATAGAAAAAATCCCCCATACGATGAAAAATCGGGTTTTTATACACGATGAAGAACTATTTGAGGCAGTGAGAAGCAAAGGGTTTTAAGTGGACATTTTTAAGTTTTGAGTAAAACGCGTTTAAAGATAACATTCCAGGTAGGCTTTCATTATTTTAAAAAAATCACGCTGTTTAGCAGCAACTACCAGGGCTACTAGTTCTATCTCTTGCCCCAAGACAGATGATAGGTTCACCTACCATGTGTACTGGTTATCTCCAAATTTTTAATTTTGCCACTTACATCCCTTTGCTTCTCACTGCCTCATTTGTGTTATTTATTTCAAACAAAAGCAAATCCAATGTTATGTTGAAAAATTTAACTTTCTTTTTTTTTTGGTTCTTAAGCATATAGCATCTCATATATTTAAAGTATAAAACATAAGCTTTAAAGAAAAGAACAAAACACTATGATAAGTGGTTATTTCTGGCACACACTCTCTAAAGTTAAGAATTTTTATTTATTTCAAAGAGTAACACAATCCTACAGTTTGCAAACAAAGATTATACATATTAAATGCGTATTTATACATAAAAACAACCTCTAACTATAAAATTACTGTTTCATTTAATAATATATTCAAAGACTTACTACATCACCTCCTTTTAACCTATTTTGCATAGACTCAGTTTATCTCAAAACATCAGTTTTTTTGCCTTTTGTACTGCGTATTATAAATGAGCACATTACGTGCATATATTTATAATACGTGGAACTTTAAATATCTGCGCTGAGAAAAAATGTAATTAAAAATTAAGAAAACTAAAATAAATATGACAAGTTATTTTTACTTGCTAGCAGACATTTCAGCAGCTTACCATTTTTTAAAATAAATATTAAAATATCTGGAACTCTCCTTCCTCTCATAAGTTTACACACGCGTAAGTAAATCTCTTTCAATTCATATTTAATAAAGCATGTGCAGTGTCTTAAGAAAGAAAAATATCGTGTTAAAAAAATCGAAGCAATTGCAACGATTGTAGCATTATCAACCTAAACTTACTAGTAGTGATAGATTTACTTATGGTGAAATAGAATGTAAATACATATAAACTTCGTTTCTACGTTACCTCACATCGATGAAACATTAGCATATACCGTTAAAATAGTACTTAGAAACAACATGAAATGAAATGCTCGACAAAAGCTGAGAAATAGCTGAACACAAAATAAAAGTAAAGGATTAAGCTCCGAAAGACGAACTCAGACACTAGAAACGGTAAACAGGAACTGTCTGTTTTCGCCGCGGATTCAACGGACAACTAAAGCTCACAGAAATCTTTTCCTCCAAGATAAACTCCCACCGGAGGTGTCGTTTTATCCTTTACAAAATAATCATCCAAGAACGTAGGTCTGTCATGCCGAGTGTGAAAAATAAATTTTTTTATAAAAAAATTACATTTTTTTTGCAAAGTTTCAAGCTAACTTTTTTATTCGAATTATAGAATCTAATTTTTAATTTAATTCAGTAGTGTGTACTAAAGAAAATAACTTTCAAGAAAACTATATGTTTGTCCAGGTGATGTTCGTTGGTCTTTGTGACGTCTTTATACCAGTAAGAGTCCATTACGATCACGACCCAGATATATTATTTTACTATGTATACTTCTACATTTTACTACATGCGCTCCACCTGAAGTCTATTGGACATATTTATAATTATACACTGAGACACAAAATACTAATTCCTCTCATGAAACCAGAATAGATTCATTAGCAGCAAGGAAAAGGTTTAAAACTATTTTAATTGCTTTACAAAATCTCATATTCCACATCAGATGTTATTAAAGATTTTGTAGCGGTAAATATAGTCTGGCAACGCTGGAGCCTTTGTCAATAATAAGCAATGTGTGTCTCTGATCATGCGGAAGCCTTTTTTAAAGAACATGATACATTTAATTTTTCGCTAATTAGTACTTCCTGTAATTAAGGTAAAGTGGATGAACTGTACAAATAAAAACATTGCATTCTGCAACTAACGATTGCCTTGTATTTTTTCCTTTTTTATTCAATTTTTGAAAAAAAAATTCGCAGTTTTGCAATGTAAGATTTCATATTAAGTTTAAGGAAAAGATAGTTTTACCCCCTGGCACTCAAATACTTTTTTTTGTGCGGTATATGAAAAGTTCAGTCAAATTAGAATATAATTGACAGAGTTATCAATAAAATGAATGCCGGGTAAGTATTTTCAATTGACAAAAGCGATTTTGAACTAGTTTTCCACAAGAAAGTTCACGTATTGTCAAACTACGTAGGATAATGGTTATACGTTTTGAAATTTTGTATTAGGTATATATGTAAAGGAAATATTTAAAAAAAATCGCATGAGTATTTTGCAAATCAGATTGTAAAAGGTATGGTTATAGTTGCCAAGGCTCGCGTCTTTATTTCATTTAAAAAGCAATTCCCAGTTATTTCTTAAGGTTTTGGATTATTTTCTGTGCAAGAATTTTTTTTATGAGGTTTTATATTCACTATATATAAGGTAAGCGCACCAGTAGTGGCCAGTGCTTCAGTAGTGGCTACTTCACGGTTTAAAACGCACTTGTAGTGGCCACAGTGAAGTATGTTTTTAAACTGTGGGTCTACGATATAAATCACCTCTCTTGAAACTCAATGAGCCTAACTCTTCCTTAATTGTCATATTTTCTAAAAATGCCAATATTTATTCAATTTTTTATTATTTTTACTTCCTTTTACGAAAAAGAAAGCATTGTGTTCGCGAAAAAAATTTCACTCAAAAATCGGCCTTAATTTTCATTTTGCTCTCCCGCGAATGAATGTTGAGTTTTTTTTTCCGGCCCGACCACACGTGGATTTGCCTAGGAACGTACAGACACCCGAAATATCCATTTTGACGATCCGCGAGTTAATTATAACGAGTTTTGTCGTGACGTCCGTATGTACGTATGTATGTGAGTTTGTGCGTATGTGTGTATGTACGTATGTATCTCGCATAACTGAAAAACGGTATGTCCTAAAAAGTTGAAATTTGGTACGTAGACTCCTATTAAGGTCTAGTTGTGCACCTTCCCTTTTGGTTGAATTCGGATCTTTCTAAGGGGGTCTTTTACACCTTTTTGTGGGGAAATCATTGTTAATTTCAATGCTAATTCAAGTCACTGCCGCCAAGTTTTGTCGCCAATTTGGTGATAATTTGGCGTTTTTTTTAAATTTTCAAATCGGGTTTTAATTTGGTCAATTTTTGTGATATTTAAAGAGTTAAACACTGAATCAAATTAAAATTGCCCATAATGGGGAAATAAATCTGTGTAAAACGTTTTTTTGCTTCGGTTCGCAAGAAACTAGGGATGAAAATATTTAGTGTTTCCTTGCTTACTCCAAGACGCCATTATCATTAAATTGGCGAAAAAGGAAGTTATGTGATGCGCACATCAGCTCGTTTTTCCAAAATGTCAAATTAGTTCCAGTAGTGGTCACTCCAAAAGCTGAAAATTTCAGTAATGACCATCTGACATTCTCCCAACCGAAGAATTTACATTACTTATCTTAAATTCAAGTAACTGATGAATAAAATTGATTCAATAAGATAGTTACATTAAGTACCAATATATTAATCACAATAATATTGTTCATTTCATTCTTCAAATTATATAATTAACCTTGAATTGGCCACTACTGAGGCACTGGCCACTACTGGAGTGTTTACCGTATATATAGGTGACCAAATTATTAGGAACACTGCTCAAATTTTCAAATTTCCAAGTTTAGGCTCACTTTTTGAAGAAATAAACCACGAACCACAATTCGTTTTTATTCAACATTGCTAATGTTATCTTTATTATTGTTTTTTAAAAGTATAAACACTGCCAGTATGCGTCATTTTTCAAAAAAGTGAGGTTATTCCTGATTTAGTTACCATTGTCCCTAAAAATTTGGCCACCCGCTGTATATTTTTTTATTTGTGTTGAAAAGTCAATTTTTTATACTTAATCGTGAAATTTTGAGCGATTTTGTATGCGATTTTATTAATGCACTTCCTATCCATGGCACACAAATAGGTTTGAGTGTAATGCATGGATGATAATGAAAATAAGTACTATGGTTAAAAAAAATGATAGTTTGATTCTTTAGAAATAATGGACGAATGACTGACTTTAATCATTTTGAAACAAAACTATATGACTCTACGTCTTTTTTCATACGTAAATGCCAAAACGGAATGACTTACTTCTATTTGAAAGTAATTAACATTATTTTCTTTAAAAAAATAGAATAAATTTTGGATACACAATTTTTGAAGTTAGTTATCATTAGTCTTCGTTTACAAATTCTATTTCTTCATCGGTATCATTATTTTCATCAAATGATTTCAAAACATGATTTTTTTTTTTTTGGTTTGTTTCATACTGCTTTTAAATTTTCAGAAGGGGGCAAAACTGAGAATTTTCGCAAGCGTTTTCTTGTGAAAATACTTGATCTCAAGGAAAGCTAAGGTAGGCGAACGACCTAATTTTCGAAAAAAAAATCGATTTTGAGATTTTGAGAAATTTAGAGAGCCCTAGTGTTCATATTTCTAAATCCGCAATTGTTTTTTTTAATCTACGAGTTATTCAGAAAACTAGAAGAAATTTCAAATGCACTGCTTATAACTAAAACTTTTCCTTCTTGATTTTCTCATGACCACGTTTTCAGCTTTTTATTTACGCCAACAGCTCTACCGAAAAAAATATTAACTTTTAATAGTTGAAACTTTGCAAACGTGGTAATTGAACAAATTACTGTGATATAAAACTCGAAAAGTTAATGTACTTGCAATATGTGGTTTTGAAATAATGATCAATTAAACTTAGGGGGAAGAAATCACGCTTTTCGGGGGAAATTTTAAAACATTTACCCCTAAAATCTGTTTTTAATTAATTATTTTCAAAGTGTAAGGTCATATCACTCTTTGGTATCTCACAAAGAGATGGACACTAAAAGTTTTTTAAATTATGAAAAAATGAAGGCACAGGAAGTGTTAAGGAAATGGTAGTTTTTTGTTAAAAATATGGCATTAAAAAAAAACGAAATATTTTTTTCCAATAAATAAGAAGTCAAAATGTGTTATTTATATCATGTTCAATAATCGTATAAAGTTTCAGAAAGGTGCAATGAATATTGAAGAAAAAAATATTTAGGGTGTTCGCCTGGTCAAATTTGACTTAACATTTTTTGGCACAAAACTTACTTTTAACGTAATTCTTGTCGAAAAAAACATAAATTTTACTGACTGTTTTTAATAAGATTTAACTTTGTTTGGAAAATCTACTTGTTATTAATAAATAGTTAGATGTATTTTCAGTTATAAAATTTCAATTTTTGAAAATTTTGACTCAATGCCTTTTGGATACAAGAAATTAATGAATAAATAGCAAAAGTGTGAGTAGTCAACTGTTTATTATTTCGTAATGGTGTCCACTTCAGCTGACTTCATTCAATTTAATGAACAAAAACTTATTAACATTGTTTTACTACTATTAAAAGATTTGTACATTCTCTTACTTTTCTAAGTATTTCTTATTTCAAGAAAACACCAAGTATTTATTTCTTTTTACTAAGCTATAACCGATTTAACCTATTCATAAACCGAAATCAATTCTTTCAAGATTTAATTTTGATAAACTTCAAAAATTTACTCTATTATTTATTTAGAACGACGTTGCAATAAAATTTTATCAGCCATAGCAAGAAATTATTTTATTAAGTTATTTTATTTACAGGCTTGTTAGCTTAGACATAGGAAAAATAAGAGTGAATAATATTAAACTGAGTTTGAATACTGAAGGATTTTTTACTTAAAAATAGTCAATGTTTAATTTATCGTTTCTAACTTAAACTTTTGATGTTTAATAAATAATTCATGTTTTATAATAGTTTGTCTAAATAAATAAAACTTTATTAAAGCAATTTGTGCAAACAACCCGCTGTTAACAAATTAGTATTTACACTAGCAAAAAAGTATTCTTTATTCTAATTTTAATTCCTTCAACTCCCATTAGATAGAATGTCAACTAATAATTTTTATTTTATTTTGTCATTTAAACACATTCAGTACTTTTACTCGGACAATAAACTTGAACTTACCGTAAAGGTAGTTTTATGTAGGCATAATTTATCAATAAATCTAATTTTCTATAAATGTTACTTTTAAGCATTCATTTTTCACACTACGCATTGCAAATTAATTCCCTAATCTATTTCATTTGTGTTGAACAAAAACCGCATCTTAAGGACATTTTTTCTATTTGCTCTCCTTGACGTGATAAAACATATTTTCAAGCTCCTATTTCGGAAAATATTCCTCAAAAGAAAATCTCGTTCCATGAATTTCTCTGCAAAAAATTTTAAGATCATGATAAACATTTTACTAGACGCTCTTTTTATTTTTAGTCTTACTTTCCTCAAAATATGTTAACTCTTTGCATTCCATTCCACAACTATGCGAAAGAAGTGTTTTCTTCTGCTAGAAAACTAACGCTTTAAAGAAAAATACGGTTCATAATTTTGAGAGGGGCCCATTTCCATCCTAAAGTACTCTTTCTTGCTCTAAAATGTAGGCTCTTTTATACTCTCGTATTTTAAACAAGAGTAAGAGTTCCTTTTGTACTTGTTACGCATTAACCTTTTGCAGGTTTCTTCTCCGGAAAAATGGAGACAAAAAATGTCTTCAAGAGCAAATACGCGAGCAGTTTAGTTCTTTGATAATAACCTGCTGATTCAACTGTAATATGGAGACACAAAAATTAAGCTATTTTTACAAAACTTATCCTTTTAGGAATGATGTTTAGATCGCACTGTTTAAACAATGGCTTTAACAAAGAGACGAATAAAGAAAGAAAAAAAATATCCATCTAATTTTTGAAAAAAAAAAAAAAAAAAACAATAACATAACACTTAAATGCAAACGCTTTTTAAATGTTCGATTGACTGAAGTTTAACATCTTAAAATAAATGTCTCAAACTACTTTTCGTGCATTGCATTTTTTTAAAAAATGTGCAAAACAGCAATAATTTAATTTAAGGGCTGTACATTTTTCACGGCAGTAAATAACATTTAACTTTTAGTAAGCTTCGTAAAGTAGAATACTCCTGGTTTCAGACTGTAAAAGAGAAAAAATAATAGTTCTGCGATAGCTTAATCTTTCTTTTGGTAATTTTAAACATTTCGTAATGTGTATTCTTCTCGGATTTTTTTTTATATTTATCCCTCAACATTTAATTTGTTACTTGAAAAACATTGTTAAAAACCTAACTTCAGCGAAAATGCCAAAAAAATGAAAATAAAGTTGTTTTACAAAACCGTCTAAAAGTAATTAATGTAGAAAAAGAAATATATTGTTGATGAAAGCACCCTGAATGTTTTTAAAGGAAGAGAGTTTCTTTTAACATGCAGTTTAGATATAAATTATTAACACATAACATTTATAAAATTAAGTAACTTTATATTAATTGTAATTTGGTCCTTTATTAATGAAGAAAACACAGTAGACTCTCATTTTACGCGGGGATTACGTTCCACGGAAATGCCGCGTAAATCGAAACAGCGTAAATTGAGGCCTAATACTAGTGTTAAAATAGGGGTTTGGTGCCGTAGATAAATTGTATAATAAGTTTAATGTGTATTCTTATATCGACTTTTATGCACAACATACACAAAGAAAACATAAGTTAATTTCGTGTTCAGTTTATAAAGAGGAGCTGGCTATGATAGTCTTTTGGCAGTCATTTAGAATTTTTCTCTGTAATTCTTTGCAGAGAATTAACTCATCCATGATCATTTGCGTCATTTCCATGATAGAATCTTCCCTCACTAACAAATCAGAAAGATAATTTCTACTGTCTTGGAATTGTCCAAAATTTTTAATGTGAACGTTTTTGGTTGTGCGTCACCGACGTCGGTATCCTCGTTGGTTTTGGCCTCCTTTGTCACTCCTAAACGCTATTCTTCCAGTGAGAACTGAATTGTGTGAGTTTAATAACTTTACTTCTGGAAAGAGCTATGGAACCAATCGCGTAAATATTTTCCAGTGGCCCAAGTTCGATTATTAGCACATCAAAATGCAGTTGATAACGCGTAATCTGCAATGTTAAGGAGTTTGGATTTTGAAAGAGGGGAAAATTTTATCTGTTTGCATTGCCGCATCAGCGTACAACCGAAGCTCATCCGCGTAAAATAAAATAAAGGTGTCAAATCTTAAACCGCGTATAATCGAAAACGCGTAAAATAAACTCACGTAAAACAAGGTTCTAGTGTAGACATCTTCAGTGGTTTTATATTGGTAAAGCGTTGAATTCGTGCTTGGACAGTTGCGGGTACAATTCCAGGTGATCGGACATCCTCCATCGACATTAACAGAGACTGCTGCACGTAACCTCTGTTTGTGGTCGAAATCCTCTACGCTCTCAGGACAAATCAATACCTCTTAAGGTTTAAGATCAGGGCTTGTTCGGCCTTTATTCTGGATCAAAAAAAAAAAAAAACTGTTCGGTAGTTGCGGCTATTATCTATCTTGTGTTGTCTGATCAAAGGCGAACTTTTACCTATGTGGTGCTATTACATTGGAAGCGGCTCACTTGTGTTTGTTAAATCAGGTAGTATAACTCTTCGGGCTTGGTTCCTGAACTGCTTTCAATAACAACAACGGCAACATGCATTACACAAGGTGCGTTATGAAAGTAAAGAGAAAAGTGTCGTTAAAATTGATTTTTTGAATTCTATTTGTAAGCCATCAAACTCTCCAAAGTACAGTTTGTTACAAAAACACATATACACTCAGAAGGAAGTGAGATACTGTCACGAAAGTTAAAAGGGAAGTAGTGCATGAGGATATAAGTAAATGATTATACATTTAGAGCGAAAGTTTGTTTTATTAAGAAATTATGGTATAAAAATGGTTACAAATTAGTAACTAGTGTAGCCACCTCTGGCAGGGATAGAATCTAGTAGGTGCATCTATAATCCCCTACAAAAAATCATCCTGTAATATTTTCCACTAAACTGTTAATTTACCATTATTCCGGGATGGCCGAAGTTGCCTTCTAAGCATCTTCGAAGCATGCGTTTTAGGCTAAAGATTTGGTGACTTGGGAAGCGAAGGAAGTACGTTATATCCTTAAATACATTGTTGGGTGAGTAGCACTGTATATGGATGAGCGTTCTTTCTAACAAATTCTACCTATGTGACTCGATAACTTAGGCAGTACGAGTGGTCTGCGAACCTTCATAATGCCTTAAACCACGACTGGGAGTAATCTTGTGTCTCAACAAGTCGGAACTTACAGCTAATCAACGTCTCAGATCCTACAGCTTTCCTGGGCGCCTCCACATGCGTGCGTGTTGGTGATCAGCACTGAGACAATTGCTAAAAATCTTGTTTCCATTAGTGCGCACACCAGCTTGCCCGAATTTCGAGAAAAGCTTAATTGACGCTGCCTAAGGTGTGGGTTCAGTGGTAGGCATCTTAAAGGATGACGTCTTAAAGGTTGACGCTTATAGGTTAGCGGAGTTAACCTATAAGCGTCAACTCCGTAAAACAGCTTTGGCCATTTGTCTCCGAATGGTCCGAATCGATACCAGCATCGTAACTGATATGAAAGTGGCCGCTCTTATCATTGCGTGATCCTCGTTCTGGAACTTTCTGATCCTCTGTATAATGGTAGAGTTTCTCATTCCTGATTCATTGTTGCCAGCACCGAGCAACTATCATATCGCTCCGACCAAGGTGACGGTCGATACGCCTGTTCAAGCAACTTGCTTCTCTAAAGGGCTGTTATACACCCCTTCTCAAAGAGTGCCAGCAATTCGTGTAGTTGCCGGTGGCGCCTCAGTGGCATGTCTAGCCACAATACCATCCATCTAGGCCACATATTCTTTTGAAGAGATCTACGACACGAGATTTGAAACTATCTCAGCAGCACATCGCGTATGCGCGTAGCGCACGTGCCCGTACTGCATTGGTCTCGAAAAAAGAATAATTTGCATAAATCTTACCGAAACACATTCCTGTCGAGTTTCGTGATTGTAACTCGATTTCTTGTGAATGCAAATGTTTTCAATGACAGAGTGTAAAAACCCTGTGATTTGTCTTCCTGACTCTCCCTGAAAAACTTACGTTATTTCTCAACATGAGATCTTTATAGGTATTCATCTTTGAAGGCCTGTTTAAGCGTCTGCTACGTATCTGTAGCATTTTTAACGAGCCAACAGGCCAAATCTTATGGCGAATCGTTGTTTGAGAGTTATTCCTCTATTTCACTTTGGTTACAGCGTGTAGAAAAAAGCCTTGTGCGGAATGATTTCCTTAAAATCCAGCAGGCAGGGGCAAACTTAGCTTGCTTGCAACTGAAAAGGCAAACTCCCCACTAATTGTAAAAAAAGATCATTACTTTTATAAAGTATCTTGTATTACACTTCATTTTTTTTATTAGTATTGTTGCATGGATTGTTTGAAAGTCTGAAGCGATTAGAGCTGAGCCTCCTTAATTAATTAAAAGTATTCAATTGTTCTGATATAAACTTTGACGCAGTATTATCTGGTGTAGAATTTCATAGACTTTAAGGTGTGCAATTTAAAAAGATACTGAAAATCGTTTATGCAAAAGGGTGAAGGTTTTATTGTTATTATTTAAAATTGAGAATGGTTGGAGCGTTTCCTTTTAATTTTGAAAACTCCGCTCTGTAATTTTAGCAGAACTTAACACCAAAATGTAGATCATTCCATCTTGAGTATATGCCGTTCACACTTGAAGAGCAAAAAATCACTCCAAAATATAGTTTACCTAATTTAAACATCAGCAGCTATAATTCTAAACCAATAAAAAGCTCCTTAATAAAGCTCACCCTTACTTGAATGTCTGCAGCTCTGATTGTAGAGCAATAAATAACTTTTAAACGTAGTTCATCGTAGCTTGAAGAACTCAATTATACTTGTACCTAACTTAAATTGAAATTCAGATACAGGACTTCTATTTCAAACGTAATTACTATCGTACTTTTTTATGTGCCATCATTGCTTACATAAAATTTTTGCTATGTCTTTTTTATTTTAAATTTAAAAAAAAAACTTTTCTTTTCATGAAATATTACTTTTATTCTTAATTAAATTGATCGTTTCCCAAATTTGCATGAATTAAGATACTAAGAAATACGAAAAATAAAAGTAACTAGGGAAAAAAATTCAAATAAAAAATAAAGCTGTTTTTTTTTTCCTTTGTTTTAGTAAGTCAGACCATTCATCAGCTGCTGTACGCTCAGAGCGGAGAAACAGAAGCCGAATTGCTTTATATATATAGATAAATGGGACTTTTTTTTTCTGCTTTTAACTCAAGAGAAAGATGAAATGTAAAATAATATTTCTTCATATTCCCTAGAGATCAACTCAACAAGTGTAATGGCTTAAAAACAGAGAGCGCAAGGAAGAAAAAGAAAGCGGCAATGAATAAAGACTGAACTTTTAAGAAAATTCTTGCACAATCCCTTCACCATGAATTACAGTGGCTTTCACACTTGACAGTTTTAGGTTGATAACTATTTTAAAGAAAGCTAACAATGTGAATGATTTACGGTTTATGTTTTACAGCATGTAAGTGATAACATAAAAGGAAAAGAATAAGTGCCTTTTAGTTACGCGTTCTAATTAATACCAATAGAGCGAAAGTTTAGATGAATAAACATTTTTTAGCACTGAATTTACGGAATGGTCAATTTGACCCCATGGAAACCTTTTTTCCTAATTGCTCATCTATATTTTCATAAAAAGCTTAATCCTTCCTTGACTTTTTCGAAATAATCGTACTGTGCAATTATATAAAATTTTCAAGATAACTAGTATTTTTTTAAAAACTCAAATTAAAGGCCTCTACGTAGAAGTGTGGGTAGATGTTATTTTGATTCCCTTGAGGAAAAGAAACGCAAATACATTTATTGACCATCAAAAAAAGGAGAAACTCAAAACTACATCTTCGAAATACATCATTGCAAGAGTTTTAAGCATTCATAGTTTTTTCGGTAAATAAAAGGGAATATAAGCCGGTAGTTTCTGAAATGCAACTGATACAGAGCTGGTTATTCTAAGGCGTTTTAAACCTTTTTAAAATTTCTGCCTCTTTTAACTACTGCACTTTTTATTAATAAACTCATTTTCAACTACGTTTCACAAATACATAACATTATGCAGGGAACAATGCAGATTTCTTCTCCGAGGGTCATAATGACTCTTTCCTTAATTCTAGGTAGGGTAGACCGGGACACATTAACGCGGATTGTTTTCAATGAATTTTCTAATTTTTATGTTTTAACATAGGAAATTTTAAGTAATTAATTTTTTAGGAAGTTTTAATGCGATTGATGAAATTTGCGGCCTGCAGCTGCAATACAAATCTGTCGCATTCACAGATCACTCTCTGTTGCAATAACGAGACTTTTGAAAAAATTTCATCAGTCGCTGCGGCTTTGTTGCGATGCGTGTATTAGAGCTACTACAGGCCGTAACTTCTAACAACTGTTCTAAATATTTCTTAAAAACTAAAATGTTAGGTAAAATCATCTTTGTGCAACAAATGTGTGCTCTGCTTTGTATCCACCAGTTTCTGGCTTTGTATGCATGTAGCGCGTCAGTGATCATAATCTTAATTGCGTCTTATCCTACCGTCTTACACCCCTTTGATTTTTTCCCAAGAGTTAGGATTCATTCTGTAGGCCGACATGTATATAAGTGTATATTCTCGTGTATGCATACATGTACTGGAGTATACACGTATATATGCGTATATACTCGTGCTTCCACATTATATATACGTGAGTAGACACGTACCCCCAAATACGCACTGGATGTATCCACGAATTAACTCGTGTATACCCATATATGTATGAATGTACACTTATTATATGCGTATATACGTCTATTATACACATATATACTCCAGTATGCACGTATTTTCTCGAGATTCAAGTGCATACGCGCATATGATGTTCGTTTACACGCGTATATACTCGTATATACACGTGATACGTATATACCTGTGACGCGTATATACATGTGACACGTATGTACTCATGCAGACACGTATACACTCCAATAGCTAATCACGTATACATGCTTGTATACTCGTATATATGCTTATATACTCTTATATACACGTATATACTCGTATATACACGTATATACTCGTATATACACGTATATACTTGAGTAGTCACGTGTATGCATGTATCTGATGTATACATGTATCTACTCATACAGGAACGTGTTTACTCGTGTATAACACACAATACGTATATATTCATGCATACACGCATGTACTCGTGAGTATACTTGTAACTATAAAAATAGCCGAAATATACAAGTATTAGAGCTATTTATAATGGTTTTGCATCTATTTTTAACTATTACCACTTTACCCCATGCTATGACCACTTTCCCCCACCCCATGGGGTAAAGTGGTCATAAAAACATAGGGAAAAGAAAGTGCTACTAAAATCAATATTTTTCATCCTAAAATTCAATGTACCGTGTTCTTTAATAATGCAATGTAAAATAACAACAAAAAAAGTTGAAGTGTTTAAAGAATTTGTTGTATTTATTATCCACCTAAGCTGAAAACCTACGATTTTATGACCACTTTACCCCACCAGACCCTAATAACGAAAATTTAAAAAGAATCGCTGTTTTTGTTTTTGGACCAAAAATGGCCGCGAGGGGGGTTTGGAATGCCTCCCCTTCCTAAAATTTTTGTTTATACAATGTCTATAAGCATGCTGAGTTTCATAATTTTATCACAATTTGCAGTTTCTTCCCCCGTAGCCCCCCGACTAATACAAAGACTGCCGTAATTCCAGTGTTAAACAAAAAAAACTTTTGTTTTATTAATTCATTTATTTATTCAGTTTTTAGTTCATTGTTCAAAAATGTATTTTGAAAAATGCTGATGTCAAATTTAAATTTGAGAAAATGGAAGCTCGTATCAGTTAAAAGTACAAAGCCCCAAGTAATGCAATGGTTGAAACCGATATCTGTTACCAAAATGACATTGAACTAAACCTTACCAGTTTTTACCTGTTAGAAGTCAATCATAATGCTTTAAGTTAACATGAGGGAGCTCTCCTAATAATTTAAGCATGTAATTATGTACACAATATGAGTTTGTATTATGTTGTACTTTTAAATTTGTATTTATTTTCACACCCTAATTTCAAACAATTTAGAAGTACTGCTAAACAAAGCTGCCTGGCTTCCGGAAAATATGTTCTGAACGCATAACGTAGATATAAAACATGAGGTACTTTCAGTAACAAGCATTCCCATCGTTTTAATGGCACTTGACTACTTCATTACTTTCCAACATGGTGAAGCTGAAAACATTTTATTTATGTCACTGCCATATTTAATCGTCATGAACTTTTTAAAAATATTTTCATGGAATTATAATTCATTGTTTGGTAATAATTCTAAAAGTATGTTTTTTGTGATATTTTCATGCAAATTTTAATCAAGCGTTAGTTACAGTTGGCGGATTTTTTTGTAATGGAACTGTTTCCGTATTAAAAAGTTCGTTTACTTTTTTGAAGGATCATTTTACCTTATCATGGCATTATTTAACCATTTGTTAGATTAGTCATTATTTTTAATTAATGTTTCAGCTCCCTTTTAATTAATTTTACAGTTCCTGTGATTTGATAGCCTTAGAAAAGTATATTGCAGCCTAATAAGGCTAAGATTGGCCTTATTAGAACTCCGTCGTCCTTATTAAGAAACCGAATAATCGGGTGGAGGATATGATCCTGTGTTGCATGTGCTTGACATATCTACAGAATTGTGCGCAGGAGTGACCAAGAAGCAGAAAACAAAGAATAATGGCGATAAATAAATAAAAGAATAAGGAAAGGATAAAGACGATTGATCTTTATCCTTTCCATGGAAGTAAATGCGAAACTTTGATAAAGTTTTGGAGCTTATCATCAAAAAATGATTACTATGATTCAGATTGACAATGAGGAACTTCAAATTTCTTTCAGTTTGATGGTACCTTTTCGGTGTTTTTTTTTTTTTCAGAGTTGGCCTTATTAGGCACCCGTGCTTGTAATAATGCCAAATTGTCTTTCTTTGTTAAAAATGCCGAAAAACATAATTGAGAATAAAATTGTGCCAGAGGTTTTATTCTTTTTTCAGTCTTGTGATGCGTTTGAATACATTAGGGTGACTTTATTTGACGCACTTACCGCACACTTGTTGGTTACTCATCGTTTACCCCTTACAGGTTTTCTCATAACACCAAGATATCGCGTAAGAGATACGCAAGCAGTTGAATACCGTTGGTCTGAAATGACCCATAAAAGGAATAACACCTTTGTAACATCAGTCCACAATGCACATAAAAAAAAATCACGTCACCTTCGTGTTCAGCCAAGGGGTTAATATTATTTGAAAGCAATCGGAATTTTAATTTTTTTAATTTTCATGTCAATGGATGACAAAGAGGATATGTTCCGTAATTTCACTTCATGTTTATTATTCAATTTATTTACACTTTATATCCTAAATTTCGCCGCTTTTATAATGACACGTTAAACTTTTTCCTCTCCCCCCCCCAGCATGTCTTGATTTAAATTTATTGTTTTACATAATGGCGCATTGTGCTGATTTTTAAAAAGGTTGGTAAGATATTGGGTGATTATTCAAGTTTGCCATTACAACAAAAAAAGATTTAAGTTAAAAAATATGTCTAAGTTTCGATGCAAAACTTGAATTCATACCTGCGGCAAGACATCTTTGAAAAATACGACACGCAATGAGAGAGGAAACGTAAATAAAATTAATGTACATCCCTGAAGTTGAATAATATATATAACATACATATAAAACATGTTGGTGGTAACTTACCAGCAGCATAAATGCCCTAGTGGTAAGCAACTCGACAGAGTTTTCTTTGGTATTCTCCTGTGGGAATGTTGGCAGTTGAAGGTGAG
This sequence comes from Uloborus diversus, assembly GCF_026930045.1. Classification (NCBI taxonomy): domain Eukaryota; kingdom Metazoa; phylum Arthropoda; class Arachnida; order Araneae; family Uloboridae; genus Uloborus; species Uloborus diversus. The sequence continues at coordinate 171,662,987 of NC_072733.1, forward strand.
AAACTCTGATAGAGAGAAGAGAAAAGAAGGCAGCATTTCCCTGCTTAGCAGAGATGAGGATCAAGTGCGCACATTTATTTCTCTGCCTAAGAAGAAGAAACGATTTCCAAAGAGACAGTCTGCCCCAGAGCATTAGAGCATCAGCGTCTTGTTGACAGCAAATTGAATAAGATATAAGGAAATAATTCTTAGCTAAAAACATATTTTCTTTCGCATAGCATACGAAGAGAGACATTATCCGAAAATAAGGACCTAATACCATCATTCCCTAATAGGAATTAGCTGAATTTGTCGTGAATGTATCTTATGTCAATTGAAAGAAATGATAACGTTGTCCCAAACGGTAAAGTACACCTCTGATTCGATTGTTTGCTGGTACAGTTTGCATTTTTACTATTTAATATTTTAATGAATAGTGCTAATATTTTTACAGGAATTTATAATTTTCTAGTGCGTTTATGTTTGGTCATTTTTAATACTTTTAATAATAAAATAATATTATATATATATATATATATATATATATATATATATATATATATATATATATATATATATATATATATATATATATATATATATATATATATATATATATATATATATATATATATATATATATATACAGACACACAGACATATACATACATTGTTTTTGATTTTTTAAATTTTATTATTTACATGCGGTTATATTGTATCTACGTATAGTAAAAAATGGATAATAACAAAAAAAATCTATTTTTTAAATGCCCTTAATTAAGTAAAATGAGATTCATGTTATCTTTTGTCTTTAAATTTAGAAACTGACTATAGACATTTCAAGTTTTTATTTATACAATTGTTTTTCAAATGTTTTGAGTAATTCTTATTTTACTTGTAAGTTTTATTTTCCTGCAAACATTCGTTTTCACTCTCTTGCATTATTTCAGTTACTATGTGCGTTATCCAATTTTTACGTTATGCTTCAAAAATGTCGATACATTACACGGTATATTATCTGCTACATTTTGAGTTAAACTTTCCCTGCTGTTGATCGCTTAAAAATATCGAAAAAAAAATCTGCTATACAAGACTGCTGTGTGTGTTTGACGTATCAAATAATTTGTTAGCTGAACTTAAAGAACATAAAAGTTTTTTTTTCTTTTCTTTTTTTAATGTTACACGTGACTTTGTAAAAAGGACAGCAGCCCTCACATTTTGCGACGAATTTTTTAGGAAAATATTTTGTGTTTTGGAAAGTACATAAATAACTGTACTGTGACAGCGCATATTCACGACTTCTATGATGTGATGATGATTCTATGATGTGATGATATCACGATTAACACATTTTGCGACGAATTTTTAAGGAAAATGTTTTATGCATTGGAAAATACATAAATAACTGTACTGTGACTGCGCATATTCACGATTTCTACAAACTCAACTAATTCAAATTGCTTTAAGGAAAATTATTTCCTGCAATTAAAACTGTTATTCAAACTAATTGCTAAATAAAAAGTTTGAAATAGAAATGTTCCTAGATTTTTTGTATATATTTATTGGTCTAGTACGTTTACCCATTTTTAGATATAGTATTTTATGTATCATTATGGTCCTGCTTCCCAAGCATTCAGTCAGTTTGTTCAGTACTTGTTAAATCTAAAGAAAAAATACAGCTTGGGAAAAAAACATATAAAGAATCTTTCAATTGGAGCGGGTGGATGTTGACGCCCCGTGGCGGCCGTGTTTCTTTGCTGGTGGCGACCGTCTAACTTGTTGTTTATTATTCAGTCACTGATACAAATCCCCGTGGCAAGAAACACGATTGAGAAGCGTGTCTACATAATAAAATACCAAAATAAGGGTCATTTAGTACAAACGTTGCACGTGGTACGTTCATTTTGCGTCATATGTGGTGGTACTTCACAGTCATCTTTGAGATGACTCAAAACCACACGAGGTTCAACAGGTGGCAATGAGTGCACATAAAGTTATCGCTTGGTACAGATTTGGAGCCGGCGGTGTCATTGATCCGTACTTTTTCCAAAACGACATTGGTGATGAGGTCTCCACCGTCAACACTAAGCTTTAGAGAATGATGACAACTAATTTTGTTTTTTAATCCCTACTGAATGATATGAACGTAAACGACAAGTAGTTCAGCAGGATGGTGCTACGTGCCACACAGCGGACACCAAGATGCACATTTTGCGTGAACGTATTGAGAGTATATTTGAGGCAGTGAGAAGCAAAGTGATGAAAGTGGCAAACTTAAAAATTTGAGATAACCAGTACACATGGTAGGTGAACCTCTCCTCTATCTTGGGGCAAAAGCCTTTGTAGTTGCTGCAATACAGCATGATTTAGAAAAAAAATTCAACGAAAGCCTACCTAGGATGTTATCTTTAAACACGTTTTACTCAAAACTTGAAAATGTCCACTTACATCCCTTTGCTTCTCACTGCCTCATTTATCTCTCGCAGAAAGAGCGTGAATTGGCGACTAAGACCGTGCAATTTTACTCCGCTAGAGTTTTTCTTGCGGTGTTTTATAAAGTTAAAGGTCTATACAAATAAGCTTCAATCGACCAATACCCTTAAAGCGCACATATCCCTGGCCATCATTGAAATTCAGTCGGATCTATACAACAGAGTCATTGAAAATTGGATCACTGGGATCCGTGCCACTCTAAAGAGGCCGTGGTGGACATTTGAACGATGTTATATCTCATATGAAATAACATGTATGGGTCCTTTAAATAAAAGATAATGTATATAATGCATCAAAAAATCTTGTTTTTTTCCGTTTTAACATCCCACTCTTATTAATAGTCCCTTTAGTTGCACTATAGATTTGAAGATATTCGCTTTTCTTTGACATGACAGCATTAAGCTAAGATCTCTGTACATGTAAGTACAACTTATGCTGAAACATCTTAATCTCAGTAGTATTCATGTTGTCAGAGTTCCGGTACCAATTCATCACTAGATGAAGAATAAGCTGTCAATGCAATAACAAACTAGAAGTATGCGTCGCATTCCAATTTAAAAATACGTATGCTTGCTCCACACTATTAAGCATAATACAAATGTTTAACTATATAACGCTTTCGTTGTTTCTTTCTTATTTTTGCATAATCAATATGTTTGAATATCACATAGGGAAGGGTGGCCCAAAGCGGGCAGGTTTTTGAAGAACGTTCGAAAATTGCAGTTTTTGAATTTTTATTTCTGCAATTTCGGTTTACTTCCTAGCAGAGTTCTTGAACTTCAAAATAAAAGTAATTTTTGTTTTAGTTCAACCCAATATTTATTTATTATCAAACTTTACACACATCTGAAAAACCCGCTTTGCCCTATTAGGGAACCCAAAGCGGTAATCTTAACTAATTGCGGTTTGGTGCATTTGCCAATCAAATATAAAGTTATAAATGATTAAAATAATTGACTAGCTACCTGCCATTATAAAAAAATATGTAAAAAATTGTACTTATCCAATTTAAAGTCAACACATTTGTTTATAAAACATGAAGAAATAACTGATTAAATTAATAGACTTATTAATTATCATCCTAAAAAAATAACTTCTTAAAGTTATACTTATCCTATTGAAATAGAAAACCTAAGTCAGCATACGAGTCAAGAAATTATAAATAAATATAGTTTTAAATCCTATACTCGCTTTGCTCGAAGGCACATTTTTTATTTCAATAACATTAACCTTAAATTTAAAAAATAAACAAGCGAAATGACTATTCGTAGTTTGTAGGTGAATGGTGTGAAAATAACGTAACATTATTGACAATAAAAAATATAAGCTCGTCTTCGACTAATCGCAAGATATAAAACTACAAAACTTCATTTTTCTTTAGAAATGTATTTTTTTTTTAAAGCCTGGTTGCGCCTTGCCGCTTCACTGCTGCTTTGCTTTACTTATTAAAACTCGGGGGTGTTCACGTAAAAACGATATACGTATGCATCATCGCTTACACACCCTGGGGTGGGTCATACGAAGGCCTACCCGCTTTGGGCCACCCTCCCGTATACACAGTACCTTTTGGTCATTTGGATCAAGTAACTTCTAAATATATAAAAGAAAGTCATATTAGTTACACTATTTATAACTCAAAATGGCTGAAACAATTTGGCTGAAAATTGGTGGGGAGGTAGCTTAGAACTAGGAGACGGACATAAGACATTATTTATTCCGTTCAACCGCGTTCCCGAAATATTTGTAATTTCTAATTAAATGTTTAATTAACTGTTTAGTTCTATGAATTAATAATAGATGGCAGCGTAAATTGACTCAAGAGGGCGCTGGTAGACAGTGTCAATAGCTACGCTATTGTGGGACTGTTATGGACAGCGAACTCATTTTTGAAAGCCTTTTTTTTTCAATATTCAGGTACATAATTTGATTTTGTACAATTTTTCTATTGGGTTTCGTTTTTCTTATTTCTACAACGTTTGTTTTTATTCTTATAGTTACTTATCTAAGTGAAGTATTTCATTTGTCGTATTATTTGTGATTGTTGTTTATAATACCATTTTTATTACAGTATTCTTTATTTGGCAAACATTTTAAATTTTAACTTCACTTGCTAAAGGGCAGGGTTACGGTAGCATGGTTGCTTGGCACGGAAATATACAGTTGAAGGATATTTTTGAGCTTTAAAGCTAATGCTAATCTTTTTATGTGTTTTGAGAATGGTTTTAAATTCCAAAGAAATTCTAATAGGTTTTTGAAATGCGTGTATGCATTTTAGTTGAAGAAAAATTATCATTTCACATCAGAAGGGATGGACGGGAACGTGGATTTTTTTTATTCGAAGAACTTCCTTTAAATTCTTAGCACGGGCATCGCCGTTTGGGTACTGCTAGTTCATTGATAAAAATGATACTAATTGATTAAAAAATATCCTCTTAATATCACGTAAAGTTCATAGTGTGGCAGAAAGTTATTGCGCACAAAATCAAAAATTTTACTTTTACTATTTTTTACAATGATTAAAGCTGTAAAGTAATTGCCAATAAATTATTTTTAGCAAATGACTTTAAGAAAAAACTTTCCTTACAATATTATTAGGTAATGGAATATAATCGGATTATGGCAAATACAAAAATAAGTTCAGAATAATTAGTTGCTTTTCATATTTGGTACTTTCGAAATGATCAAAATCGACTTTTACTTGGAAAGCGGAAACCGCAAAGGAATTAAAAAGTAAGAAAGAATTACTGCGAAAACCATTGAAATGCAAAAATATAAAAAAGAAATTAGTTACGAAATTCACTTTTCAGAAGTAATTTCTTCGCTTTGTTTTTCTTTTTTTAGCTTTCAATAGCGTCAATTATTTTTGATACTTTATAGCAAAATTTATTTCTCTAAGCTTTCATCTCTAAATTCTAAGAGCTATTCAGAAAATTTTCTTTCAGGGAAATAAAAAGTTTAAAGTACATTAAGGGAAATGTATGTGATGATGTCGCACGAAAGGGAAATATTAATCAGCGAAGGATACATTTTCAGATATGAATTCCAGACCTTATGGTATTGGTAAAGATATAAAGTGTGTCGTTGCGTAATAAAATATAAATTAGTAGATTTATTGCTTATACATAACACTATAGCGCATATTAGTATGCTTCTTACAACGCATGCTTTCTTAGTTTTCGTCGGTTCGTCCCAAAATGTCGGATTAATTTCTGAAAAGTGTCTAAAAAGTAAGAGCCAAAGAATGCAAACGAAACCCAACGTTTATAAAATAAAAGTATATTTTTTTTAATCCTTATATATTATTTCTGTAGCCTGATTTTGGTTTCTACGCCAGATTTTCCTCAATTCTTGATCGATTTCTTTGATTTACGCCTTATTTTAAAGCTTATGGTGCTGGCTACTGACGAAAAATAGACCCACGGTCTAAAAATTGCTTTTTTCAGCCGAAAAACCTGTTTTAAAGAACCAGAATGAGGTTTTCGGTTAAACTTATAACTTTAATTTGCGCTATGCCCGACAGAGCTGAATAGCTTGATCGGTAGAGCGTTCTCTTCGTAACCAGGAGAATGCGCGTTCGGGCCCATGTCCGGACAATCTGCAACAAAAAATGAGAGCAATATCGCGCATTACATGAACACTTAATTAAATGAATAACGACTATGAAGGAATAGAATAAATGAGAAGGAAAGGCTCCTTGCTGATATGAAAACTTGAAGTGACGTTGTGCTAAATTACTTCGGAATTGTACGTTTTTTTTTGTTTTTTTTTGAGCAATCACGATTGCTTATTGCTTTCATTTGACTTTTTGATGTCCTATCATTTTTCCCACCGCCACCCTCTGCACCATCACCGTGGACAGGCGCGCTCCTCACGCTGCTGCTCCTATAGCGAATGCATCCATGTCCTACACACACGCGCATACATACACAACTACACACACACACACACATACATACAGACACACATATACACACACAAAAACCTACACACACACACACACAAAACTACCCACACTTTCATGCCTGCACACAGACACAAACACACATGCCTACACACACATACCCCATACGCGCGTACATACACAACTACACACACACATACATACAAACACTTACACATATACACACACAAAAACCTACACACACACACAAAACTACCCACACTTTCATGCCTGCACACAGATACAAACACACATGCCTACACACATACCCCATACACACAAACACACATATCCCCCCCCCCCACACACACACTCGTGATTGCGAAAAACATAATTTGAATTCAAGATGTCAAAATTTAAATTAATTTTTTTTTCTTTTTAAGCTTTGGCTCTGGTAAGAAAATTAAAGCATAATGTAAGCGAAAATATAAGTAACAGGTTTAAGATTTCAGACTACAATAGAATTGTTTTTTGTTCAGAAAAAAAAATAATAAATCGTATATTAAAATATATATTCTTCTAATGAGTTTTTGACTCTTTGTACAAATAAAAAAATTACTACCTCAATTTGAAGGGTAAAATATATATTTTTTCTTCTTTTTGCAAAAAAACAAATAGCTTATCACATTTTTACTACATTCGAAAAGCTACGCTTAAAATAGAGCATAGTTCAATTTATTTTGTATTTTAACCGTTCTGTTAAATGATGAACACGTGCTGTCATCTAAGTCATAACGGTTCAAGCAGCCTGCGGTAACAAATTGTAAAAATTTTCAAGAATAAAAAAATGTTTAATCAATACCTTATCTTATATATTATTCCCTTCTAATTTTAAAACTTATCAGGCTGGCTAATGAAGAAAAATAGACTTATGGTCGAAAAATCAAGTTTTCGAAAACGCCCCTTGCTGTTTCAAAACCTTGATGCTGCCTGTAGTTCTTATGCATTTTTTAAAAGCAAAGTTCTAATGCAGTTTTCCATTTTTTACGTGGCTTTCAGCAAAAAAAAAAATAGCCTGTGTGTGTGTTCATATTTTAATAATGCTTAAAAGCACTGGACTTAGTTGTTCGGTTAAATTGATTAGTTTTTTTCGGTAGAGCGTTCGGCTATAAACTATTCGAACTTCGGGCAAGTTTGGACTGTCCGAAAGAATATCAAATTTATATTAGTATTACGCATTACATGAACTCATAACATACAAACGTAATAAAATAAATGCAGTGGGATTGCTACTTGGTGTTTCGACTCTTTTATGCAGGCTACAGTTATCATTCGGATAAGTTGACTGTTAAACGAAGAGTGTTCTTCCTTTTTTTAAGCTTTGACTACATCCAGATCACTCAGCATAATGTAAGCATAAAAAAGTATTAGATTTACCAAAAGGAAATCCTTTTTGTGCAGAAAAACATTTTCATTGTATGCTGAAATGTAGATGTTTCTAATAGCAGTGTTCGACCTTTTGTACAAATGAAAAAATACTACGCCAAATTAAAACAACGAGTTTCACCCAGTAAACCTTTAATTTTTTATTCGCGCAAATACGATATAAAGCATTAAAATTATTATCAACTTCATTAGCAGGAAATCATTTTCTACTCCTCTGCTTTCTGCTGAAAAAAAAATACATTTTGTCTACGTTCGAAAAATTACACTAAAAAAACGGACTCAGTTCAACTGGTTTTGGTTTTGAATTTTAAGTGTTCGATTAAAAGAGAAACATGTGTGGGCATTTAAGCCATAACTGTTAAAGCAACCTTCTATGTGAAATAGTTCAATATTCAAAGATAAAAACACTTATTTTCAATCTAATTTATTATTTCTCTAGAATGTTCGTTTCAATCGCTACGTGAGATCTTCGTCATTCTTTAATCAAATTCCATGCTTTTCGAATAATTTTAAATCGTATCATGCTGGTTAATGACAAAACATAGAAGCACGATCTTATTATTATTATTATTTATTATTATTATTATTATTATTATTGGCAAAAAGCTTTTTTGCTGTTTTTTACTATGCATTCCTTCAATGAATAACTTTCGAAAAGGAAGGCGCAATTGCTAGGTTTGTTGGGGTGTCGGGCTGTTACTCAGAATGGCGCCAATTCGAATCCGTGCCAATAAATATCTCTTTAATATTTATTTTTTTCCCGTCAGATGCTCACATGAGCAGGACTCTGTTTGCCACAACCTGTTTTTTTACATGCACAATTATTGCTTTTTCACGAGTCAGTACTCAGCCACACTTTTAATGATATTTATGTTTGAATTGAAAATGTGTACGACCAAAAGGTGAGCGATGATCAAATTATCACAACGTTGTATTTAACGAGGTTTTGTTACTGATGTCTTTAAATTACATGCCTTCTCCTCTGCGCTTACTTTTTTTTCGGTTCTTCTTCATAATGTTCTTCCTTTGAAATTCTTAAAGAGCGAAATACCTTATGAAACGATTCGAAGCACAGTGCGGAGTTCCGCACGGGTCGACTAGTAAAGGAAAATTTTACTTTTCACTGATAGACCCTGACAGCCGCAAAGCTAAAAGCAATAAACACAAATAAGTCAGTTTGAGGTAAAAAAGTGGTTTCTCGATAAACTTTTAAAATGCGTCCTCTACGTGCTTCTGAAGCGTTGAAAATTACCTTGTTTGGGAAAAATATGTTCAGTTATGCATAAACCACATTAATTTTGCTTTTCAATTGAATCTTGCATACTTTTTTTTTTTTTAATTTGAATTCATGCATTTGCGTAAAAATTTTCATTCGAGTTTAATTATTGAGCCTTTCCACAGAAAAAAGAGATATTTTGTCCCTCTAGCTGACAACTCATTTAGTTCTTAAAATATCATATTATATATAATAGCGAATTCACTGATCGAGTAACTCTAACGTCAATAACAAAGAAACTTGCTCCACGCCTAATAATTTGATAATATTTTTTGGTAATGTTTGACATGAAGTGAAATGCTTTATTTTGACAAAGCCGAACTGGATCCGGTAACTTAATTGTTTTACTAATAAGACTAATTTTAGAAGAATGAATAAACAAAAGAGTGGTAAACAATTTACGCCATCTACTGGAGTTTAGGGTTAATACATTGGAGTAAATGTTAAAATTTCAATCATCAAAATATCACCAAACAGACAACTGCTCCGTTCAAATGTAGAAGCAATTTTCACCCGTCATACCTTGACGCGGGATTGTCTAGTAATAAATAAAAAGGGTAATAAGCTTTTTGTTGCTAAAGAAATGAAAAACTTAAGTACAGGGTGTGCATTTTAAGTAATAAGAATATTTTTGTTCTGATACGACTGTACTCCCGAGGGCGCTCCAAGCGGTTGGAGTCGATATTGGGGCCTTCGACCTTGATAACGCTCCACTCGGCAGTCGCCTATTGGCTTTTGGTTGAGGCAGGATCACGCGTGGCGTAGACATCTTCAAAAAAGTGTGTGCAGCAAGCGTACGGCAGGGAAAGCCTAGGCACAAAATGTTTAAAGAAGGTCGGGAGAACGTGGAGGACGAGCCCCATGCAGATCGCCCGTCAACATCAAGATACGCAGAAAACTAACAGCGCAGAACAGCTAGGAATGGATAAAATGGTTGTGCACAAAATCATCAGTGAGGATCTTGGGATGAGGAAGATTTGCGCCTAACTCCTGCTTCGTAGTTGAAAAGCATTTGACAAAAAATGGCATTGTAACGATTCCACGGCTTCCCTACAGCCCCGACCTTGCCCCAGCAGACTTTTTCCTCTTCCCCAAAGTGAAACCCACTCTCAAAGGGACCCCACCCTACCACCACGGGACCCTGATTGGTGTCAAAAGGGCTTGCACGCATGCTCTGAAGGATGTTTCGGTTGATGACTTTCAGAGAGCGCACGAAACGTCGCCTTCAGAAGCGTGTTGATGCTCAAGGAGCATATTTTGAAGACCACTAAAGTTTTGAATAGATATTTCTAAAATTTTCTTTTTGTGTGAACTTATTCTCGTTACTTAAAATACACACCCTGTACGATTTCTAAAGTAAAAAAGTGTTCATTGCCTTTCAAAATTATCCTTTGATATATGACCTGTCATGTGCGGAAAAAGTGCCATTTTTTTCGTGAAATGGCCCTATTTATTGAAGAAAGTTTCACATTTATTACGCATATTAGTCTCCTTTTGTTTTCATTTCTTAAAAAAGTTTTTTCATGCCTTTTAACTTTGTTTATATTGATCCGCAATGACCAATTAGCATATTTGTAATTAATCTTTGCTGGAAGCGATACCTATTTCATTTACAAATAGTGCTGAAAATAAGCTTAGACTGAGAAAATTATCAAGACGTTGCTACCAAAAAACATAAATAAATAAATAAAAATAAGAAAAACATTCAAAACATTAACTTTGAAAACATTTAGGTCTTGTAAATTATATATATATATATATATATATATATATATATATATATATATATATATATATATAACCCACATTCCAATTTAACATAGTTCTTCATAGCTGTCATTTGCTTTAATTTGGCTCTCATATCTAAAGATTAAACCAACAGAAAGAGAGAAAGAGAAATTGAGTCAAATTAAAATAATAATGATATCAAAAAAGGTTCTAAAAGGAAAAATAAACAAGCACTAAAATTATTTAAAAAAACTGCAATAATATTTTATGTGTGTCACTAGAATAAATAAACTTACATCTTCCTAAACTTTAGTTCAGTGACTGAAAAAGTACGTAATAGCTATTTCAAACATGTAATGTGGGCACTTTACTACTTTCTTGAATATCTTTGAAAGGATCGATATTCTTTAATAACTGAAAAGAAAATATAAGTGTCTTCATGTAAGCGCGTTGATAAATACTCCTTAATATGTTATTTGTTGACACTTTCGAGCACCTATAGAAGTAAAGTAAATAGTATACAGAATGTGATTTTCAAATCTTACACAGTTGATCAAATTGTTAGCGTCTGAGATATAAAATTTGCAAAAGCAAACACTTAGTGGATGTAACAAGAATAAAAATAGAGTATGTTGAAGACAGTTCCTTAGATATAGCACAAAAAAAAACACCGCCAATATCGTCAAACCGACATCGAATTCATCTTTTCCTTTTTATTGCGCAGTTTCCCGCAATGATGCCTATATAGCCAAGAATTCTTTAATTTATGTTATAAATTCAGTGTGTATTAAACATTAACAATGTTTTATGAGAAAAACTTGTAAATGCACATCATCGGGTTGAAACCGAAAAAGACGAACCACTCCTAGACTCCACAGAGATTCACAATACGAAATTTCAGCGTGTTATGTCTGAATTATGTGATATGCGTACATGCAAAGGCATATACAGCCGTTACAACAGCAACAACAACATTCTGATAATGAACTCGTGTATGGTCTAAATAGATATTTCCGTTGTCTATGCGTTCGTGAGTACATATGCACTGATGGACCTGCTGATAAAGCTAGCCACAATTCTTTTGGGGGTGAAAAGAAGGGAACTTAATTCCGAAATTTTAGTGGATATTTTCTATTTATAATATTTTCTTTACTTTAAAAACGGCAAACATTTCTTACGACAGTAATTAATATTGGACAAAAGTATTTGTTCAGCATACTGATAATATTTATATCTTATTAAAAAAAATAATACCAGAAAAAAAGTCTAAGTTTCTATAAATAAAACATGCTAAGCATTACATTATTTTATTTTTTAGTATTGAAAATACTTTTTAAGGTAAGACTAAGAACCGTTTAAATTCAAAAAGAATCAAAAGCTACATTTTACTAATGTTTAAATAATGGCAGCGTACAAATATTTATTAAATTACACGGTTGATGATATATCTTTGTTGCAATTGAATGAATAAATACTATTTTTCAATGAAACTTGAATAATCCTTAAAAGAATAATTCAGTTGATGTAGGTATTATTCAAGCTCAATAATTTCTTTGTTGCATTTGTCTACGTAAACAAAAATTAATTTATAAAAGAGGGCTCCGCCCGTGCTGGTTTTGCTTACAAACCCCCGTTCGTAGCACACGGCAGCTGAATTACCAACCTACTTCCGACGATGTCGTTCTGGTGCTTCGCCCTAAGGCCCCTATAGTGGAGAGGGGTTATAGTTATAGGGGTTCTACTTCGCTCTTCCTCCCTTGCCACCTGTGGAGACTTAAGAGTAACCCCACTTTCGGCGGTGTTCTTCGGGGTTCCGCCCCTCTTCTGCTGCGACTTCACTAAATTTCCCAAAACGACTAACAATTACTTGTCCAATTTGGTGACCGAATTTGCCTTGTATCTAACGGTACCAGTATTGACCAGGAAAACATGGAAAGTACGGGCGAGACACGGTTACAGACACACACACACAGGCGTCCACATATTTTAATAATATAGATGTTTCAGATCAATTCTCGCCATTACAATGATTTGGTGTCGCAGCATCCTTCATATTGACAGCAGAAGAAAAAGAAACTTCCATAAGAAACGAAGTAAGTAATTGTAAACAGCGAGATACAGATGACTTAGTAATTAAATTATATTGATTTGATGGAGTTGAGAGTGGTATTTCAGTGCCATTGTAAACTATTTTCATAAATGGTTGCATAAATATATTTTAAACTTGTTTGACAATATGTGATACTTCACACCTTTTCTACAGTATGATACTGATTCAACTAGTAACTATTACACTATTAAAAAAATGACTTTCATTTTCTTAGTATGTAAAGTTAATATTTGGGCTGCATACACTTATACTAACATAAAAATAATGGCAAAAATGTATATATGCTTGCTTTTTTTTTCGTATGAGGAAAATACTTGTATTAATGAATTAGAATCTAGACATTACCATTTTTAACTTTTCTACCGTGTATTGCTATACATTTTGCACAACCAAATACATTTTAAGTGCTTAAATCAAGTACATTCGTTTCTATTTTTATTTACATTTTCATTCAGGAAGCTTGCTCTTGATGAACCAATAGTTGTTGTCAATTTGCTTCCCAGAAAAATATAAATTATTTTTCATTTTCTTCAGCAAAAGTTTTCAAAACTGAAATTTACATATTTCAATAAAAGTTTTTCAAAAATGAAATAAGTTTATTTTATATCCAGAAAGAGAATGCGGGGATCATGATACCCCACCCCGTAATTGACAAAAATATAACCTAAAACTTTATATTTGGGACTTGAGTTCAGTAATTTGGCAGTTAAAATCTTGTCTGCATGTAAGTTTAATAATTAACGACCTCGTATGTTTTCTGTGAGTGCTCACGAATTTGACTCAAATATACATTTTAAAAAGGTCATTCTTTTTCAGGTCATGAAATGCAATGCAAATCGGTTATTAATTTCAAGTCCAAGATAAGATTCTCTTTGCGGCACAGTGTGACCAACCCCGTATAAATGGATCTTTCATGATCTTTTACTGCAAAATCAAATCCCTTTAGGAACCAAAGTATAACTTCTTTGTTATATTTAAACTAGAATATCTCTGAAAAGAGATATAATTTAAATTTTTAATAATTTTTGTTTTTTATATCTCACAGGTAGGGCTACCAAAGTTTTTTAAAAAATCTCTAGAAAAAAATATATATTGCTTATCATTGTTATCGACGCGAAAAACCCACTTGGCCTCTCAATAATATGATTGAAACATACCCCTCGAAAATAGACACTAATATGACACTAATATAGTCTCTTCTGGAAGTTTAATGTAGGATTTTTGACACGTGGGAATAGCTCAAAATATTTCACGGTTTCCTCATCAAGATGAGCGAAAAATAAGAAAAGGTGCTACTGAAAATTGCACGAAAATTGAAGCACATGATCCGAAACGTAATACAAAAGTGGCAACATAAATACAAGATCTAAACGAAGACACACGATGCAAGTTAGTGGGAAACCAGTTATTGAAAATAATTTTCGCAACTGGAGCACTTAAAGAATATCCTGGGTATTGTTACAAGGCACTGGAAATGTTCACCAAGAAAATGTATGGGAATTGGGCATTGTCCTTGCAGTGCATTAAAAAATATACCGATTCGGCTTTTATCGGTGGTTCCCGATTATGTAATCATAATGCTATAATTTCCACACTAGATATTAATAAGTAAATAAGTATAGTCTGAAAGATATCAATGTAAAGCCCTATTTTTTATGTTTGCTATACTGGTCTAATTCTTTGGACTTAGGGAATCCATTTCTTAGGGCTATATTTTTTCTCTAATTCTTACAGTAAAAGCATCAATTCTTAGGGTTATTGATGTAGATTGAATTTTCACAAAATTGACAAATATTGATTAAATAAGAAATCGCATGGATTAATGAATAAATAAGGGAATTTTGAAATGAAGGAATGTGAATCAACTAATTAATAAATGAACACGTAAGAAATTTGATAAAAACTAAATAAGTAAACGCAATGAACTATTTCACTTTGCCCTATTCACTTTTATCCAGCATGCATATGACGAACTCTTCAAAGCATTTAGAACACAAATAAGCTAAATATAAAATGAATAATACATTGAATATTAGTAGACCTCAATAATTATTTCAAATGTTAATAATAAGAACTTTATAATTTAAAAATACTTAAAATAATTTTGACTTTCAAAAAAATATTACAAAATGAATATTTATTTTTGAAAATTGATTGTATTATCATAGTCTTTGAGTTTCAGAAGTAATGTTTTCTTGTCTCGAAAATACTACATAAGTTACTGCACAGTTAAAACATTACTAGATAGGTGGCGCTAAAAGCAGAGAAAATATGTTAACATTTCACTTTGCCACACATTCTCGTACATAATTGTTTTTTAGGGTTAAAACTCATTTTTAGCATTGCATAACAGAAACTTCTATCACATTCAAGTCATTTAATTTATTTTTATAAACACATATAAGCTCATAAAGAATTATTTCACGGAGCCGATTATTGGAGATTTAATGTGAAGTTTTTTTTTTTTTTTTTTTTTTTTTTTTAACTGAACTTTTTCCGCGTGTCTTTCACAAACTTATTCACGCTTGAGAAAAATTTGTATTCCACTTTCAGTTTTGAAATAAATCACAAAATGAAATTAGCATTTATATTGCAAAATATAAATTTCACTCTAGTTCACCCATTCTACTGATTGTAAAGAAGTCGATTGTTTCACGGGAAAAAGAAAAACAATAAAAATGCACTAGAGCGAAGCATTTCTTTAAGGTTCTAATGGAAAGTATAAATGCATTTTATTCTAAATAATTAATATACCGTCTTGGTTGTATAAATTGCAAAGTTATATATAAAGTGGCAGTCAAAAAATCTGCATCACTTGTGGAAAAGCATGCAAATAATGTTTTTCTTGTGTACGTTTTATGCAATGATGGTAATGTATCGATAAAATAGGATTTGTCTTAACCACATTCCATCAGTATTAATAAACTATTTTCTCTTAATTATTTCAAAACAGAAAAAAGTTAAAGAGTGCAATATTTAAGAAATCAATATTAAAGCAATAGGTGCACAAATTCTTTATCAATGTGAATTTACCGTAACTGCAACCAGCGTATATATTATTTCTCCAAGGCTTTTTTTCTGACAATGCCAAAAGTCCCTTAATACTTGATTAAACTTCTTCACTAGTAAGGCATCATTTTAAAGATTTTTTCCGCCACTTTCGGCGAAAAATAAAGAGAAATTTATCATTTCGGTAGTTTCGTAAAAAAAGAAAGAAAAATAATAATAATTTGAATTTTGAAATCTGGAATTCAAATTATGTTTTTTGCAATCACGAGTGTGTGTGTGTATGTAGGCGTGTGTGTTTGTGTCTGTTTGCAGGTATGAGTGTGTGGGTAGTTGTGTGTATGAGTGTTTGTGGTAGGGGGGATGTGTATGTGTGTAAGCATATGTGTTTGTATCTGTGTGCAGGCATGAGTGTGTGGGTAGTTGTGTGTAGGTGTGTGTGTGTATGTGTAGGTGTCTGTATGTGTATGTGTTTGTGTGCAGGTGTATGTATGTGTGTGTTTGTGTTTGTTTGTACGTGCGTGTATGTATGTATGCGTGTAAGTGTAGGATATTGACGCAACCTGGAGACGACTTTCGCTATAGGAGCAGCATCGTGAGGAGTCGGTCGACGGTGATGCTGCAGAGGGTTTGGTGGGAAAATAAAATGATAGCACATCAAAACAGTTAAGTGATAACAATAAGCAATCGTGACTGCCTAAAAAAAGTGTTTTATTACGTATTTCTTCAGTGGATAGCAGCGCAAAAAAGTGCCCGTAATGCTAATAATGTACAGGTCGTGAGTTCGAATCTGCAAGGGCCCTTAAATATCATTTTAATAACTCATTTTATTCAGCAGAATTCTACTTCAAATTTACATTAATATGTTGTCTAAACGCATCAATCAGGAAACAAGGCATTGCTTTTAACAAGGAAATCGCAGTTTAACTTTTTGAAATTTTTTAACAAAGTAGAGGTATTAATTTTGTTGCTTTGTTTATTCATTGACTTAGCGTATAGCATCCCGAGATGGAGACCCATTAGCTCAGTTGTTTAGAGCGTCCTGCTGATGACACGAAGGTCATGGAATTGATCCTAAATATAGGTGAAAAATTGTAGTTTTTTTGAATGACAAAATTTCCTCGGCTGAATCTTGACCTAAATTTTCATTGGATGTATTATCTTAACCCATTTGGGGCAGGATTTTTAACAACAATTCTGTTAAAGCATTGATATCGAAAATAAACTTTTTTTGACTCGGTAAAACACAGTATCATATATATTATTTCTCATAAGTGTTTCTGTGGGCTCACCAAACCTTTCCTAATACTTCATCAAACTTCAAAAGTAAGACTTCAATTTAAAGATGTTTTCACCGCAATCAGCGAAGAATGAACAAACACACACGTCACATTTTCCCTTTTATTCAAAAAAATTGCTAGAGCAATTCAGTTTTTGAATTCCTTCCGTCGAGTTGGAATGCTATGACCGGACCAGCTAGTATTGCCTATAGTTAAGAGTGTATACACACGTTGGAACAATTCAATATTTAATAGATTTTCCACGAAAAGCAAGGATACCTTTGCTATCGTTCCATATAGAAAGTATTGCCATCTGAATGTACTCTTGACTAATTTCATGAAACCAGAGCGTAATAGGGTAGTCCCTGTCACGTGCTGCACAAAAAGACGCTTAAATTTCATTAATATTTTGTCATCTCTTAATAGTTTAATGAAACAGGAGGAAGATTTTTCTTTAAATCTTCACTTTTGATACAAAGATACTCCTGACACAGTTATGTTTTTATTAAACAATATTGTTATATAAAATTTAATTATTTGCATGCGCCACGTGCAGGACATCTAAAGTCAACCTCTTGTAACTTACTAATGAATTAGTTAATATTTTTCTCTATTAATATATTAACGTTAAAATAAGTTGTAGATTTTTGAGAGCAAATGTTCCAATGTAAAGGAAACATATATCGTCTTTTGTGAAACAATACTTTAAACTCTTGTGGAAAAAAATATGTATTGGGCCATTCCATGAAAACGTAGTCACTTTGAAGAAAAAGTAGTCACGTGACAATTCACATATTTCAATAAAATGTTATTATTTAAAAAAGTAATGACGAAATATTTTGCTTCAAGAATCACACGTTCGTTTGTAATTTCTTAAGCAATAAATTACTTATCATTACCCTTTTTAATTATTATTCTTAATGAAATATATGAGGCGTTACGTGCTGGTCAAAATTAGCGTTTTCCGTGGAATGGCTCAATAATGCTTTGCTGCAGTTTTGTCTTAGCAGTAGGCAGGCTTCTTAACAGTAATTACGCATCCGTTATAAGACAAAAATTTGAATTCAGGAGTATTCCGAGTTAAATCCAAAACTCGGAATGCCGAGTTTCTTCATGTAGGAATGTAGGACTACATCTGTTGGGAGGATTTTTTTTTTCAATATCCGTAAGGTTTCGAGGTTGATGACTTATAAAATAGGCTATAAAATCATTTATACATAAGTTGTAATGCACGTACCCTCTCTTCGCACCTCGTGGATGATCAACTAAACATTAAATTGTTCATCATGGGTGTATGCCTTTCTAAGTGTATTCAACGGTGAGGGGAACGGTGAAATTCTGCAGTAAATGTGAATTCTATATATAATTTGATAGCAGCTATACCGCATTCACATTAAATACAAAAAATCAATTATATTATTTTGTACTATGTTTTCTGAAATATTGCATGTTTCGCCATTTCTCATGTGTTTAGATGCACTTGAGATGAATCACTCACCTCAATTTTATCGAAATCATTATTGTTTTCACATGAAAAACATTAGTTGTATTATTTTCCAATTTTCGGAAGTTTGTCCGCCTCTAAATGTTTACAGGATGAACCAAAAGTCGTTTAAGCTTTAAAAATTAATAATAACGGAAAACTATGCGATTGAAAAGAATTACGGTTGGCAAAAAAAGGCCCAGATGAAGGTTTATTTATTTATTTATTTATTTTATAGCATTAAAAATTTTACAGAAAAAATTCAATCAGCTCACGTTATTGACCACCCAAAGCACGAGAAACAGGACAAAAGCGGACAGATTATTTATTTCTGCTACAACAATTGCTTAACATGAGCTTTAGAACGCTGCATGACATTACAGAAAATGCGATACAACGACCGCTACTGCGTAATGCAAAGTGTCGGAATGCATTGCAGAAACTTCGGAAACCATGCAATGTTATGAGGATGACGTTGAACAGTTGGTATGGCATGAACAAATAAATAAACTTACTGTTACATTGCTTATCGTGATTTGGGTCGTCACAGACCTCTACCAGTGACAATTTTTATTTTTATTTTTCGCTGCTAAAAAAATCCTTCCTTCTCATGAGCCCATTTTTGCTTTTTAATTATAACTCTAACGTGTAACTTTAATTTCCGATGCAAAACAAAATAATCTTTCACTAAGAATGTTCCGAAAGTACTTAATATCACGAAATAATTTTTTATTCAATTAAACAAGTAACTAAGATTAGAGTGCTCTATTCGCCTCGAGACAGTTGCAAGATTAACAAATAGTAATTTCATGTCACCATTAACGGGAAAGAATATGCAACAAATTCATGGATTTGAATTCAGTATGACAGATTACTTAAGAACACAGATGCTTACAAAGTAAGGTATAAATAGATTAATTGACAATATCAGCCTTGTTCTGAGTATAATATTCACTCCCGTAATGGCAAGGGGGGTTAATTCTAAGGATGTAGTGTAAAACAAGGTTTTCCAGTCAGACACATTTGATTATATACGTGATTAAAATAATTAATTAAAATATCAGATGATATGAAATCATCGTGAAAACAAAGGAAAAAAAACATAAAAATGTTAAAGACTATATTATACAGGAAAAGGAAAACATGGAGAAAGCAAATTTAAAAAATGCTTACAAGTTTTTTCTGTTTACCATCACGCAAAAAAGTATTGGAATGGATTCTTGGCACATTCATCGCTACTAATCTTACAGTGTAGGCTGGAGGCTTAAATTAAGTTTTAAATTAGGTCTTTACTTAAATTCGGTGTGCTGGCACTGGCTATATTGTAACACGCCTCCAAATTCTAAGTGTTCCGAAAGAAGCTAAAAAAAATAATAAACATATCAAGCGAAGGTTAAAAAAAATTCCAAAATTCTGACGCCCTCGGATGGCAGTCTTTCTGTATAACGGATAACAAATTTAGCAAAAAAATAATAATAATAAGAGGAAAGATTTTTTTTTTTGTGTTGATGTTTAATAAATTTCTTTTTAACTTCTGCTAGGAAAAATTAAATTCAAAATACACTGAGATTTCAGTATCTATATTTTTCAGAAAACTCATAAATATTACCATTCCCCTCCAAAGGGTTTCATCGGGAGCAAATGCCTTCCCCCCTTTCTCCCACATGTTGGGGAAACATTTCAGAGCTAAAGTATCTATATTTTTCATAAACGTTTTAATCCAATTTAGTATCTGCCTCCTCTCCATAGTGTGGCTCTCGGCGCGAACCCGGGGTGATGCCACCGCGTTTTAAAGAGAAAATATAATTTAAAATGTTGGGGGGGGGGGATTTCTGAATTGAAGTATGAATAATTTCCAAAAATTTGCAATCCCACTTCGGGTCTCTTTTCCGAAACGGGTGACACAGGGGCGGCCCGTCTCCTCCACCCCCTTGCCGTAGTGACGTCAGTGTGTTTTATATACACAGTGTTCCGCTTTAGCCTGCAAAAAACCTCTATTTTCGCAACCGTTAGTCCTTGATGCATACTTCCGATTGCTAAAATGTTCAATATCTGATTCAAAGTTAAGATATTGAAAGTTCGAAGCAAAACCAAAAATGGGGCAAAAAATACGAACATTAACTTTTTATACGGACCCTAGGTTCCCTAACTGATATTTAGAGAAATAATCTTCATTAGAAAGTAATTCCAACACAAAAAGTTTCACATTAGTACGACCAATATTGACCGCGATATGAAACGCAGCGTTTTGTGACTTCGACATTTTACACTCGCCGTCAATAACACCTTTTGGGGGAAAATATAACCTTTAACAAGAGTTTAAAATTATATGTGTGTACAGATTGAGGTTTTTCAAACTCTTCGAGGTTTTGTAGTGTGTTTTTGGGTATCATGGCATAAAATTTGCATTTATTTTTCAATAGTAATGAAAAACGTAAATACTTCCTATTTTTACTTCGACAACCTGTCATTCTTCTGAAAGGGCGATAAGTTCCAATCTCATCTGGAACTTATCGCCCTTGCATGGTCCCTTAAAACTTCGAACTTGAATATCTCCTTTAGTTTTGTTCGCACAAATGTTATGTTTTTTGTGTTAGTATTATTTTTAGATAGAAATTATTTCCCTAAATATAAGTTAGGAGACCTAGTGTCCGTATAAAAAGTTATATTTTATACTTTTTTTGACTTATTTTTATCTTCGCTTTTTACTTTCAATATCTTAACTATATATGTGATTTTGGACATTTTTGAAATTGAAAGTATGCATCTAGGTCTAACCGTTGCGAAAGTAGAGGTCTTGCAGGTTGAAGCAGAACACCCTGTATATACACTGGTATAAGAAATTAAGAGAATTTTCAGATTTGGTCAATTATTTCCAGAACTACTGAACCTATTTTAATGAAATTTGGTATGTACATACATTGAAACAATATAAACCAAATAGCCATCTAAAAATTTAAAATACATACACATGATCATAAAAAACGCTCGTTATAGTCGAATGGTATGAAACAGCGGTTGCAAAATTGAACAAAAAAAAAAGGGTTAGTAGGGGATTTGATCCCCTGTAACAGACATATAGGCCTCGCAGTGTGACTCCTTACTTGAAATAAAGCAGTTTATGGGATCCTGAGGAAGTTTTTTCCACTCGTTCAACAACGCTATACTCAGGCTGTAGAGGATCCTCGGAGGTATATTGAGAGTTTCTATTGCCCTCCCGACAGCGTCCCAGACATGCTCTATAGGATTTGAGTCTAGAGATCTGCTTGGACAATCTATCTTGAGAATATCCAGACGCAACTGTACCGGAGCCTCTCTCAAAGACATAGAGGGGCGTGCAGCCATCCAGCAGGATGCCTGTCCAGACCCCCAAACCTCCTGATCTGCAATGGTCGATTTCTCGGTTATTGGAGGGCAGGTAGCGGCTCCTGGTTCAGCTTAATTGACTATTATTGTCCTACGTTCATTGGATATAGAAGCAGGAACACACTACCTACCCTCCAATATCCGCGAAATCGACCATTATGACGGTGGTAGTTTGACGTTCTGAACAGGCATCATGTTGGGTGGCCGCACACCCCCTCCATGTTTTTCAGAGAAGCTCTTTGACAGTTGCGAAGAATATAGATGTGGTTTTGGAGCCCTATGCTCACCTCTTAAGAGGTACTGTAAGTCCTGGGGTAATTTTAATGGATGTTAACGCAAGGCCACATAGAGCTCTTCTGGTCGACGAATTTCTGGAAGGGGAGGATATTCACTGGAAGGTTTAACCAAGCAGATCTCTAGACTCCAATCCTATAGAGCATATCTGGGACGCTCTCGGGAGAGCAAAAGCAACTCGTAACGCCTCTTTGGGGACCATCCATAGTCTGAGAACAGCGTTGTTGAACGAGGGGAAACAATTGCCCCATGATCCCATAAACTTCTTCATTTCAAGTATGGAGTCACACTGCAAGATCTATAGTTTTATTAGAATGGGCCATACTCCCATTACTGATTTTGTTGTTCAATTTTGCGACCGCTATTTCATACCATCTAACTCCAACGACTGTTATTTATGATCATGCTTGTGCATTTTAAATCTTGGATGGTTATTTCTTTTGCATTGTTTCAATGTATGTACATACTAAATTTCATTAAAATCGACCCAGCAGTTCTGGAGATAACTGACCATATCTGAAAATTCTCTTAATTTCTTACACCGGTGTACATACAGGGTGTCTCAGTTAACGCTTCAGAACTCCTAAGAAGAGTAACTTGCATCCTGACGACTTGAAATTATATAACAATGCAGAAACGGAAATGCTTTCCTAAAGCGATGATGTACACAAAAGAACCATAAAGAAAACTGACCGTAAGTAAAACATATTTTGAATAATAAATGTAAAAAAGCAAAATGTACATGCGTCCTAGTAAGTGTTCCAAGTTTTTGCAACCGGTTACAATACACAACCGGTCACAACTACGAGGCATGGAACTCACAACATTATGGAATAATCCTGCTGTTTCTCAAATTTATCGAGTCGGGAAAGCATGTCCGATCCTGCATTTCTGTATGATTTCGAGTCGTAGGATGGCATAATACCCCTCTTAGGAGTTCTAAAACATTTACCACAGACTCCATCCCTTCAGAGCAATTAAAAGTTGGGTTTTTTATGTATTTAATTCAAAGAAAGAATATAAGATTCATATTAAAATGTCTTAATTTATCTGAGTGATTATCCTTGTAGGGAACACACCGCCGCCTCAGAGCAACAGTAAGATATCTAATCCCAGAAATAACTCTAAGAAATCTTACTGTTGCTCTGAAACGACGACATGCTCTGTTGTGTTTTCCTTCTCCACCTGACATCTTACTGATATATTTTTATTCCTAATACATGCTTAAATGCACACGTTTAACGAACGCCAAAGTTTGCATGATTTTATTTTTTAGTAAATCATTTTTCTTTGCCATATTTCAGAGAAATATGGCCATTCTTTTTTGCCTAAGCCAGAGTCTAATCTTCTATTCTATGCATTTTAAGTGGAAAAAAATATTACAGTCTGTAAGCATTTGAACTCAGATTCCAGGCTAAACTTTTTTTCACTCTATTTTATTTATGCGTAAGCTCTGAATATCCAAGTTCACTTTCTATTTGATTCGGTTTCAAGTTCGAAAAAAAAGTTTTTTCGGAGAGATCATTCCGATTTTTAACACATGGTTCGAACTCAATCCCAAGGCTAGAGTGTCATACAGTTCTTAAATGCCTCGCTGAGATTCGTTTTCGGTAAAACATTCTCAAAGCTGCTCATATTTTAAATCTGAACATATCATGCACGAAGGCCTCATTTTTTTTAGTCGTCATGGATTTCCTAAAGCGTTGGCTTCAGAAAAACTTACCTTAATAATTTTGCTCGAAAATCTATCTCCGAATACTCACAAAAAAAAGATTTTTAATTTAGCTCTTTAAGTCATATAAACAATTTTTGAACTGATTTTTTGAAAATTTCTCTTTTTTGTTAAATTTTAAATTGGAAAAGCTTACAAATTTTTAAAAACAAAACGAAAGAGTGAGGTAATTTGAGACATAGGGGGTAGTATGAGATAAGAATAATCATATTTTATTTTATTTTTCATAACACAGAATGAAACGTTTTTCCAAAAAGGGATGAGAAAAATTCTTCTTAAAGGGAAAAATGTCCCAGTTTATAACTTCCGACTTAGTTGTAACCATGGGAAAATGACTTTAGAAAAAAAAATCGATCTGCCAACCTCAAAATTAACTACTTAGTGGTAAAGAAGTCAAGTGAACATTATATCCATCTGCAACAACAAGGTTAAAACGCTTTCTCTTACGTTTTTAATGACTATCTTATCAGACACGATACATACACACACACACACACACACACATATATAGTATATATATATATATATATATATACATATATATATATATATATATACAACATGAGATACATATTCTAAAAATAAATTCAAAGACATTGAAAAAATGAAAGAATAAATACTAAAGTGTACTGTAATGCCAGCGCAAAGCTGCTAGAAACAAAAACAGTACAAACATATTTATGAATAAACAATCTAAATTAAACTGAAGATGCAAAACACAAGAACATAAAAATGAAAAAAGGTGAACCAGGGACCGACACTTTCTCAGGGGGAGGATCGGTCCCTAAGTTCACAAGGCCCTTTCTGTTTAGCAAGAGGGAAAGTCCCCCCTTGAGAAAGTGTCGGTCCCTGGTTCACCTTTTTTCATTTTTATGTTCTTGTTTTTTGTATCTTCAATTTTATTTAGATTTTTAGATTGTTTATTAATGAATATATATATATATATATATATATATATATATATATATATATATATATATATATATATAATATTTAAAAATGACTTTTTTGCAAAAAAGAAGCTTAATTTTAGCCGAATTTCTAGTAGCGAGAAACGTATTCTCTCAATATTTCAAATGTTTTAACTAAAAAATTTTAAAAAGCATTTTAACACGATGATTGATCCATAAGAAATAATAATATATATTTAATTTTAAAAATTCCTTAACATATTATTTTTGCACATTTGAACTCCGTTTCCGTTTTTTTTTTTTTTTTTTTTTTTTTATTTTTTTTTTTTAACCTATGTAGAGGAATGTGGGGCAAAATGAAATGGTGAAATATTTACTCTGAATTTAGCACCACCAAACTGGTAATATTTCAACTGTGTAGTAGCATATGTAGTTTATTCCAGTTACGAAGAAATTATCTATGAAAATCAAAGAAAATAATAATTCAACAATTTTAAAAAAATGATACGCATGTTGTAACATTTTGTTATTGGTCGAAAATTATTTTTCTCGTTGTAAAATGATAAAGTTTTTGTTATTAACATTTTGAGTATTGAGGCCGAATAATATTCGGTGCATAGTTTAATTGCTTGTTATTAAGCTTATTTGTATTTTAAATACTTTGAACATTCATGCACTTATTTTCTTATTCATTCACTTTTTTTTATATATTGACTTATTTATTTATTTATTCGTTTATCGTTTCATTTCCTATTCATTTTCTCATTCATTTTTTCCTTCACTCATTCATTCAATCAAAAATATTTTTATCAATAGAATAGAGAATGTTTCATTAGAAAATTTTTTTATTTTTCACTTTGCCCCATAAAAAAAAATTCCATCTTTTTTTTTTTTTTTTTTTTTGAGGGTATAAATTTACTGCCTAAAGTTTAAAAAAAACGTTTCAATGCAGTTTCATTATGAAATATATTATTTTTTCTTTATACCCATAAATTATCAGAGCAAATTTTCAATTCGTTTGTTTTGAAAAAAAGTAAGTTATCTTAACTGTTTCACTTTGCCCCATATTCCCCTCCTTACACTTTCACGGTGTGTGATCGTTCTCTCAAACGCATTTCATAACTTCTTTTGCATGTATATTTAAAAAGATGAAAATGTCTTCTTAGCAAAACAGTTTGAAATTATTTGATTAAAATAACAAGAACCATATGTGGTTTTTTTTTTTTTTAACACAATGCAAAAATTTTGCTTGCGTAAGGTTTAAGTTTTGCAATGTTTTATAATTGAAATACCCCGAAATTTAGAAAGAAAAGGAAAGCTGAAAATCTTACTATCTAAACAAAAAGCTTATTATTTAAATAAAAAGTTTCGAACTTGAAAAAAAAAATAAAACGAAACTCAGCTCAAAGAATGCGACAATTAAGGTAAAGTATTTTCTACAGACTAAAAGCATTTTTTAAATACTATTTGTATATTTAAATTTGGTAATTGGTTCTACGACAATGTGTCTTTCAAAGCATATCCACAAACAGTTTTTAGCTCATGGTCTTAAGTCAACAGAAAATGATGTTGAAAATCGGAGAATTTGCATTTTACTCCAATTATGATAGTTGGTTCTGCAACCGAGTAAAGCAAAGAATAACTAAGCGATTAGTAAGACAAATTAAATGATGACTCTCCCCCCCCCCCCTTTTGGGGTTTGGGAGGGGGGGGTTCTCGGATATGTATGTTCCTTTTTCGATTTCGAAGAATGAGTTTTTCTTTTTTGGCTAGCACTTAAAATAAATCAGTTTTCAGTGATGATGAAGTTCAAGGAAGGCGGTTAAATTGAAAAAGTACGCTAACCCTGGGTTGAATTAATACCTTTTCTTCTTCACCTCCCACTCCTCTACCCGTTACACAAACACTTACGCCAGTCACACTTTCACTAAATTACGCCCACTATTTTGTTTAAATCCACCTCTTCTTCTGCATTAAAGGACATTTAAAAAAATAACAGACGTTGTGGGAAATAAAATTTGTTAAGTTTATTTTTGTTACAGAATTTTTTAAATAAAGAAATTACCAATGTCATACATGAATAATTTTCACACTTCAGAAGGTTCTAGAATCCGTTCTATGGGCCAAATTAGATAAAATTTGAATTATTGATGATTCAAATGATGCAATTTATATTTAATTGATAAAACAAGTAAAAATTTATTCACTCTTTCATTCAATCATTTATCTTTTCTCATAATATTAGTTTATTTATCTATTCATTCCTTTGTTCCAAAAGAAATTTAAGTATTAAATAGAAAATATTTAATTCAAAAAATATTTAAGTTTCCACTTTGTTCCATGAAAAAAAGTTAACATTTTGGGCTTTCTCTTGAAGGTTCAAATTATCTGGCAAAATTTAGAGATAATGTCTCAATCCAACTTTTGTTATAAAATACATTGTTCTTTTTCATGTAGGATAGACCAGGGCACGTTTAAGTGGATTTTTTTCAAAGTCGGCTGCGTAAACGCGGGGCACGTTTACGCATATTTATTTTGACACCTAACGTGATTCTGTGAGTGTTTTGAACATAATGTCTTACCATTGTTGAAATAAAGCAAATTTATTACAGACTGAATAGTGAATAAAGTAAAAGCTGAACCGGCATCAAGACTGCACGACATGACTGTAAGCTATAAGATACGAATTTGTAACTCAATTAAAAATTAAATGGTAATTTTAAAAACTGAACAGCCTGAAAATCCTAAAAAGTTTTGAGACAGTTCGGAGCAAAAAAAAAGCGGCAGTGTACGTTTAGAAGTAAGACACAGTAAGAACGTGCGTAAAGGTGTTCAGACGTCAGCACATAAACTTGCCCCGTCGCCAAGTTTGGATTTATTCCTAACGAGCAAAAAATTTAAAAAAACACTTCAGTTCATAGAAATACAGTTCTCAGAAAAGGTTAAATTCTGCAAATTTTGATATATTTGTTATTTCTTAACTAATTATTATTTATTTACAGTAAGCATCAAAACGTTTAACTCAAAACTTACTCGACTTGGTAGAAAACAGATTGTTCTTTCTGCATGCTAGACCGAAGCTCGACTAATGCTCAAAAACTTGTGAGGATATTTTCTACGAAGAAGCAACAATATGCTATGACTGTTGGTTCTCCAGTTATAATTCGTTTTGAAAAAGGGCACTGCGTAAACGTGCCCCAGTCTACCCTACTGCCATTTTTCAAAACAAGTTTCCAGTTCGTTCATTTTCAAAAATCTAAGTCATTTTAACTATTCCACTTCACCCCACATTCCCCTACTGCTTGACATTTTGTTGCAGTGAGTCACTATCGTTTGCTGTCCGTGAATTTCGCAAAAACAAATACCTATATGATAGCCTGAAATACATGCTGTGTAATCTGGATAGGGACATGGACTCAACCCATCTTGATGTCTTCTCTGCACATGCCTCCTCGACTCTGCACGGCCGTTACTGAGATGCCAAGGCCCTTATGGGCTAAACAAGTTACTTTGTGACGTTCTGTATTTCGTTCTTATTTCTATTGTTTGCATTCTGACTTTGCCTTAATTGTAGCCTGTCAATGGCAATGAAAAATAAATAAAATGTTACCAAAAAAGGTCTTCCCTGGTTGAAGATCTTTCCAGTCCATCACCCGGTGGCGGATGAAAGCTTCCCCACGAGGTGACTAAATTAACTTTAAAAACTACCTGCTTAATCAAAGAAGTATTCCGTACTTGATGCTAAAAGGGTTCTTCAGATTGTTATAAATCAAAGGATATGTGTCAGAGTGTTCAGGAAATGTTCACAAAAGCGTTCCCAAAAGTATCAAAAAAGTGGACTGGCCCAAAAATTATTCTCAGAAATATTTCAAAAACTTTTCCAAAAAGCGTCCTTCTAAGTGTTTTATAAAAGGGAAGAATCAAAAAGTGTCTACAGATTTGCAGTACACTTTGAAAATGATTCATGACTCGTTTATGCTCAAATAGTTTTTTTGTAGGATGCAATCTGTGCGGAAATTGAGAACGAGTCCATCATAAGTGCAGAAGCTCTTAAGCTATTATACTGTTTGGAAAGGGAAATGAGGAGTCACACGCGCTTTATCCATCAATTGTGTCTGCAAAGAACCAAAATGACTGCAGCTGCAATCGAAGAAGGAAATGAAAGCAAACAGTGCAAATATTAATGCTTTCAAGAACTGCTGCATTAAGAAGCAGTAAGAAAAGAATAGTGGTAAAATGCATTGTACTTGCAGATCAGCTTAATAATAAATGAATCAGTAAAAAAAAAAACTATCCACTTAAGAATACTTAACTTCTGCATTATTGAGTATCGTATGATCATTATCATTAAGGATGAAAAAGAAA
Source organism: Uloborus diversus (assembly GCF_026930045.1). Lineage (NCBI taxonomy): Eukaryota > Metazoa > Arthropoda > Arachnida > Araneae > Uloboridae > Uloborus > Uloborus diversus. The sequence goes on from NC_072733.1 coordinate 171,692,336, forward strand.
ATTGTAATAACGAAAACAAAACGAAATGGTAATAAATAGTGATAAAACAGGGACCGAAGTAGCAATTGTTTAACTGTTGAAGTTGTGTATTATATGGGAAAACGTGTAAATGTTAACAAAACGCTCATTGTTTTTTCTGTGGTGGATATAATATATATATATATATATATATATATATATATATATATATATATATATATATATATATATATATATATATATATATATATATATATATATATATATATATATATATATATATATATATATATATATATAAGAGGAAGGGGACACATGTGAATGGCATGATTTACTAAGACAACTTGAAAAATTATCATTAAGTAATGATTATTCCTGTCCTGCTTCTTGCCTAAACTTTTAAGCAATGAGACATTTTATGCTTCTGTGATGGCAACTTCTTTGTTCAAGAAGGTGTAGTAATTTTATCACTGTCTTTTACTCGTGAAAATATGTTTTAAACCAACTTTTATTACGATTTACCTTTTTTTTTCTTTCGTTATAGAATATATGATTGGGCACCTGTTAGCACAACTTGTATAGGCACATGTGACTAGTTTCCGTATTCTCTACATAATGTAATTATTGGTGTAACGTTTTATAAGTATCAAAAATTGCGTAAATATTTTTAACTATTATTTCCTATAATCAGAATGTAAAATTGTACTTATATATTATTATTAAAAAATACTTATGTTTTTTTTTTTGTTAATTTTATTTCTCAATACGTTTGTTACTAAATATGCGGTATACAATTAAGTGCTGTGTAATACTTACATAAAAAATAAATACACAAAATATTTTCATTTAGTTTAAAACTTTAAGTAAAAACACATTTTAAAATACAGTATCATGCTCTGCAATGATACTGAAAAGCAATATTTTATTAGAAAATACAGAATTAAAAAAAATCTCTGTACTATTTTGTCCTTTTTCTCACGGGAGGGAGGGGGGAGGGGTCTATTCAGTGCTGCGAGACTTTAACTTGAACAGGCTACGATACTTCAAAATTTGAAAGTAAACATTTATATATTTAGAGAAAAATACTTTATCCTTCACACAATTACTGTACAGTTTAAACTGACGCAGTATGGGTTATAAACCCTTTAATGTAATCGATATATACGTATATCTTTTATATTAAAGAGTTTTTCTTTAAAAGACAATGCTTGTCCTGCATTTTTAATCGTGTTCAAATGTGTTTCAGGCCTGCTCATATATAAGGGGCATTCAAATGAAACCAGGTTACTAGTATAAATTAAAGGAGCGATTTTATTAACTCAAAAATAGTCGCCAAAAATGTTGGCACATTTATTCCATTGCGACACTAGGCGGTCAATTCCATCTTTGAAGAAGCCAGTAGGTTACTATCGGATCCAGGACTGTGTGTGAACCCAGTCACACACTTCGGCGTCCATTGTGATATCCGCGATATCCGGTGTGTCATCTGCGAATAGCTTGATTTAGGGGTTAAAAACATGAAAGTCACACAGTGAAAGGTCTGCACGGTGAAAGGGTGTACGGAGGATGTTCCAGCTCCGGCGTTTCCCACCGAAACTACTGCAATGTCGCCTTCACCGCATTGGCCGTATGTGGATGCTTTTGAACAACATGCCTAGCCGTTTCAACTTAATGGTTCGTCCAAGGCTCGGTAAAAAGACATGATAACGCTGGGCATTGATGGTGGTTCCCCGTTTCAGGAAATCGACAAGCAGTGGGCCTAGGGAGTGGGCCCTAGTGGTCAAAAAGGACATGTTTCGTAGTGGACGATTATTTGTTTAACAACCTTCTCTTCGGCGTTAAACCACACTATCCCTGTGCAACATGAAACGTTGCATATGCGTCAGTCTCTCTACCTATAGATGGTGTCTCCATATATCGCATCGTCTAACGTCTAATGTAAAGTTAGACGCACTGACCTGGTTTCCTTTGAATGAACTCTATAAACCCCACATGTGCCTAAATATAGGGACTCATGTAAACAATTTAAGACTTTTTTTAACACCATAAAGTAAAGAAATATTTATTTTTAATCTCAAAAACTTCCATAACACAAAGAAAAGACAATTCAATTGTAGGAACATTTTACCGCTGAGAAATTGGCAATATTTTTGAAAAATAAAGAAATAAAACTTTTCACATGTGCCTTCCTTCCCAATATTATATATATATATATATATATATATATATATATATATATATATATATATAGGGATTGTAATACCAGTATTTGATGGGGTTAAATACCGGTATCTTCTTCGGTATCAGCTAAAAATAGTAAATAGTTTTTTAATTAAAGAAAAATTCAATTTAACTAATTAGATATCTACTGCTATTTTAAATAGAAATTTCTTTTTCAACGAGACAGTTCCAAAATCAATCTATTGAAATAAAAATTTGGCTTCAAAAGTATGAATTTGTAGAATATCAATAAATAAAAGTAGCGAAAATAGTACAAAATGATATTTTCATCACCACACGGTGCGATGAATCGCTATTTTGTGAGCTAATGTGAAAAACGTTTTTATTTTCTCCATTTCGCATCTACTGAAAACTAATTTTAAGTGTAATTGCGAATGTGTTTGACGAATGTGCTTGTGCTATGAACAATTTATTTTTGAGAGAAACTTTTTGTTAGTATAACAAACATTAATTTGTTGTCACCGGTTTTAGCGTGCTGCTCCGTCTTGATAGTCAGATTTATACCAAGCGAGAAGCATAATCAGTTGGAACATATTTTCAGAAATTTACACAATTGGCAAGAATTTCGAAAAGAAAACGAAAACGAAAAAAAAAAAAGAAAGATACTAACATGACCAAATTTATTGTTAGTTTCACACCAAAGGGTTAATAAAGGGCAAACACAAACCTATTATGACTGAGAGGAAATCGTTGCAGATAATATTGCAATAGTAACTGCTCAGCTATAAATAACAATGATTAAAAGAAACACCCACACTCACAAAAATGGCTTTTTCAAAACCAACAAGTTAAAGACCGAATTATTTGAAGACTAGAAAGTCGCCCGTCAAGGTATGACGGGTGAAAATTGCTTCTCTTCTTCTACATTTTAAGGAAGCAATTGACGGTTTGATGATATTTTGATAGTTGAAATTTTAACCCTAACTCCAGTGGATTAACCCTAAACTACAGTAGGTAGCAGTCATAGTTGACCGCTTTTACCTTTCTTCATCCCCCTGAAATGACACCGTCCTGCCAGTAAAACAGTTAAGTTAGCGGATCGAGTTCAGCCTTGTTACAATCAAGTCTTTCCCTGCATATTAAACATTACCAAAACACATTATCAAATTATCATGCCGTGACGCGAGTTTCGTTGTTGCAACACACGTGTTACTCGATCATCGGCTATTATACATATGAGGATGAAGAACTTTCAGGCAACTACAGGAAGTGAATTACGATTGATTAACAGTACCGTCGCACATAGGAGTATTTGTATCAAAAAACCGGACAAAATTATTTGATGCGATTTTTTGTCATATAACGCTTTGAAACTTGCTACTCGATTAAAATAAGGTGTTTATTTTAAAGAAAAAAGATATTTCTTAGAAAATTACCTTTTTGTTCCCTCTTCTATACACTTACTGCAATTAAACGGTTGCTCATCTAGTATTGCTTACAGCATGATTGCGTCTTGCGATCATCATATTTACTCCTCCTATGGAAAACGATTTTGTTCTTTAGAGCTGCCTAGGTCTACTACCACTTATTTAGTAGGGTTTAGAATTTCCTAAGTGTCTGTTTAGTCTGCATCTGCTACAATCCACTCGTGAACATTACCGTGGAAAATGTACTCGGTGATGCGCTTATTTCGGGTTACAGCTGCCTTCTCTGAAAACTAAGCAATTGGTTGGATTGCTTGAGAGGTAATTTTTAGCACCTGGCGTCAAAATTTATATATACTTTTATGCATAGGATAATAACCTTACTCGTATAGGTCGCCAAAATCTAACAGAAGAAGGAATAATATTTTGTAATTTTGTTTCCTTCACCATCAATAATTACAACTAGTAGTGTGACCTCTGTTTAATATTTGCATCGTTTTCGGTAATGTTTTAAAATTTTTATTTATACTGTGTGTTACTGTGTGTGCTGGATTTCATCATAACCCTATTTTTATATCAGCACCATATTTTACTTTTTTCCCTCTGAAGACGTTTCCACCCCCCTGTACTCTGATATTTATACAGTCGTAACCCATCGTGGTCAAGCAGTACGTGAAGTTGAATTTCGGAGACGGTATCTGTAACTCGTACTGGGTCCTCACCCGGGTAACACTTTCTACACTGGAACATCTAGGGGTAATTGCTTTTGTTATCATTTTAATTTCTTCCCACTGCCTTCGAGGGAAGCCTGTCTGAAAAGATTGCGAGAGCCTCTTGAGGTGTCTGTTTCATAACAAGTTGGATCATTATAGAGGAACTAATAGTTTTTTCGAAGTTTGGTTGATCCGGTTGGTAAAGAATTTAGTTGTTTTATGATTTTGGATTTATCACTGTTTTTATAGTGCACTGGCTTATACCCATTACATTTGTCATCTCTTCAACAGGAACCTGATTTTGTAGTTCCTTAGTTTTACAATTTAGTTCTTGAAAGGACTTTGATGGTTTCTGATAATTGCGCAGATTTTGTTTACCATTAATGAAATATCTTAGTCATTGTTCTTTATTTTTCAAGAAGCGATCATCAATGTAGCATTCAGAAGCCTCTTTACAATTGAACTCGGTTTAAAAATACTTCAAAACACGACTCAATATGATCTACCTATTTCATTAATTCCTCAAGGTATCCTTCCAACAATATAAACTTTTTATCCAGTATCATGGCTTTAAATTCTTTCATGATATCATGTAATCCTATTCTGGTAAAAGATTTCACAGTTTCAGAAGAATTTATAAAGAAATAAGAAAAATTTCAGAACTTGAAATAGCCAAGCCTTTTTTACTCACCAACTTCAAACTCCTAAAAAACAAAATGGCGGAAATAGGCGGAAGATGTTTTTACAGAATATCATAGCAGACAGTCTATATTTTATGCCCATAACAAAAGTACAGCCTGACTCGGCCCGGAAAGTAAACAAAAACTTTAATTTCTAAAAATTTTAGTGAAAAATAAACATCCAATTTTGACTTAATTTCACAGAGTAAGAAATTGACAAATGATAAAATAATTCAACGAAGCAGGATTTTAGATGGAGCTATATACCTCCCTTTTCCATACTCAAAAGTTTGTTTTACTAAATTCCATCGCATTCAAATACAAAAACAATAAAACGGAGACTTAGCACGAAAAGCGTCGAAAGCAAAAGCAAGAGGTTCCAACAATGTCCAAGTTCCGACTAGCGTACACCAACGAAAATACAACAGGGGAGAATTTTACTGCTGTCCTTTGATAGAACAGTTATCTGACTTGAAGTAAAGCAGGTTTAAAACAACTTTCGTCAAACTTTTGGATTTTGGTTTTTATCCGGTTTTACTGGCCAAATACTCCTATGTGCGTCGGCCAGGTGAATTCAGAAAAAAAAATTTCAGCTGCAGGAATTTCTGTCACAAAAATGAGCTCCAGTGACAATTAAATTGATGCATTATGTTTCTCGCTATTTCTGATATTTTATTATGATATTTGTTTCTTCATTTTATATTTGTTCACAACAAGTAATTAATGCACTTTTTACTCAAAATAATAAAATACGGCAAAGAAACTTTATGTTTTTGAATGCTTTGTGGGAAATTTATAATACCAGTATTCCGGTATCACGCTAAAAAAATACCGAACACCGGTATTGTAATTTATATATATCTATATATATAAAAATGAATGTTTGTCTGTATGTCATCCATGAACTCAAAAACTACCCGGCAGATTTGGCTGAAACTTTCACCGTTTGTTATTTTTGGTACTGGTAATGTTTATAGACCAGTTCGAAAAAAATCCGATCGATAGTTCTTTTTTTATTAAAATTTAAATCACAATCCATTGGATAAATACGAATAAAATTATCGGCTGCAGAAATTAATTCGCGTGAAAGATCTCATTGATAAGAAGTTAGCTGTTGCCATTTTTCTTGAGTTTGAACAAATAAATTCTTTCTTTATTGTTTTATGGCTTTTCATGCAACGGGGGGATTTAAAACTTTTTCTATTTGATATTTTTAGCGATTGATTGATCTTGCAAACTGCGTGAGTACAAAATTTGAGTATAGTCACGGCTTCACTTGATACCTGGACCGATTATTATGAAAATTGCTATATATATATGTATTTTTCCACGGAGAAGGTGCATAATATGCTCATTGAAGCCACTCGCCACCAGGTGGCACTGCAGAGTAGCAACGTCTGCCCCGTTCAACCGATTGTCATGAAAATCAGTATAATGATGTATTTTTTTGTTGGCGTAGCAACGCGCGTCGGGTACAGCTATTATATATATATAAATTAAATTGAATAAAAAAATAAACAAAACCCTTCGACAATGTCAATCTTTCTCAAAAACATTTTTAGAAAATAATTACATTTGGACGAAAGTTATCTTTTCTTTTTCTTTCTCTCTTCCCCTTTTTTTTTTTTTTTTTTTTGAACTTTAATAAATGTGCTTGCACGTAGGTGGAAGGATTTTCAAGGAATTGGAGTCTCATCTTTTACTCTTCTTCCATTCATGCATTTTGTAGAGTGTCGTTATTAATGACTAAGGTTTTATATAAATTAGTATATCTACTTACAGATGGGGCGGGGGGGGGGAGGTTGAAAAAAAATTATTACAGCGCAAAAATAGAAGACACAGAGCAAAGCTTGACTTGAAACATAAAGTACAATTTTACTACATATTCAGAACAATGTTTTAGTAAGTAACTGCTTGGGGTGAAAGTTACCTCGAAAGATCAAATCTTAAACCTTTCTATATTCTCCAATACATGACTCGAAACTCAAAACAATTCTCCAGGTGGAGGGATAGCACCGACATAACAGTAGAAAATTCAAACATACCATCTCGGAACTGTTTATAACAGTAATAACGGGAAAAGGTTTGGTCGCTCATCTTCGATTTGGGAGTAAGGTTCGCTGAAATATAAAGCTAGATGGAATTTCTCTTTTTCCGTGGAAGGATATCCATCGTCGGAATATTTTATCGTCATATAAGGATGCGCTGAGCTAATGTATGAAACCGGTTTGAAATATTTTCAACGCTGTCAAAGAAAAACTAATTTCAAATCAAATGAAATGAACGGAAAAAATTTACTTAATTTACTTACACTTAAAATAAATCTTAGATCTTATGATCAGCACGGCATTTTTGCATTAGTTATACATTGGCACTCCCAAGTATTGTCTCTTTATTTGCTCTTGTAATTGGTATTTATGTTTGAGTCCCCCCCCCCCCCCCAGTTATGTTTAATTTAGTTTCAGGAAGGGATTACAGTACACATACTTAATAATAGGTTGACGCGCCGCACAGTGGGCGAAAACGCCAGAAAGCGCTTAAAAATGCTTTTAAAACTCTCTCGCTTGTTTGTTTACACAGGTATCACAGTGTTTCGATTAATACAAGCTAGCTGGACAAAAGTCAGGTTCAGAATTAATCATTTCATCACACAAAATTAAATCATGTGAATTTAAGAACACTTTAATTGTTCAACATGGATATAATTTATACTGGTAAGTGCTTTTTTTTTCCTAATTAAAAAAAAATTTGATAAATGAAGGAGTTATTGCTCGTTTAAAACCTTTCAAGTGTTGGTAATCATTTTACCCGTTTGCACCCGGGCTCAATTTTCAGTATATATTTTTTTTCTGTGTACAGCTGCACTTTTCCCCTTATTAATAAGGCGTATTATTGCAAGCACACTTCGAGTAGGGATTTCTTTGAAGAATGATTGAAGTACCAAAAGAGCTTTGGGTAAAACATAATACAGTAAAACCAGTGAAGTTGACCACCCTTGTAAGTTGACCACCTGTCTACACTGTTAAAAGCAGGGGTTCCAGACGAGTGAAAATATTCCCTCTAAGGTGAAAGCATAGTGCCTGAAGGTGCATCACAGGCTAGAAAATAGAGCAGAGGAGCCAGAACATCATGCAATCGCAGAAAGACTCATTGCGCATGCGCTTTTTGCCTTAGACATACATTCAACCACCTCAATATGGCGGACAAATGATGATTGCGTTTGTGTGTCTTTCACATTGAATGAAGTACACTATTGGATTAAAACCCAACTTTTCTAGGATTAATTATCCGAAATTACAAGTAAGTACAGCTTTTGATCACTTTGTAGCTTTTAGGGCTTTCAAACATAGTTAAGTGTTTAAACGTGCATTTATTGCTTTTCACAGTAACCGTTAGTCTTCTAGTTCTCGTTTACTGTTACTATCGTGAAATTTCCATCATTCAAAACGCTACTAAAAATATCTGTCATTATTTTCTTGAATACTCGATAAACAGCTTTTATTAGTCACCAAAAGAACCTTAATAAAAATGTTTCTTGTGCTTCGTAGATTATAACATAAAGATAGCGAAAAAAAAATCTCTCTCAGTCTAGCTCTTTTTTTCTTTTTTTTTTTTTTTTGCTTTTTCATTCAAGTGTTAGAATCATTTCCTGTTAGCAGTCCTCGAAAGCGTTAGAACTTTCTTTTGGTTTTTTTATTTAACTGTTGAAAAACTTTATGTGCAGTTTCTTTTGTTACTCTTGATTAACGTTTATGAAACGATTTTGTTTTTCCGTAATTGTAATATCCCTGAATATTTTTGGCTCATCATTTAAATAATCCATAAGTACAGCTATGCTTCATTTTCGGAATACGTCAAGTTTTAGTAAATGTATAATTTCTCACATGTTTTAAATAATTACTCGTTTTTAAATTATACAATATAACGGTCAATATAACGTATTTGTGACAGATCTTTGATACAAGTGAAGGGGTAGATATTTATTGTTTTATTAATTTTTAACATTACTTTTTGTAAAAAAAAAAAAAAACCCCATCAGAACCCTGAATTTTTTCACATGTTTTTTAACGACCCCAGAGTTATTATTCATATTATTTTTTTTATGATTCTTTAAGAAAACGATAAAGATTTCACCGGTCCGCAAAGTTTTTCATTTGCTTTTACCGCGCCCGTGGGTCAAAAGAGGTTGAGAAACACTGAGTTAGAGCACGATCAGATGAATTAACGCTATGAGCACTTCTTAACTATGTTGAAAACTCTGAAATATGATCAAATGCTGTAATTACATGTTTTAATCATTTCCAATACCGAGTTCAATGTGAAAAATGTCCAAAACGTAGAATATCATAAATCAAAACAAAACTAAAAAAAAAAAGTTACACAACTGTATTTAAAAACGCACACAATACGGGGAAGGGGGGAGGAGGATCTATAGTAAGGGTGCCATTTCTCTCTCCGAAGGATCCTTTTTTTCACTCCGGCTGTCTAGTTTTTAAAAGGTGCCTGTTTTTCACCCTATTTAGAGGTGCGATTTCGGCTCCGTATTGGTTGCCGCTGGTGAACAAGCGTTTCTCCCCTGAAAGGTGCCGAATGCATCCTGTAGTTTTAACAGTGTATGCTGACCGCTTCTTTCAGGCACGGAATTAGCCCTTATCATATAAATCAACCTTTGTAAGTTGACCACTAAAGTAGTGCACCGCAAGTGGTCAACTTACACAGGTATCACTGTATGTTGTACTCGAGTGTGCTGACTGTAATACGTCTTAATAATAATGGAAAAGCTGCAGTTACTATATACAGAAAATTTACCCCGGATACAAATGGGTACAAGTCATTTCCACCACTTGAAAGTTTTGAAACGGGCAAAAAAACCCTTCGTTCATCTTTTAAAATTTTTTAACACTGTTTAACTATCAGATAGATTAATTAAGTAAGGAAGAAAAGCACTTACTAGTATAAATAATATCCATCTTGAACAATAAAATCATAAGAAATTAGGAACACTTTAATTTTGTGTGATGAATTGATGTCTGGAACTCAACTGATTAATTTTATTACAAACAGATACGTACCTTTGAGCCTTATTACTCCCGTGACGGAAGGGAGTTAGACACAAACAAATAACTAAGTATCATATTTTGGTTTATTGTTTACATTATCCTAATACCATAGTTGAGAATTTTGAACATGACTTTTTGTCCCCTAGCTTGTACTAATCGATACTAATCGAAACACTGTGAGATATGTTATTAGGGAGTTTTTTTCGATTTGTTTGGGCTCAGGGTTCAAAGTTCGCAGTTGTACGTAGTAATTCGTTTTCTAGGTCTTTCTACAGACCATTTATGACTAATTAATATTAATTTGTAAGATGACATAACAGGACATTTTTGGAGAGCATTTTGAAAAAAATAGCCTAGAATTCCGAAGTTTTCGGTGCTTATCAAAACCGATTTTCGGCTTGAAAATTCGCGTATTCATTTTTTCGTCTTATTACTGTCGTTGGACACGAAAGAAATTAAATATACCAGCCTTTAATAAGAAACAAAACTTATTGACTGCTTAAAAGCAATTTGTTTTTAAATTCCCGCGCTCACGGCAACTTTGTAAAGGCTCCCTTTAGCTTTGTAGTAGACGAAGGGCTTTAAAATTCTAGTTCTGATTGACTAAGAGGTAGGCCTGTGCAAATTTATAAATCCCCAATTGGTTGAATATAGGTAAAACACACGCACACACACACACACACACATATATATATATATATATATATATATATATATATATATATATATATATATATATATATATATATATATATATATATATATATATATATATATATATATAAACGCTTTTTGGCGTTTTCACCCCACTGTGCGCCGTGAAAGAGGGTTTAAAAATAACCAATTTTGAGAAAAATAAAATTACAAAACAAAAATATATATTATAGAATAAGATAATAGTTTGTTCATTACGTTTACCAGACTTGAAACTGTAAATATACTGCTATTTTGTATTAATTATGAGATAAAACGTAATTAATGCACAAACATTGACAAAAGAATAATAAAAATATTTTAAAAAGCTGTAAACACAGGAAAATTCGAATATTTTGTTCTTTTAGCTTATCAAATTTAGGAAAAGAACTCCCTCAACTAATAAAGATAAATTGCCAATGAGAAACATCACATCAAGTCATAAAAATAAGCTAAAAGTATTGCATTTAACGTCTAAAATTCTTCAATAGTTTTTCCTTCAAACACAGCAATCTTTTTGATTCCACACAATTTCGCCGAAGTGAATTACTTTCTCTTTCGTTATTGAAACTGCCGAAAAACTCTTTTTAAAAAACTGCAATAAATTGTGATTTATTTATTACCAACAAATATATATTGAGGCCCCGTTGGGTGATGTTTCCATAGTATTTAATGAGAGGAGATTTTGTTATCGAGCAGGACGTTATTCTGTTTTTCTAACAAAAAAAGAATAGAAACAGTAAATTATCCTTTATCGGAAAAAATGTAACTTGTATTTGTATAGAATACACCTTAAAATTCATTTATTTGCACAAACATATTGTTTGCCACATGGTCTCCTAGTCTCTTCTGCTTCAGTGATCGAAGTTTGAATATTTTTCCTGGTCACTTTTCTTGATTCCGTATAATTAGTAGCATTTCTGATTAAAGCTACTTGTGGTTTGGTTATTGGTAAATTTACAAAACTCCAGAGTAAAATATCTCATGTCAGGTAACTAATCAAAAAGTTCACATGAGCATTTTTAAAAATAAAATGACTTGAATTACGTTGCTTGAATGAAGTGACGAGTTTCTGTTGCTCTGTGGCATGAGATGTCAAACTGCATAGACCCCCTTTTTTTCAAAGTTCATATCATCTAGATGACTAACAGGTTGGTTGGTTGGATCAAGGTTGATAGTTCAAGCTTTAAAGAAAGTATAATTGATTTTTTTATTTTTTTTAGATTATCTAATAGTTCTAGATTTAATTTTCCTAGAATCTCTAGAGCAGGGGATCTCAAAAGAGGGGTGTCGGGATGTTGTCCAGGGGGGTCTTAAGATGTGGAACAAAAAATTAAAGAAAATTAATTTATTGCTGTGTTTTTATTTATGTAAAAAAAAGAGTAGGGTAGACCGGGGCACGTTTACGAGGATTTGTTTTCAATGAATTTTATAATTTTTATGTTTTACTTTAGAAAATTTTAGATATTACTGTTTAATGAAGCAGTTAATGGAGGTAAAATCGGTATATTCAGTTATTGCTCAGTTTGTGTTTTTAACCATTATTATTATTATTATTAATTTTTTATTTATTAATTTTTTTTGAGTTCAAGTCGGCTGCGTAAACTTGCTCCGGACACGAGGCACGTTTACGCATATTTATTTTGACAACTGACGTGGTTCTGTGAGTGTTTTGAACATAATGTCTTACCATCGTTGAAATAAAGGAAATTTATTACAGACTGAATAGTGTATAAAGTAAAAGCTGAACCTGCATGAAGACTGGACTACATGATTGTAAGCCATGAGATACAAATTTGTAACTGAATTAAAAATTAAATGGTGATTTTCAAAACTAATCAGCCTGAAAATCCTTAAAGGTTTTGAGACAGTTCGGAGCAAAAAAAAAAAAAAAAACGTCACGGTACGTTTAGAAGTAAGACACAGTAAGAACGTGGTGCTCAGACGTCAACGCATAAACTTGTATCGCCATCAAGTTTGGATTTATTCCTAACGTTTAACAAAATTTTAAAACTTTTCAATTCATAGCAATACACTTCTCAGAAAAGGATAAAATTCAGCAAATGTTTCTATATTTGTGTTTTCTTAACTAATTATTATTTATTCACAATGAACATCAAAACGTTCAACTCAAAACTTACTCGACTTGGTAGGAAATAGAGTTCTTTCTGCATGCTGGATCGAAACTCGACTAATGCTCAAAAACGTGTGAGAATACTTGTGAGGAAGTAGTATATCTCTCTCTATCAATCTGTTATGTCTGCTGGCTCTCCAGTTATAATTCTTTTTGAAAAAAGGGCACTACGTATACGTGCACCGGTCTACCCTACATGTACAAGTGGGATTTTTTGTTCTGTTAGTTAGTGGGATACATGAGCTTGTTTGGAATTAACCAATTTTTTAATGTCTGGAATGAACTTTGTAACACACAAAACAGTGTTATTTTGAAGTGCCAAACGATTTCTTGATTTTGTTTTTAAATTCATTATTACGGAGAATCCTTGTTTACTGTTGTAAGATGTAGAAAATGGCATCAAGGTTTTTAATGCTGTTGTGAACAGTTCAGGGTAATCCTTTTTAATACGTATCCAAAATTTGTCGACATAAGTTGCGTTAAAAGTTACTTTAGCTGATTGATCACTTAAAATCTGTAACAGTTGATCATTATGACGGGCACTTAACTCAGCTTTTGTTACAGCTTGCTCACTGAACGGATTGACTACCAATAGAACTGTTCAATCAAAGCTTCGAGATGAGATGATACTAGTAAGGAGAGAGAAGAAGTGTCAAGGGAATGTGGCGCCAATAGCCGCCACATACTCTACGAACTCTTGAATAAGTGTAAACTTTTCAAAATTTTCTTTCTTGACTCTTGTGTCCTAACCACTAAGTTTTTTTACAAACGCATTTACCCTGTCTTGAACATACGGAACAGTTTTGTCTGGTCCTTGTAGGGATAAATTCAAAATGTTAAGATGAGAGATGACGCCTGCTAAACAAGCTTTAACAACCACTTTTCATCACTGAAAAAGTGGAAAGTTTGAGTTTACCAGCTGTGCCCACCCCCTCCTTGGGTGCCCAGCCCCCCTTCCCTAAGAGCAATACCCCTTAAAACAACTTCTTTTAAAAACTTCAATGGCGCTGTCTGCGCCATGACCCCCCCCCCCCCAGGTGGGCACCCGTTGGTTTACCATCATCCAAAAAGATTAACATCATCTTTGTTTGTTTCTTTTTCGTACCGCATGCAATGATAGAACATAAAGGAGCGCAAGGTCAATAACTATCATAAAACTACTGCAAGATTATAAAATCAGTAAGGTATACTACTGTCTCTTATTATAAAATAATTCAAGAGGCAAAGATTCATGTTTTTTTTACTAGTTACTTGTGTTTCTAAGGATAAAACTTCACTATTTGTGCCGTTTTTAGTTATTGTTTTAAGGTTTAGACAGGATTAAAATTTTGGGGGTTGCCAAAATACTTAGTCTAAAAAGGGGGTCGCAATGCCTAAACGTTTGAGAAACCCTGCTTTAAAGGGTTTTATATATATATATATATATATATTATATATATATATATATATATATATATATATATTGTTACAAACAATGTATGCAGCCAGAAGAAATAGAGCTACAATTACGAAGCTGAGCAGGAATGTATTCTGGTGAGAGACATGCAAATGATTTAAATTTTGAAGCGAAGGAATCAAGGTTAAGCACGTTATATATGCGCATATCAGATGAGCATCTGGCAGAAATTGAAAGCTATTGCTCGAGCTGTAACGCAATTCAAGTGAATGTGGCGACTTCGATTGGGACCGGAGATTACTTTGAAATACAACCGGTGGCAGCCCAGACAATTGTCGGGCTTTGAAAAGGTCAGTCTAGTTTGGTTCCACATAAGTACTAGTTTGATCGGCCATGCGTTTTGGCTGCCATCTCAGTCGGGGTGATACGGTAGTTGCTCTGTGTTGAAGAGAGCTGACCAAATAAGGGGTGTACCGCCATTGCGAAGGGTTATGGTTTCCCAGGAGTAGAAATGAGAGTGAAAATGGCGCAGCCAAAATAGTGGCAATTTCCGCACCTGCAACGATGCCAGCATCGATTCGAAGCCATTTACCACCTTCCAGGCATTCGGTGGTGTCATAGAAAACTATTCGGAGATAACTGGTCTCCGCTGGTATATGGAGCAGCGTATACCACTGACACCAGAGTACGAACAGCCCCAATTGGATTTTTATCAAACGAGGAAAGATGGATCGTGACTTACTGGAAACAACTGATCTGCAGCAATGAATCTCAATTCAGTCTCAGAGCCAGTAACTAACCCACAAGCGCGTGGAGAGGCCGAGGCCGGATGCATTACCCGGTATTTGGGTTTGAGTGGCATATGGCGATTACAGAAGATGTAACAGTGAGGGGAACGATTTGTTCAGATACACGATTGCTTCTAGTCCCCCTTCAATGCGCTCCGACGGCTCGCAGTTACGTGAACGACAGTTTAAAGCCAGTTGTACTGCCTATGCTTTTTAGTCACCCAAGTGCCATTTATCAACTTAGACGACAGTCGTTCACATACGGTATGACTGTCTTAACAATGTCTTCAAAAATGTGACGTACTCCCGGGCAGGGCTGTGGAGACGGAGTCGGACTGATTTTGGGGTAAAGGAATCAGAGTCGGAGTCGTTGGAAAACATACCGACTCCGACTCCCGGCTACTGTTTTTCCTCTAATTTTCACTTACTCTCCTTTCATTAAAAAAATGACTGGAAATTGGTTCGATTTATGCATGAAACTTACTAATTAGCAAGTAACTGCCATTGGCAACTAGCTGGCTTCTTTATTTATCGAGCTTACACTTTAAGTAATAGTAACTTCCGCCGACCCGATAGTTTGATTGTTTTCAACTTTCTTTAACAAAAAGCAACAGTCAGTAAACGGTTTTGTTGCCTATTATTTACAGTAATTAAAAACAAATATTAAAAAAAGCAATATTGTATTTGCTTTGATCTTAGTCATGAAATAGTAAAAGGAATGTTTCCCTTGAGCAAGTCGGGACTCGTATCTCGGGAAGAAACTTCTGAGGGTGTTTGGTAAATTCAAATAAGTGTTAGTGCAAAAGCACGAATCCAAAAGAGCCGATAAAATATGTTTTTTTTTTTTTAATTTAAAGACTATAGCTATAAGCTTACTTTTCACTAAAAAGTATGAAATAAAATGAATATATGATTTCTTGGTTACAACACTCAATAATTGCAGATAATCTTAAAATCTTCATATTAAGGTAAAGTATTAAGTAGCCAATAAAATTAAAATTAAAAAATGAGCGAAGAAGAAATATAAGTATAGTAAAAGCTATTCATACAAAGCTGTATCGAGCCACATTTTGTGTAAACTTTGCTCCAGACGTGCATGTACCCGGCTTCTCTTCGTAATATAATCCTCTACTTACGCTTAACTTTAATAGATGTAATATAATTTAAGCTGTATTGGGGAACTTTTTCGGAATTAAATAATTTCTATTTTTAATTCTGAAATTAACTTGAGGTGTCACCCACTAGATGGATGTCACCCGGGGTGGATCTTCGCCTTTTAAGAAATGATTTTTGACTTTGTAAAAAAGCTTTTTATCTCTCTAGTTTTACAGCTTAAACAGCAAAAATTGAAAGCACACGATTTGATCAACATCTATTTGTTAAACATCAAAGTGGAGCAAATTAATCCTTTTCAATTAAAAAAATGGGGTTTTTAAGTAATCTCACTTTTAAAATCGGAGCTATTGGCAAATTTGATTTTGAAATTCACAATGTAGGTTTGCTGTAAAATACAACGCTAAAATTTCATGAAAAGGAATTAATATTTCAAGCTTTGTTTAGAGGTGGAAGATCGGAAGAAGATGGGAAGGGCGGAAGATCGTGACCTTCCCATGAAGGGGAGAAATTGAGAAAATAAAATAAAATAAAAAAAATAAAAGTTCAGAGTCGGAGGTTTCAAAATCCAGGAGGTGGAGCCGGCCCTTTTCCTCCCGACTCCGCAGCCCTACTCACGTGGTCTTCCAGAACACCAGACCTCGCGCCAATAAATCACTTTTGAGTCTCGACTGGAAGGCAACCTCAACCGTCCGAGAATATTGGTGAAGTAACTGCCCCTATATATGCAAAGATTAGTGCATGATCTTCCGCAGTGGGTCATATGAGGTAGTGAGAAGCAAAGGGATGTGAGTGGCAAAATTAAAAATTCGGAGATAACCAGTTCACATGGTAGGTGAACCTCTCCTCTGTCTCGGGGCAAGAGATGGTACTAGTAGCCCTGGTAGTTAGTGTTATACAGCATGATTTAGAAAAAAAATTCAAAAAAGGCCTACCTAGGATGTCAAGTTTAAACGTGTTTTACTCAAAACTTGAAAATGTCCACTTACATCCCTTTGCTTTTCACTGCCACAGATGTGACCTGCTTGTTTTAATTAAACGCCATGATTAGAAAACACGTTGGCAAATGTGCATAGACGCGAGAGAAAGCTATTTTAAAGTAGTATCACATGTTTTATCGATAAATCTACTTAAAAAATACGGCTCATTACCTTTGAGACAAACCCTGTATATATTACATCGCTTCAGAGTTTTAAAGAAATGCCACTATATACTGTGATCATTTGTGCAAAGTTTTGATAAAATATATTTATATTTAGAGGTCACTAACATTGTGAAGCTCTCTAATATTTATATATTTAAATGTTGAAACGTCAATATCTTATCTGACGAGCGGAACAACAGAAGCATATACATGAAATGCACCACCAGCTCAGTAAATTCCAGCCGAGGACTGCAGTTTCGTGCTTATTGGCACTCATCAGCCCGGCATAGGAGTGACTGAGCTGGAGGTGGAAAACCTCTTAAGGAAGCCTAGAGTGCCAAACAAACTATTAGCTAATACATAATTAGCACTGACCAGAGAAGTGACCGAAACAATGGTTCGGTTCATCTCGAATATTGAAGGCAAGGGTTGGTTTAATTTCTTTAATCTCTTGGAATCTTGTAAATGGTTAGTTGCATTAATTTTGGTCACAAATTATACTAATGAAACTTTGGTCGTAAAAAATGCAATTCACATTTTTATTACAAAACAGTTTATCACCGAATATAAGAGTGAGAGAAATAAAAAGTAAATAAATGAAAAAAAAAAATCATGTACAGAGCAAAAAGCTATTACGCACATGGGAATATTGACTCATACTAGTAACATAAACCGCAAACTGTTGACTTTTTCTAATCTTAAAACATTTTCTATAACATTCCTACAGACCATAAAATCTGTTGAATATAGAAATGTCATGCTACATACGTCACATGATGAATTTTCGATTTCAACCTTATTTTTGGATGAGTAGGAATCCAGATGAAAGAAATTTTCCACATCATCCGGATTCGTGCGTTTAATTTTATTTCTACGATTCGATTTGTACTTTGATCCTACATTCTTATTCATAGTCAGGTTGGATTTTATTGCTTCGTCAATATTTTCCTGGATCAGTGTTACATTACATCAATTTAAAAGGCCAAATGTTTAAGTTTGCTCTGCTCTGTCATTTTTAATCATACTTTTTTTTCTTCTACTCCCTCAAGGTGAATATTAAATTCAAAAGAAACTGATTGTCCAGACGTAGCTTATATTTAATTCGCAAGTGTTTTCAGTTCTTTATATGCAAATGAATTTCCAAGCCTAATCGATGTTATAAAATTTAGTGAATACAAAAATTTCAACAATTTAATTTTAACGCAGTAGAACTCGTGTGCTAAACAACACACAAAGATTCGAGCGGTGCCGATATGACGCCGTCTATCAATTTTCGCATTATGATTTCATTCATGTAAATTTTGAGAAATGTTCATTGCCAATTTGCAAAGTAGATATATTTACATGTAGAGGAATGTGGGGCAAAAAATAATAGTTAAGATGACGTACCATTTTCAAAATGGGCTAATTGGACTTTTATTGTGAAAGTTAGTTCACATAAAGAAAGAACAGTGTGTATTATAATAAAACTTGCACTGAAACCTTTTTTTAAATTTTTAACACTAAATACGTACCTTTAAAAAAGTGAACATTTCTCTTTTTTTTTCCATGGGGCAAAGTGGAAATTAAAATACTTTTCGAATTAAATACGTTCTGTTTTATTATTAAAAATATTTTCGACTAAATGAATGAGTAAATAAAAGGAAGAATGACTAAATAAATGGATAATGAAGCAATAAATGAATTTTTTCTTTAATTAATTAATATGTGAGAAAAATGAATGATTGAATAAAATAGTGAATGAACAAGAAAATAAATAAATGAATGAATAAATAAATGAAGGAATGCAAATGAATTAATTCATAAATTAATCTCTAAGTTATTTAATAAATGATTAAATGCGTAAACAATTGCACTTTTCCCTGTATGCACTTAACTAATTGTACAAAGCATTTAAAATAAAAATATGCTTAATATTAAATAAATAAGTACTATACCGAACATTAGAGGATCTCAATTATTATTTAAATTTTTAATAACAAGAACTAGCGTTTTATAATGAGAAAAATATTTTCTTTAATTTGCAACAAAATATTACAGCATGATTATCAATTTCTAAAAATTGCTTGTATCATCATATTTATTGCTCTTCAGAGGTAAATTTTTCCTGACTGGAATAGACTAAATGCGTTACTACATAGTTAAAATATTACCAGATAGGTATTGCTAAAACTAGAGCAAATATTTTGTTATTTCACTTTGCTCCGCTATTTCACTTTGCCCCACATTCCCCTAAAAATAATTCAGAGACTTTAAATTGATTGCTACAACATATTTCTGAGAAGTACTGACTATATTTTAAAATAAAAAAAACGAACGAAATAAAGAAAAATTACTGAAACCCATGTTACTCTACTACATACTAGGGTGCATCGAAAAAAAACTTTTTTTGGAAATTCAATTTGTCAAGTTGATAAAAAGTTGCTCCTACCGACCCGCATCTTACATAAATTTTTTTATCCGAATCAAAAAATATTTAGGTGTACCGCACGAGACCTAAATATTTCTCTTCAAAAAATATTTTCTTTTTTTTTTTTTTAAATTACAGCAAAAAATGCTAAAATTTTTTTCAAGTTGAAAAATATACACAGTTAAGTCAGAGAAATTAGTGTGGGGGAAAAAGCTATCATAAACAATATATAGGGGTCGCATTTATTCCGTCAAAAAAAAAAAAGTATTTTACAAGTCATGTGGCTTGGTTAGGAATAGGGCTTCCGATCCCGATCCCTAATCCTGCGGGATCCCGCATGATATTTTGAGAGAATAGTCCCGAGGAATTAAGAGCAAAATCTCTCAAGATTTCCAATCCCGCAAAGATTTTCTATGCAAACATTTACAACTTCTGCCGCTGAACTGAAAGAAAACGAACTGCAAGAGCAAGAAAAACTTTGTGTCTCATATGATGAACGATGAAAATGAATTAGTGTTCTCATTTGAGGTTTCAGTTTCATACCTTCAGCAATTGAGAAAATGTGTAAACATTATAAACGTTTTCGAAAACCTTTCACTAAAATTTAAAACCCAGAAATTTGCGCTTTAAAAAAATTGAGAAAGTGCGGTACAGATTGCAAAACGCGCTGTAGTAGATAGAATACAATGTTGGAATGCTTCAGTAAGCTTAAGGAAAACACTCAATACCTTTAACTTACTAAAAGTGCACAATATTTTTGTTCGAAGAAGGAAAGCATGCGTTTTTATGCTCTCTAACCTGTAGAAAGAGCCTGGCATGGGCGTGCACAGAAATTTTGGGACCCATCACAAAAGACTTTTACGGGCCCCCTTTATACTGTTCACCCCTACGCCCCTACATATATTTCACCATTCATTTTGAAAATCTCGGACCCCTTTCAGGCTAGGGTCCGGGCCAACAGGTGTCCCTCCCCCCTCCTCCTGTGCACGCCTCTGGTGCCTGCCGATGTCTTTATCACCGTGAAGATGATATTATAAATGTGGGTGGTACCTTGAGAAAAAATTATGTTGGATGAATTAACTGACTAATCTACAATATATTTTCGACAAAGAGGCGACAGAAACTTGGATGAAACACAGGATGATTTTCAGAAGTACGTTAAGCGGCTCAAGTTTTTGAATGTCTCTTTTAAGTGAAAGGTAAAATTAGCGAAGTTATATAAAAACTTTTACTGAGAATGTGATTTGTTGAAACCAATTAGCAATCACTCTCCGCTGTAATAAATCAAATAAACTGATACAATGACCAACGTTAAAGTAGTTAAATTGGATACAGCAGTACACAAATCAAAGACATCGAATTTGTCCGAAATTTGCAGTTCTTGAGCAAAAGACAAGCATGACTCCCATAAGAAAAGAAAATATTAGAAAACATGTTAGAAGGTCATGAGGTTAGTGGAGATGTTTGCTAAATGTTCAATTATTTAAACTCTGTAAAACTAACTTCTGCAGAGCCATAGCCCGTGTTTTCATCAATCGCATTATTTTTTGGTCAAAAATCCCTTCCCGTCTCAAACGAAGCGAAAGACACATTTTTATGTACCAAACGATAGTTGCTAATTATTATGTGACTTTTCAGTAATCTACAAATAGTGTACTGAGAAATCCTCCAGCAAAACTCACGCATCCTTTTAGAGCAATTGAAAAGCAGTAATATAGAAAAGGCTTGATATTATATTATAATACATACACATAATATTCTACATATGTTTTGGTGTTTAGTTTTTTATTCTTAATTCTTGTAATAACATACTTCTATGTAATAAAATGATAACGATGTGTTTGCAAGATTGTTTTATTACCTTTATTTTTTTTTTAATTTAAACTTCACAAAAACTAATTTTACAATAGAATCAAAAAATAAATTCAAATAACTTTTATCTATAAAACACAAATAAATGTATCAAAAATTCTTTATTAGCAAAGAAATTTTTGAACCAACATTTGCAAAAAAAAAAAAAATAAATAAAATAAAAGCTAATAACATTTATATTGAAAATTCTGAACTTGAGCTTCTAAAAAATCAACGCAATATTTTTGCGTATTATGCGAGAATCTAAATGCCGCATGAGAGCAAAACCCTTTTTTTGACATATTACACACTATATTACACACAATTTTATAATTACTATATTACTCACAACTTGAAACTACTACTTTTAACTTGAAAAGTTTCTAATTTTTTCTCTGTTATTCAAATTGGTTTAAGAAAAAATAATTTTTTGAAGAAAATTATAAACTTTAGGCCTCACATGCGATACACCTAAATATTTTTTGATTCGGATAAACTTTTTTGTGTAAGATGTGTGTCGGTAGGGGCAACTTTTTATCAACTTGACAAATTGAATTTCGAAAAAAAGTATTTTTTCGATACACCCTACTTCATACCCATAGTAAATTTCACATACATTTTTTACTGACATATCTGGAGTGAAGTTTGAAAAAAAAAATCACATTTCAGACAGGATTTTTTGAGGAATTTTAGCCCCACCTATATTCGGTCTCTAGTGGCAAATGGCCTTTCAAAAAAGTTTCAACAAATGAAAAACACCATCTACTTGCAGCTGCTCTTGAAAGAAAACAATTATAAATGAAGCTACTAAAACTCGGGTTCATATCAGTTGATTGGCACACTCGAAAATAGAAAGTTTTGAGTGACCGAGGTTACTCAAGAGTTCTCCCAGATGAAAAAAAGATTTTTTTTTTTAGCTTAGCAACCATAACATTTTAAGTGGCACTTTTTATGTGAAAATTATGCTATTAAAAAAGGTTATTTCTTTAAAAACAAGGGGGGAGGGGAGAGAGAAAGTCGATGTTTGTTTTACTGATTTTCTTAAAAGTATTGACAACAGGAACAAAAATTGCCCACATCAATTTTATTTTTAACCCATATTTTACCACAAGTACAAAATTTAGTAATTAAATATTTCAACTTAAATTAGTAATTAAATATTTCAACTTCAAATAAAATGCACTAAAATCAAAGCATAGTAAAATTTTTATTGATAGGAGAACACTGCATCCTTAAATATATTATTTGAGCTTTTGCGAATCTTTGCATAAAATCTGTATTATTTTCTAGTACCAAAAATGAACAGCCTAAAGCAGAGAACGTGAACCACGGTAAATCTGATAAAGATTTTGTCTCGTTGTTGACAATATTTGATGTCAACTATTATTAGCTTCTCATTCCCTTAACACATAGAAATATGGTGAAATACTGATAATAAAGAACAACATAGTGTAAGACAAACTTAAAAAAATAATGTTTTCATGTTTAAACTATATTAGAACTCTTAAAAGTTCCATAAAAAATTCTAACACATTTCTACTGCTTCTTCCGTTACCTTTCAAGAAAGAAAGGTCATGATACTACTACTTAAATGCATAAGTAGGAAGAATGACAACATATGAACGCAACGAGGTATGTATATTTTACAGTTTAGTCAATTTTGATCTGCAGATACCAATTTTCTGGAAAATAACAGAAAATGCCTACATTTAGAAGCTTCAAATCAGCACCACCCTCGCAAAGAAACACACATAAACCCGCTTTTTTAAAACGTCCTCTCTTGTTCTAGATACGGTACAAAAGCACGTGAAAATGGACCGATAAAATTCAACATCTCATTTGAGGGCAAGAGCGAAACAATTCTTAGACACTTTAAGGCCATCAAAAATTGAAACTTTGAGTCTTCCTTCACTCCTGTATGAAATTTGCCAAAAAAAAACGCACTTTCCGGGAAAAATAAGGAGCAGAGAAGAGCGTTAAATGTTTTTATTTTACTTTTTATCATTACTTGCTTTTTATTTATATCGTCGTTGCTGCTAAAGTGCCGACAGGAGAAAACCCTTACCGCTTTCCGATGCAAGGCTAAATGACATTTTTCTTCCATTTCTCCGCGAAAGAAAAAGATGGTTTTGCCGTCTTTAAGCTCCTTTTCTTATTCCCAGCCTCTTTAAAGTCGTCTATCAGCCTTTAAAAGAGGCTTGCCACGGCTTTGTATCCTTCCGGACACCTTCGTCTAATCCCTCCCCCTCCCCCCGACGAAGAAAACAAATCTATCTAGATATGCAAACGCTCTTACACGTTACAGCCATTTGCAGAGACGAATAAAAGGAGCGTTTGGGACGTTCAAAACTTTTCCAGAAAAGTATTTTTTTGCGTCGTTAAAATAATAGCTATCACAAGCTTTCTGGAGCAAAAAGAGTAACGCACGAAGTCAAGTCACTAAAATCAAAAGTTGACAAAATTCCTAGTAAACTAAAAAAAAAAAAAAAAAAAACGAACTAAGTCATGAAGAATCATGCAACTGAAATAAATATTACTCGTATAGACGGCAATTTTTTGGTTGTGTTAGCATTTAGATTAGTTTGGCATCTATTTTTGCTTATATACACTCCCCCTCTTTTAGTTGATGCGGAAAATCAACAAGTTAAAATTCACGACCCATAGGGTTTTTTTTTTTAAATAATATATAGATGCACGAATCAACCCCAATTTTTTATCGAAAAGTGTTTTGTTTTTCATTGAAATTATTTAGTTAAACTACTTCACTAAAGTTAGGAGATTTTTAAAAAGTCCCCATCATCAAATTCTAAAAACAGTTGAAAAATGTTATTTGTTCTTGAGCAAAAATGGCAACGATTCAAATATGGAATTTAAATTGATTTCCCCTTACTTAAAATGCTTTTAACTTTTTTTTCTCATCAATTAAGGCTCTCCGTTCTGTTTTTATCGCAAGTAGAAAATGTTCTAAAGGAGTAATTTTTGCGCGCTTTTTAATGAAACTAAAATAGAGACGGTATGATAATTACGAAAAGTATAACTAAAAAAAGATTTACTATAGGCCTTTTTTTCTCGAAACGATTCATAAACCATCCCAGAACTAACTATCACACAATCTGAAAATATCAACGAAATCGGTACGGTAGTTTCCGAGTTTACCCCAAACACACACATTTGGAGTTTGTGTTGTATTATATATAGAGATGATTTTTTTTCCACGTTTAAGTAAAAAAAAATCTTCGTTAAAGAAAAAGTTCTAGTCTTACACCTTGCTAGACCCAAATATAATCAACCGTTTCCTAATAATTTTGAATATCAAAAAATAACAACAAATAATTACCAGAGTTGATTATATAATAAAATGTTAAATGTACGATTTATACATAAATGTTAATACGTCTTTGTAATACTTCTTTGCTCCTTTTTCCAACCCACCATCTTAACTATTTCCATCTTCAAATTGTTTAAAAAAAAAAAACTTTTGTAACCGATTTTCTATAATAGATCTTGCTAATAACATTTCTCGGCATGTACAGTTTCATCTCAAAACGATGAACAAAAAAATATTAATCACTTTTTTTTTATATAGAAAATACATTCTTAGATTAACTTAGGGAAAAGATGTACTCATTATCTCAAATATCTACATTTAGGCTAAAAGAAATTTTGAATTACGTACCATTTTTGAAAGTTCTAGTTCAAAATCTAACTCATTGCCACGTCCGATTTGTCAAAAATCTACTATTACTCCCTTCGCCATAAAACCATTTAAAGTTCCTTAAAACATTTAGTAACGCTTTGTGAAAATGTTAGATTTATATTTTCATTAAGAATACTAATTAATATGTCGTCAATATCGACCATATATCATTTATCTTGTAAAAAAACACGTTTATTTCGTTCGTTTTACTAGTAACTATTCCCATGAATCCATTTTCAACAGTGAGAGTATTCGCGTACAAATAGAATTGTAGCAGCAAAATTATTTATAATCTAGTGCATTTATCATTTCAACTTTTGACTAATCTCCGATAATTCAGTACTAGCATACGAAATGGTACCTGTAGTCTAAATTACATTTAACCATTTAGATTTTAGCTGATATGTGGTATAGAGATATGAAATTCATACATCAATATTAATAATTTATTCCACTAATGCCACCATGTTAAAATAAGCTGCGTTGCTGCAAAATGTAGCAATTGCATGTTGATTTCGGTTTGTAAAACAAGAGTGGAAAAATAAATACAATAAATAAATAAATAAATAAATAAAAAATAACAGGAATTGTCCGTTAACTTTGGTCTGATAACTATTATTTACTAACACTTATTTTTTTGTACTATATATTTATCAAATATAACTTTCCTCTATCGGGTCAACCTTTTACAATGCAGAACAATGTATACAATACGAGAAAAGCCTCAAAAACATGAAGGTTTATATATAACACACGTAAGGAAATAATTTACCTAACTTTTACCTAAAACTATTTTAATCATATAAGTTGTGCACTACTATTCTGTGTGAAACTATATATATAAATCATGATAGTCAAGATAACACTTCTGAGAGACACTTTTGCTCTCAGTTCAATTCCAAAGATCGCCCCATCATGCGTTTATCCCATCTGCACTGAAACTATCTTCTATGACTTTTAAATCTTAGTGAGTCCATTAAAATGTAATGCAATGTGCTTTCACCACTGATATAACCAAAATTTTCTGCGAATGTATACTTCTCATGTTAAAAGGTTCATTATGTTTATGTTAAACCAAATCCAGTGGCACGACAGCCCATGGGGGCCAAAACTTGTAGTGTCCATCTCAGTCTTCCTGACCAAGGACTCGGGGGTGCTAGGCATATGTTTCGGTTAGGTGGTCGGCCGAACTTGGAACCCCCAGGGTTTAGTTTCCAAGCACGCTTGGTACTCATTTTGCTGAGCCACTGAAGGGATGCACGGCTAAGTCGACCACACCCGACCCTAGAACCCGGGGAATAGAACCCGGGCCTGCGGCGTGGGAGCGCGAAGCGCTACCCCTCAGCCACTGGGCTTCATTATGTTTTTGTTAAAAACAAGTTGTTTGTAACGGTGCAAGTGTTTCTGTACAATTTTCCACAAAACTAATAGTTTAATTGTGAGAAATTCTAAGGAAAACTCAGACAAAGGCTTTATATAATAACCAAGCATAATTTGAAAGTGATTACTATTTTTTTATAGTTACTTTACACCGCTAAAATTGTTAATTTTTTATGATGAAAAAATCAAGAGCTCAAAAACTACGAGGACAAAAATTTCTTTGGGATTTTTTTTTTTTTTTGATACCTACTACGCAAAAACTCTTAAACAGTGTTATTCTTAAGGTATATGATATGTTTTTGTGTGTTTGGTTTAATAAGGAATGATCCTGAAAAAATTTAATCTTACTTCAAAAGAACATAAAATACTTCACCGTAAAAACACTCTCATAAGCGTAAAATCCGCGCCTACATTGATAAGGATTACACATCTGTTTATTTTCTTATTCAGGTCACCTGCCCAGAAATGTCACTATTTTAGAAAAAAAATCTTTCCACACTTTTGCACTGCTACAATTGATTTCAGAAAAAAAAAAACAATAAAGTTTAATAAAATGAACTCATTTTATATGTTAATTCTCTCAAAATGAAAGATTTTGCTTCTGAATAATCATTTTCAATAAATATACATAGCCACTTGAAGGACCAAACATCAGCACCGGAAAATTACAATTCATATTTATATTTCTGTGTGCCACCACATTTCCTTTGTTTCCAACGAAATCTTCTGAATGCAAGCTCCGTGTAAAACATCTCCCGGAGCATTAACTCCAGGTTCATTAGCAGTGTTTAATTACACGGCTGACTGACGTTATTAAGGAATTTTCAGATATCTAATTGAATTGTGTCAATTCAAGCGCATTCCACACCAATCAAGCCTTTTCTTTCCCGCTTAGATAAATTTACTTCATTAATTTCTGTCGCAATTGGTCTTTCTTGAAACTTCGTCGCTCTCTTAGATTTGTATGGAATTTAATGGCGCAATCTCAGCATCTGTAAGAGCTCTAGTTTCTTCTTAACTCTGTTATATTACGCTAACAAGTAGTAGATTCATTTGAAAATAGAGATTTTGTATATTTTCTATCTCTTTCTCGCACAGAGACATGGAATAAACATCTTCACAGTTTTTTTTTTAAATTAAAAGGTCATTTGGTTCGCCTGTATATTTATAAATAATGAATGATGAATTTCTCGTCAAGATACTATGTTAATTTGCTCGTCCAAGTTATTGTAGTTTGCTCGTCCAAGTTATTGTAGTTTGCTCGTCCATGTTATGGTAATTTACTCGTCAATGATATTGTAATTCGCTCGGTAAAATGGTTTTAAAATTGGAAAAGAAAAAGAACAAAATCGAATTTTCAAAAAATCGTTTTGAAGTGCTCACCCCTATGCTATGAATTCACTCTATGCCAAATTTCATGAAAATCGGTAGAACGATCCAGGCGCTAAGCGCGTAACAGAGATCCAGACATCCAAACTTTCAGCTTCATTGTTAGTAAAGATAAGCTCTAGAATCTTCTTCCATGACAAAAAGATTTTTTACTATGATAAAAGAGTTTCTCACTGCAAATATATTTGTGTAACCTTACTCCATAAAATCGGTTGCAGCTTTGCTGCCTAGACTGCTCTGGAGTAACTTATTTGATATAACTGGTGTAAAGTTACGCATCGCTTGTGGAAGGTTACAACTTGGTAATGTAACTATAGCGTAACGTCACTCTAATATCTGCGTAAGGTTACACCAGTACTTTACGCTAACAGAGACATTTCTTTCAAGGTTACACATTAGGGAAAATTAAGCTTTCATCTGACTTTCTTGAACGATTTATTAAGTTCATGCTTTATAACAATGTACGCCAATTATTTTTTGTTTTAATATACAAATAATACATTTTTATTGCAAAGAGAGGAAATGACCTGGGGGGAGGGGGTCCGAACACGCAACGCCAGTCTCACAGAAAAGACCGCTTTTACCGCTCGGCCACTAATAAGAGGTCACTAATCGTTCCGCTAATAAGAGTTTGCGTGTTTTGCACCGATTTGGATCTTTACGCATGCACTTTTAATTCTATTGAAACCATAGGGCAAGGAACATCCAACAGTTTGAGTTTTTAAAACAATGATGCCACACATTTCAGCATTCATGTGGCATTGCAATCATTAATGCTGGTAAACTATCACATTTTTTTTACTGCTTTCTTTTAAGCATGTCTTAAGCGAACATATTTTTCTTGGTTTTTTAAAGTACGTTACCTTCTTTAAGCCAGAGTTAAGGCTGAGACTGTTGTGAGTTCTGTTGTCACAACAGAAATGACACCTTGCTGGACATGTCTGATTAAACCCTATAAATATCTTAGTAAATATAAATTCTGAAAAAATTCTTACCATATAATCAGAGTCTGACACATGTATCAGAAAAAGCATCTAATTTCTCGTTCCCCAATTAATTTCTTCTGTTGCCAGAAACATGGTTCGGGGGGGGGGGGGTTCCGAACCCGCAGCAAGTGCTACGATTTTGAAGTATCAAAAAACGTAGTGATTCTAAATATGTTTTTCTCAAGAAATTCGGAACAAAGTTAAAATAAAACCAGAATCCACTATTCTGTAAGCTTAAAAAAAAAACTAACACTAGGGAGTGAGGTAGTTTATGTGAATTGAAATTACAACGCTTTCATGTAAAGAAAACGAGAACTTTTTTTTCTTTTTAAAAATGTAATATTTCTTCCTTGCTTTCATTATATTTATTTATTGATTTTTCTTTTTGTCAGAGATTGAAATTTAAAACTTTTTTATTTAAATAAATCAATTGGGTTATTCCACGAAAAATTAAGCTATTTGTACCGCAGATGACCGTTCATATATTTCATAAAAGAGTAATAATTTTAAAGGGTAATGACGAAATTTTTGCATGGGAAATCACACATAAATTTGTAACGTAACAAGCAGAAAAAAATTGTTCGTTAATATTTTGAAGTATTAGTATTGATGAAACATGTGAAGCGTCACGTGCGGGACAAATTTACCGTTTTCCATGGAATGGCTCAATTGCAGAATTTGTATATGGTGTTCAAAGAGCATTTTAATATAACTGCTTAAAAACTGCTTTTAATCTATTTGTTTACTCAGGTATTCAGTTGTAAATTTCTTACATTAAGACGATTTTTTGTTAAGATTCAGATCCACGTTTTTAATTGAATTGGAAAAGTTTGCTGTACTTTATAATTTTCATCTAAACTACATTCATAGTTAGAAATACCTGAAACATAATGATCCAACCTTTGACATGATGAGTTTAATATCGCTTACAAAAGAGATAATAGTTTTTGCTTTACCTTAATAGATGATAATGTTTGATTGTAAGGTTTGTTAACGTTTGAAAAGGTATGTTCGAAAAAGAAAAAAAAAGCAAGCATCTGGTTCATAATGTTTTCATTTTGCGCGTATGCTTCGTTAGATGTTAAAGTACACTTTCATCGTATCAAGTTTTATTCAAAAATAACTTAGCGTAAAAGCAAATTATATAAATAATGCACAAACTTACAAACAAATGTATTTGTACTACAATGTACGAATTCTTGCCAAAAATAATGTATTTGTGCATGTACACTTTTTGATATTTTGTGTGCTTTAAACATCTCTAACTTAAAACATTTGGTAAAGAATAACTAAAGATGTTTACACACACACATATATCTATATATATATATATATATATATATATATATATATATATATATATTGAACTAATTTTCTTTATATTCAATTAAAGGAAGAGCGGAAGAAGTAGAATTTCTCTTTTGAAAGGATAGGAATTTCCTAACAAATAATGCAAAATTGATTCGTTTCTCTTTTTATCTAGGTTTTTTTCCGACTTTTCTCACCCAATCTCATGAAATTCTTTTGCAACTTTGTTCTTGGTTGAAGGGCAGTGACGGTAGTTCTGCTGCCCACTACAACATGGAACTGCGCTCTGGACGTTAATAGCGCCGTCACTCACACCTGAAACTTGCATGTCTCTTTGAATAGGCAAAGGGTACGAAAAAGGTCAAACAATTTACGACTCGGGAGAGACGTTTCGAAAGGAGAAATGCCTAGTCTCTAATAAATGTCAGCTATAAGGAAAAAACATTCCTTTTTTTCGGTAACGAATTCATATAGGTTATTCACGCCGTTTTCAAATAACATACGAATAAATTTAAGAAATGAAAGATAATTACCCAATAAACTTAGTTTTTTTACGTTATCAAAGACTGGCATAGTTCTTATTTTTTTTTAAATAGAACCGAGCGCAAATTTTTTTTAATCTTTGTTACGGTTTCGGTCCTGGAAAGATTTGCTCCTTACGAGGCAAAAGAATTGACATACGAAATCTCACATATTTTATTAACATAAAGATAAAAAGTTTGCTTGAATTACTGCTCTAATGAACATCACAAAAACTAACAAGATATGGATAAAGCGTTATCCAAAGCATGTTTGTGATATATAAGCGAGTGAAGCAAAATGATACTGCTCTTAAATATTCCTAAGTTAGTGCACTAGTTGCTCTTTATTGTCGGTGATCTTATAAGTAATTAAGGCGCTTAAGATACATTGAAATTGCCTAATTATTATTTCACAGTATTTTTAATTCTTATATACATTATACATATTGCTTAATTCCATACTGGTTACACGTTTTTAGTACATTAATTTTACATTTTTATTTCAAACCGATTTAATTTTTTTTTTCGTATTTTATTTTACTTAAGGAAATCTGTATGAACTCATTGTAAAAACTCAACCCTGAACTAAAATTATAAATTGAAGATCCATTACCAAATTAAAGTAAGGTTGGCTGGAGTAAGCGTGTCACTGGGGTAAGTAGGTCACACTCCTCTCCTAATAAAACTGAAATATGGAAATTAAATTTTATCACAGTGATAGGTTTTGCACAGATTTGGGATTCGTGGCATTTTTTTTTCTAGGTTATAAAACTTAGTGAAAAAAAAATGCTGAAAAATATTGTTTTGCGAATTCAAGCAACTTTTCCAGTGTTTCCAGGTTACTTTTTATTATTTTTTTTTACGATCATTACTTTCTCCCGAATATTGGTCATTCTTCAAAAAGTGTAACTTTTCTGTCCTTATGTAACCTTTTACATTAAAACTTTAAGGAAAAATTCATTTAAAAATGATTTTTAATTTCATCAAAAATACATCTATTAAGACTTGCCACCAATTTTTGAATAGTACTTTTTATTTTAGTATATTTTGGTTCACAACATGTGAATTCCCACCTTCGTGGCATGTCACACACCTTGTGTGACTGTTTATGTTGCTTAATAACTTGTTTAATATAAAGTGCAGTAAAACCTGTGAAGTTGACCACCCTTGTAAGTTGACCACCTGTCTAAGTTGACCACTAAAGTGGGGCACTGCAAATTTTCAACTTACACAGGTATCACTGTATATACATATTTTTTATTCCTTTCATAAGCGTCTTAAATACTAATTGCTCCAGTATATTTAATTTTTTAATATTGTGTTTTAGTTCGTTTTAGTAGGACAAGAAGACATGTCACACAATAAATTCTCACCTTCGTTACCTAAACACAAAATACCATTTCTCGTTAACACGTGGCAGTAATGACATCAAATTTTATTTTTCATGATACAAGGAAGCTCCCTTGTTTATTTTCAGCCATAGTTGAAGTTGTGAGATTTTTGTCAAAAAACAAAAAGATAGATTTTGCTTCGAAAATTTAGTATGTGTATTATGACTTCTCACCTCCGTGAACTTGAATTTCAGGGATGTAAATTAATGTGAGAAAAAAACATGTTTTCGTATGCTTAACATGCGCAGATTGTAGCAACGGAGAAAAAAAATTTCCCCGAAAAATGCATCCGTTAGGCCTATATTACTCATCTCCATGCCAGACTTTATCAATGTCATTATTTCAGAGGTGAAAATAGATGATGGAGAGAAACACTTCAATAATAGGTATGCCACCAAAACTATAAATTGCCATTATATTCTCACATATGGGTCTCCATGCGAAATCAGCAAAATTCGCAAAAAAGTGGTGGCCGCATGGTAACAGATTTTTATGAAATTTGGTATACAGGTTCCTTTTATGCCTGTATAAAAATATCTAAAATATTTTTGCTTAGAATATTTTATTTAAATAGTTACATGGGATTGAAAATTGGTCAAATTGAACAGCATTCTCATAAATGCTAAATGTTGCACTTTTGATGGCTTGTATCTTGTTAACTATTTAATGAAAACATAAAAGTTATATGTTTTTGCCATCTATGGAGTAGGGTAATCAACCTGATATCAGTAAAATTTTCAAAGTTATTATAGTTAACATTTAACCGAGTCTCAGAAACTGAAAATATTTCAATTTTCTCATAATTAAGCATTTTATTTTTTAATCTCAATCTTTAAGGAATGCATTAGCTTTGATGAAATTAATATCCAATACTGTGCTAAGTATCATAAAAGAAATACCTTACTTTTGAAGTTGTATTTTGACTCATTTGTCTTCAAAATCAGTTTTAAACTTAGTGACATTTTGTAAAATGATGATTTTCCCCTTCACGTACACACAAAAATTCAAATGAGGGAAAATTCAGACAACTTTTAAATTTTTCAAGAATATAGAGCTGTGTTTTTACTATTTGCTTGAAGAAACTCGAAATTGGTTTTTGATTTCCAAACGTAAAATAAAATTCAGAAAAATAGCATTTTCTTTCTGTTTTATGGGTCAATCCATACAGGTTCGACGGATGGTTGCGCTCGACCATTTTTAAATTTTTTGAAATTCATATCCCTAAAAGCTGCATATGAAAGATGTTTAAAACCTCTTTTATTTTTTCTCTCAACTTTGATTTTTTGGAGGTCATCAAAAGTGATTTTCGTAGTCAAAAATGGGACTTTTAGACCTTTGCATTTTGGCCAAAATCTATTTGAATTACATTTATGACAGTTATTTTAACGCTTTCATTTTAAAGTGCATAAGTTGATAGTCTTACATGCTGAGTTACGTAGCTGTACGTTAATAATTAAAATAATGGCAACAGGTTAGTTCAAGACCAAATGTAAAAATTTTACTCATTTCAAAGGGGAATAACTCACGTAGGGGACGGAAACACAAGATGAAATACGGCAAAAACTAATCACTGGAACCATGCTAAATAGAGTATGTAACTGTTGCTGTGTGTTTGTGTACCCTTTATAGATTACAGCCCCTCAAAATTCGGAAAAATGACAAAAATGACATTTTTAGACCCCTATAAACCAAAAGAGGATTGAATTAAAAATAAAATTTCCTGGCCAATTGAATATTCCATTCAAGTACTATACATGTTATACATATTGTTTTTTTTATTTGGTTTGTAAAAAAGATACAGGTCTTTGAAATTAAGCAATTTCGCTAGACAATTCACACACTAAAACAGAAATAAAAAGTGTAAAAACTTCATGGCACCTTCTTAAATTACGTATATTGTGCCCTATATAATACATTTTACTGAAAAAACATATTGTAATTTTCAAAATAATTATTTTAGTTTGATAACTTAGAAATATTTGGACATGAATGAGAAGTTTATACTGTGTGGAACCTGTATGGATTGACCCTTTTGTGAAATAACGAGAATTCAAAGAACTTGGTAAACGACTAAATGATATAAAAGCAAGTAAAATTGACATTTATTTCAATTTAAAAAAATATACATTTCAGCATGTACTTCATAAACATGCTTTTGAGATAATGAAACACGAAAGAAATGTATTCAGTAAATTACCACCCATTAGCTGTAAAGCAAAAAGTTCCCATTAGCTAGGAAATGACTGAGCTGGCGGTGTATTTCACGAAAGAAATGGTTAGTTTTGCTAAACTTATAAAATAAAAAGAAGTAACCAATGAAATTTGTCCTTAGTTCAAGTTACTCTAGTAACAAAAATACGCTGATACCAATCATTAAAATTTAGTAGCATCTAAAAGACGTTATGTTACGTAAAAAAAATTGAGTAAATTTAGAGAATTCCCTCATCTTCAAAAAAACATCTGAAATAGAGGAAAAAATGAAATTTTCGGAAATTTTAGATTTTTTAAAGTACTATTTCATTATCAAGAAATTCATAAACAATTACTAAATTAGAGCAGATAGTTAGTTATAGATAGTTTTTCAATCTGAATCATTTTTACTGTTATTTTTTCATTAAAAGAGCTGGAAGAGTGATTTGAAATCTGAAGTAAATTGGCAAAATTTCAATCTTTGTTAATATCTCAGATTCAAAAAAAGATCCGAATAAATTTTACTTTGCTCTTTCCCAATAGAGATTTGTTCATAGAATGCGGAAATATTTATTTTTAAGTGTACGTTTATAACTTATGGAGTTATTGAGTCACAAACTGGCAGCAATGAACTCTGAAAATTTAGGCTAAGCGTAAGCATCAATTTCTAATTTCAATAACAAAGCAACAAACAGTTTTTAAACTTTCATACTTTGCATTTCCTGATAGATATGCATGGTTTACCTAAATAAAAATTTTCATTGAAATCTGTGACATGTCAGCCACAGCTGATTTGCTCATTTCGCATGGAATGACCCATATACTAAATACTAGGTTTTTAACATACATTTGAAACTACTAATTAAGCCGTACTTTAATTAAGAGAGCTTAATATTATACTCCCACTAATCATTAAAATAGCTGACTGTTTGCACAATTAATAAAATCACTACTTTGATATTAAATTGGCCTCAAATTTTAAATATTAAAAGCTTTTTCTTTTTTTTTTATTTCTATGAACAAAGCTTTTTTTTAATTTTTTTTTATTTATGAGTAAATCAATTGGAACTTAGCTCAGCCATTGTTTATCGTTACTTCTAGTAATAACACTTTCATGTAAGAACGAAAAAAAGAAAGAAAACAAAAGGTTTCGAAATTGAAAAAAAAAAAAACGCGTTCAAAATCATGTTTTCTGGTAAATGACCCATATATTAACTTAGATTTCATACTGCAACAAGAACTTTTGTATAAAATATTATGAATAAGTGTTTAAGAGGAAGGAGTGAAACTTACATCGTAAGTTTTTGCTATAAAGGGGTAAGTGGGCCCCTTCGCTGTGGGGTAAGTGGGTCTCCCTATAATAATGAGGATTTCAAAACCAAAAGCAACTCTCATTAAATATTTGTATTAGTGAAATACCAGACAACTATGATTACCTAGTAGGAATTGATAGTCCAGCTACACTGCTAAAACTGCTGAAGCTAGTAATTATGCATTTGTGAAACTTACATCAAAGTAAATTATAAAGTATTATTTAGACCTAATGTTGGAAGTTGATAATACAAATTAAAAAAAAAAATACTGTTGCAAGAAATAAAAATAGTGAGTTTTTATTGGCATGGTGCAGAGGATTATTGGGGAATTATTATTGAGGATGAAGTCCAGTATGATAGTTCTTCCTTAGATTCAACTCCATTTAGTGTTTCCAAATTCTTTTTCAGCTTATACTTTTGGCTAGTTTACCGAAATTTACCTTAATCAACTGTATTACGTTTATTCAACACAGCTTTATATGTTGAAAGTAAAGTACGTACCTATAGGCTTTTAATAAATTTCACAGGTAAATTGTTTTGTTTTTTGTTTAAAATTTTTCTGTCATAGAGATTTACAGGACAGTAAATATTTCGTGAACAAATGCGTTTACAAAAAAATAATTCATACTAAAAATTTACATACAGTATCAAGTAAAACCTCCTTTCCCATTTTTTTCGATACGCTTCATTTAAATTTAAATAAAAGGGGGTGGCTCCCGTGTCCCTTATTACGGGGTAGGTGGAGCATTCATTTTTTTTTTTTTTGTTTTTTTAAAATATAATCGTCAAGAACATTTAAAGCACTTATTATAGAAAATAATGATGAACTTAAGTTCATTAATGATGTCAAGGATAAAATAAGGCAATAATTAGGGTACACCAGGTTACGTTTACGCAGTGCCTTTTTTTCAAAACGAATTGTAACTGGGAAGCCAACAGTCATAACAGATTAATGCTAGTCCCTAGCAAATATTCTCACAAGTTCTAGAGCATCAGTCGAGCTTCGGTCTATCATACAGAAAAGATAATCTGTTTTTGTGTTGAACGTTCTGAAGCTAGTGTGAAAAAAAAAACTTAGTTACGACAAAACAAATATAAAAAATCAGCAGAATTTTATTCTTTTCTGAGAATTGTGTTTGTATGAACTGAAATGTTACTAAATTTTTTTGCACGTTAAAAATAAATCCAAACTTGGCAACGGGACAAGCTTATACGCTTTGACGTCTGAGCAACCTTTACGCACGTTCTTACCGTATCTTACTTAAACGTGCCCCTGGCACTTTTTTCGCTTCAAACTGTCTCGAACCTTTTTAGTACTTTTACGGCTCTTTAGTTTTCAACATTATCATTTAATTTTGAATTAAGTTACACATTCGTATCTTATAGCTTTCAACCATTTAGTGCTTCTCAGTCTGTAATAAATTTGCTCTATTTTAGCGATGGTAAGACATTATGTTCAAAACACTAACAGAACCACGTTAAGTGTCAAAATAAACGTTCGTAAACGTGCCCCGTGTCCGGGGGAAGTTCACGCAACCGACTTGGACTCAAAATATTTTTTTAACTGTTGAAACTCCAAACTGAGCAACAATTGAACATACCGATTTTGACTCCATTAACTAATTCATAAAACCGCAGTGTATAATATCTCCTGTCAAAACATAAAAGTTAGAAAATTCATTGAAAAAAATCCGCGTAAACGTCTCACGGTCTACCCTATATATATATTTTTTTTTTGTTTCAAAACTTTTGTACAAGGTTTCAAAAACGAACTGTTCTCAAAAGGGGTCCCACTTACCCCAACAAACCCTATAATACAACTTGTGAAATAATGGAAGTGTACGCAAACTAAAATATGTTAATACTATGAAATATGTCAGATAAAATAGATTTTCCCGAAATAATGAAAACTTTATTACTTAAGTAATACATTGTCGTCGGCAATGAATTTCTTTTTTTCTTTTTTGAAAATCATTCTTGTACTTTTAATTTTTAAATGCATATCCCATCTTCGTCGTATGTAGGGGGGGGGATAGGACATTTTTATTGTCATTTTAATTGTTTTCTAAAAATAATAAAGTAATAATTACTGTCAAGTTTATAAATTTTACACATGTTGTTAAAATGTCTTCAGCTGTTGTTCAGAAATTTAGCACGTTGTGGCAGCAGAGAATACTTTGTTAGAAATTGTTTTGCTAAAATTGTTTAATTTCCCGATTCTTTTTTTATAAACTGAAACTAATATTGAAAAATAAAAATCTGAAAAAAAGCTTGGTATATCTGCCCCCTAAAAACTTTTGAAAGAATAGTCTGATTCGAACTAACAATTTTTCGTTTGAGATATAATGGCCAAGAGACCTTCTTCTCAAATCTCATGTTTTGATTTTAACAATTATTCATTAAGTTCAGAACTAAAAAAAAAAAATCTTACTGGTACGTTTTAAAATCTTACCAGTAAAGCCTACAGGGAAACTTAATTGATTCGTAAACCTTGAATTAAATGGTGACTTTACTTCCTACAAAATTTATTTTAAAACGCTATTAACAAATAACAATTTTTTGGTATGGTCTTTTTATCTAAAAAAAATCATAAAATACTAAAATAGTTTTTACGTGTTGAAAAATGAAAAACAATTGCAAATTCTGAGTATCTCATTTTTCATAGAATAAGTAATTCATAAAATTCAAAATACATTTTTTCGTAGATTTAAAAAAAAACCTGAGATACGGATTGTCTATCAAAATAAAGAAAACTCAAATAATATTCACGAAAAACTATTCTTTTTTTTAATACTTGGTTAGAACTCAAGTATTTTGTAAAATCTTGTAAAGAAGATGCTTTCACTTTATTTCATTATTATTATTATTATTCTTAAATCTAATATGAAATTTAATTTTGGAGTATTTTTTTTGCTGTAATTAATTTGTAT
This sequence comes from Uloborus diversus, assembly GCF_026930045.1. NCBI lineage: Eukaryota > Metazoa > Arthropoda > Arachnida > Araneae > Uloboridae > Uloborus > Uloborus diversus. Next base: position 171,731,007 of record NC_072733.1, read on the forward strand.
CGTTTGTTTACCTAATTGATATCATCTTACATATCTGAAAATAACGTGCTAGATTCAAAAGTGTTTCTGTTTAAAATAAATAAATAAAATAGATTTTACTGAAACATGATGACTCACAGTTTCATGGAATAAATTAGTTTTTGTTTTTATTTTAACATAATGGCTTTCTTTTTAAGCAAATAACACAATTCGAATTTTTTTTAGCATTTAAACACATTTATTTGAAATAATTTGGAGACTAAGATAATTGATAGAGAAAGAGTGATACCTTTTTAGAGGCTCTTTAAGAAAATCGATGGTGACATGTTTGAAAGTAGGCACATTTAGTTCGGGATGAACTCGTTAATAGCAACATTTAGTCCTATTTCGCAGCATCAATGAAGTTTTGTTAATCAATAAATTTTTTTTTACATTCAATGCTTCAAAGTGATTCAAGTATAGAATAAGACTTTCTTTTTCAAAATGCCTATGAACTGTCATTTAAACTGAAAACCCACAGCTGGAACTGTAAGGGAAAAATATGTAATTTATCTGGAAAGAAACATTCTACACACAAGATTATTCCTGAGCAAGGAATTGGAACTTGTAGACTACATCTAGAAAAGATCAATGGAGAGGAAACTGCATAAATACATAAATATCATTCGTTGCATTAAATAAAATGATAGAATGAACAGAAATCTCATAAAATGCAATAATCTGTAAAACCATTCAGTCAATCATTGGTTTTCGTTTTCATGCTTTATTATACTGTCTAGAAAGAGACATATCCCAAGGAAAATATGGTTCCCAATCCACGATAACTTACATTGGTTAGACCAAGAAGTTGGAAAAAGTTCGAAAACTTTTGTCTATTTATGTGTAAGATGAAGAGACCAATAAATAATTTTTATGTACTGTTTTTTGTTATTACCGTTTTTCATTACAGTCCATTTTTTTAAACTTAAAGTTGGTTAATTCAAAGTATTGGGTAGTTTAGTATGTGTTATCCAACATTTTTTAATCGGCAAACATGTGAAAGTTTATTAATCATTTAAATTTTCACGATTTTATTTCGCAAATTTTATGCGAAGAAGAGAAAAGTTTTTCTTAAAATTTCTCAGGAAGAAACCTTTAAGCTGTATGGAGTGTTTTTTCGCCGACTAAAACATTTAGAAAGGGAGCATTCAACTCCAGGGGAAAAATCCCTCAATTCATAGAAAAAAAGGACGACTTGATTTAAGCAAACATTGAATCCCCTTTTATTTTAAGTTTTCATCAGGTGTTGATACATTACGTATCAGTTTTTCTGTTTGTGAATAAAATATGTTTTCATGACATTTTATATGTTTTTATAAATTTAATTTTAGATAATTTTAAACGCAATAAAAATGTTTTGCATTCAATTAGTTTTTTTCAAACAATGTATTTAATCAAGCTCAAAAATAATAAAGAGGCGACAATGAAATAAAATTACTCTTCTGATAAGTCATCTGTTAGTTTTAATGATTAAAATCAATCCTGAATAGAGAGTTTTTTCCAAATAATTCACGACTTTACTTCTCAGCAAAACGAAGGAAATAAGCAGATATATCGAGAGTCATCTCTTCGATATAGCATTAGCTCCCACCCCATCACGTTGCGTCCATTCACACAAACTAGCTCGTTGTCTTTCGGTTGCCCATCGTAACTTAGGTACCAGGTAAACAAAAGCCATCGCCCGTCAGTTTCTATCAGAAAACAAATGCTGTGTCTTGTCAAATCCAAAGATAAGTAAATCTATTTTATACCGTTTGACAAAAGCGAGATGACCTCTACTGCGAAAGTGGAGTCAGAAAGCCAAAAAAGCACTTCTTGTAACAAGTTGGAAAGGATGACTTAGAATGGAGAAGAGATACAGATGGGTATCGATAATGGTACGATGAGGATTGCTTCCCTTGTAAAAGGGCTGCATTGGGTCAACCGCCTTGGGGAGGAGAGGGAGCAGAAAGCCAAACTGGGTTTTTGGCTCACTCATGGGGAAAGGCTTTTTTTTATTTTATTTATTTATTTTTTTTTTTACAAAGAAGTCGAATAAATAAGACTGTCGGGAGATAAAAGAGTGAAGGAAGCACTTTAGTCAAACAGTGCTTTTTTTTGCTTTAAACGTTTTATTTTCTCTAAACATAAATCTCCTACTCTAAACTTTATTTTTCTTGCACTCTACCTCTACACTCAAAATTTAAATCTGCTATTCCAATGCTTCAAAAATTTGTATAAATGTTTAAAGCTCATCATTGCGTTCATGTATGTCATTTTGGATCTGTAGGGATACCGGGTATAAATTTTACATATTATTTTTCTTAAGTATGTTACTAAAGTCAGATCTCAACACAAAATTTCTTGCGATACTGTTATTATTTTCCTACCAATTTATGCATCATTTATACCCACCGTGGGTCAAGTTAATACACAATACGTACTTTAAATATTTTTAGAGGATTTTCCCTCCTTTCAGTTTTTATGTCATTTCTAAGCATTTCTGAGAAATAAAAGTGAAACTTGTGAGTTAAATTAGTTCACGGCATCGCTTTGACCCAAGTGTGATGTATCATCTTCATCGAAACAACAAATTTATGTTTACTCAAAAAGCGATGAAAAAAAACCAACAAACCAATATAAATAATTTTTGGCAGGACAAATATTGCTTCCTATTCAAGAAACACAATAGCATTTTGATTTCTACCATATAGGATGAACTGCCAATAATTGACAATTTAGTGGAAGTGAGTTCTATTTTGTTTTGCTAATAGAATCAAAGGCAAAAAGTTTTTTTTTTTTTTTTTTTTTAATTTTACGCGTCAATACATGTATCAGGATAAGGAGATTTTGTTAGTGATTGCCCACTTCCGTTGAGCAAATTACCAATGTCAATCAGTTTTTGACTACTTTTTATGCGCAGTTAAAATCTAAATTTATTCTACTGAAATCTAACCGTATCTATGTACGTACAACTATGTATGTCCGTCTAAACAGTAAAAAAAAAATAATTAACCTTATTCCATAAAATCGATGGCAGAATGGCTGCCTCCCCTGCTCTGGATTAACTTAACTGATATAACTGGTGTAAAGTTTCACGTCGCTGGTAGAAGAGGTATAGTTAGAGGTATAGGTACGTCGCTGGTATAGTTAGACCATGGTTATCTAACTATAGATAACGTCTCACGAAATTCTGCGTAAGATTACACAAGAATTTTCTGTACGCTTACAGAGAAATATTCGAAAGGTTACACATTAGGAAAAATTAAGCTTTCATATGACTTTCTTGGACAGTTACTCATTTTTAAGTGGAAGTTGACTTAGACTTCAAGTTAATTGTTTGATGATTCAAAATATCCAAATATATTAAATGATCAAGTAATATATTTCTTTTTTTTAAGTTCTAAAGTGAGAGTATGAAAACATTTAGTAGGGTTACAATACTTGAAATTTCGTTATTACAGTATTAAAAAAATCATGCTAGAGACCCTTTAATTTTTGTCTTCTTCACAGCTTTCTCTTTCCATTATTCGTTTATTCAATATTTATCGAATTCACGCTTTTTCGCAACAAAGACATACCAATAAACTCCCCATTACACCAATTCGATATTTATTTTAATATACAAAAAAACTTCTTTATAGCAAAAAAGAGAAAATAACACATGAGTGAGATCGAACACATAACGCAAAACAACACAGCTCGCAAAGCAAGATTTTTTTGCCACTCGGCAGTGAAAGCCCGTCTTCGTTTCTCAAATAAGAGTTGACGAGCTCTGCCGAGACCCACGTGATAACAGGCCAGACAACTTCCCTCCCCCCGCGTGGTTACGCCACCAGTCGTCGATCTATGAACTTGGCGCGAAATTTTGAAAGCAGTGCAGTTTACCAGTCAACAGTAGTTTTGCTTGCTGTAGCTGAAATAGATGAAATGGGATATATGTTACTTCGGATGCACATTTTGTAACACCATACTATTGGATTTGTCCACATCCACATACCGGAATGTAGTGGCAATTAAAAAAATATATACAAGTCTTTTAAGTGTCTGAGTGAAAGTGAGTCAGTGATTTCCGATTCCAAACAACCTTCATGCGAAGAAAATATTGGGTGCCTTATGGAATAAATTTTTAAGTTCGGAAGTAAGTACTTTTCTTAGATAAACTAATTTACTTTTTATGCAGAAAAGTTCATGCTGTTAAGGTTCCTTAACTTTTCCTCACTTACACAAACAATTGTTCATCCGTTTCTAATTTCATTGTAATTTTTTATTTCAGCATACTGCTTTAATATTTGAAACGGTTAACTTGCAACTTTTTATTTCTTTATTTTTTAATTTTTGTACAACGCATTTGTTCGAAATGAGTTTTCCAAGCTGACAATATACATTGTGTCAAAATTTTCTGCAAATATACTTGTTGCTACCCGAAGTAACGTAACTTAGTGTTGATATTCAGTTGATATCTAAACAAGTTTATTGAAACAGGTTTTTAACTAAACTAATCTTATACTTTCGGTTTCGCTTAAATTGTTTCATAAGTTACCATGTGTTATTTTGACCAAAAAACGTTCCTTGGTGGGCTTCCGTAATTCTGAGGTAGAAGCTTAGCTTTGAATGCTGGAGGTCGTGGGTTCGATTTCCAGACATTTCCCCCCGACTACGCTACTGCAATGTTATTCAAACAAGCTGGTTCTGTGTGTAAATGAAAATATATATGTATGAATTTGTTTGTTTCACTGTCGTCTTTAAGTTTTGTGCTATTTATGCATAAATTGCTGTTGAGTTAACTGCAGTCATAATTTCTGGGATTGCGAAATATTACTTTTAAGCAGTGGATACACAACGTGTTTTTGCCAAATGCTCTATGCTTGTTTGTTATGCTTAAAAAGGGCAAAATATCATGAACTAAGGTGAGTTGGGGGAAGTGCAGCTCTTAAATTGTACAGTTCAACTTTATTAAGGCCTAGACATTACAAGACTTGATACAAATTTTTTAATTTTTATTTCATATGTTACCTGTTTTAGTGTGTTTCCCGAGACATGATACTGTTAAAATCATTGCAGGTAAAAACGTTGAAAAAAACATTTTAAACTATTGTGCTCTAGGGCCGCACTTTCTCAGTAAAAAGTGGGGCAAGAGCATCACCTATCTGAATTTTTTTTTAAAAACCGTTTGAGAAAATAAGGGGCAAGTGCAATCAATAGAGTATTTTTTCCTTATTAAAAACGATTTTTTTAATTTTAATTTTCACCTATTCATTGGGAAGTTATTACATTTTTCCTAACGAAACCTGTCAATGTAAAATGAAGAACGTTCAAGGAACAATGGATTATTAAACAAAATTATGAAGTTTTTATTTTAAATTAAATTAGGAACATGAAAGATAACTTTTATTATGCTAATAAGCTTAAAAAACAAAAACAAAACTTGCATACCAAGGAATAATCTTTAAAACTTGAATATCAACGAACTTATAAAATATTAACTTAATAATACAAAAAGTAACTATACAACTGACAAAAGGTAACATGCCTTTGGCGAACTTGAATATATTTTTTTATAAAAGTACACTTAGTATAGTAATTAACAATAAATAGGTATAGTAATTAACAATTTAATTTATATTATATTCTGAAAACGTTACTTGGAATATCAAATTTCCTCTACGATCTGAAGAGGGATTTGGAAGGATTGATGCAATGTCGTCGTCTTGGATCTCGCTAACGTCGTCTCTTGAATTATAACTAAACACAGTGCTATAATTTCCAGCCGCTTTTAACTTTAAAAATTTTATTTCAGAGAAATTATCATCATTCATATTAGTAATTTGTCCTACAAAATGATTAATCATCTTTTTTGTAGAAAATCTCACAAGAACCCAGTCGCCTACCTTTCTCTCCGTTGGATGCCTTCCCCAACTCATATTTTTATTATCGTCACTTTCTTCCTCCTCGTAATTTCGGAAGAATTACAAATTAATTACATTGCTTCATTAAATCGTTGCGAGCAAATTATATCAGTCATAAAATAACATTGCTAGATTAAAAGGAAAGTGCAACCCCAAAAATTGCGAGGCTGCACTTGCCCCTTTTTTTCGGGCCACACTTTCCCAGTCGTATAATTTTCTGGGGCAAGTGCAGCCCAAAAATTAATTGATTTGAAAGTAAAAAATAATAAATATCAGCTTCAAAAATACGAAAAGCAGACATGAAATAGTTGTACTTACGTTTTGGAAGCACGAAAAAGTGAGAACAACAACAGAAAAAACGATGATTTCTCGAACCATAACAACATGGCACTGTAGTGGGAATGAGAAAAGTTAGGAAACTAGGGAAGGAGTAGAGTTACCATTCAAGTAGCGCGATCTAACGCACGCAGTGCAAAGTAATAACGTTTACCAAGCTACTCAGATGACAGCAGCCTTGCAGATATCCCCCGTTTCTGATTATTAACCTAAGCCGCACTTGCCCCAAGACCGCACTTACCCCAACTGACCTTATATATTTTTTGAATTCCTTGGATTTTCTGTTAATCAGCTAGCAAGAACCTTGAAACTGTAACATAAATCGGATTAAGGAGCTATCCATAAACGATGCTACAAAACTTTGAACAAATTTGTCGCCCCCCCCCCCCTTGTCACACGTAACGCTGTTTTTACATGAGCAAATTGTTATAAACAACGCGTGATATCATACTTCTTGTTATCCCTAAAATGGTCATTCTATAGAAAGTTTTTCGAAAAGGGTTACTTTGTCATCAATTAATGCTTTTTAAAATAATTTTACAAAAGCCTAAAATGATGAATTCTTAAAGCTCTCCCTCCCCAACCCCAAATAACCACTAGCAGCAAAAAAAGCTAAAAAGAGAAAAGTAGCAAAATTCCGAAAAAAAAAGGCTGCTTAGATATTATAAATACATTTCTTACGTACAACATATAGTATTCATGCTGTTGTATAATTCATACTACAACTAATGTTTCTCAAGTTTAATTCCTGTTTTTTTTTCCAAGAGTGCCCGCTGAGGGGGGGGGGGGATCATGGTCTCATAATAATGATAGCTTTTCAACGGCTATAGTTATAAATAACTGTGTCATTGAAAATTGAGGAGGAGGGGGAGATGGTTTTTGGGGTATTTTTCTTGAAGTTTTCACAATTGAAAGGGGTAAGGCACCGTTTATTTTGGGGGATGGCACTCAAGTATTCATATCTTTTTAAAAGCATTAATTTGCTCGGCTAAGTTAACATTAATAGTTTGGTATTACTTAATTTGATGTTATTTGATGTTATGTCTTTGAAACATATTTCAGTCATGTTTCCCGTTTATTTAACCCGGGAGAACTCGCACCGGGCCTCTCAGGTCCGGTCATTACAAAACTACGCTGCCAAAAATCACCCATTCAACGGAAAAGAATGAGGTCCACAGTAGCTGCGTTTGAGGTGACCTACATACTGACCACATGCTTTTCAGGAATATACATTCCCCCTTTTCCCCACAAAGTTCCGGTTCGGGCCTCAGAGGCCCGGAGCGAGCGCTCACGCTTTTCATTTCCGATTGTGAATGTAAAGGACAACGTTGTGAAATGCATCGCCATTTAAGCTACAAAGATGAAATGAAGAGGTTGCAGACCTTGTTGGTTGAGGTTTCAACCGATGAGAACTCCCTTATTGAAGATGATGAAGAAAAAGTTAACACAGAACAGTAAAGCGATCATCAGTAATGCTTAGAAGAAGATTTAGATTCATGTATCATAAAACTTTCTTAAACCTAACTTTTTAAAACATATTTTGGAGGCTGTTTATATATTTATAATTCAGTGTTGAAAGCACATTTTTTTTTCTATTTTGCAAACTTAATTTACTGAAATAACCACTCCGGGCCTACGGAGCCCGCCGCGAGCGTTCTTGTGACGAAAAGTACCGCGAGTTCACCCGGGTTAAATAAAATTGTTTATTTATTTTTAAAATGTCTTTTGAAGCTTATTCAAATACAATGTTAAAATTATTTTTTGTTTTGATGTAATTGCAAAATGAAAGCTCATTTATTTATTTGAATACTTTTTTAAGACTTAATGTTTCAATACAATATACGAGTAGTTTAGAATGTGATTAGTTATAAAATTGTTTTCAAATGAAAAATAGAACTTTGTTCATTTATCACTTCGTTTTAACATAATTGTAAAATAAAAACGTGTTTACTTATTTGAATACTTTTTAAGACCTAAGTATTTTCATGGAAAATACTATGAAAAAAGCTGTTTATTTTTTAAAGCATGATCATCGGTTCCTTTTTATGTTTTCAAATGATAAAGTAGAACTTTTAATACTAATAAAATAATAGAAGACAAAAATAAATAAGGCAAATAATTCAATTAAACCAAAATACTAATCGAAACGCGCACTTTCCAATATCATCGTGGATCGACGAACGATGACGTCATTTGCTAGTTGGATGGCCTTTATATCTCGAAGGCCTCGGCTCTGCATCGCGTCTAATCTTCGCTCATGCGCGTTGAATTCTATCTCAGTTTTTAAAGTAATTTCGACTGAAAGTGGAACTTCACACAAAACATTTTGAGTTATACAACTATGTCTTCTATTTGCAACTATTTAGTGGTTTGCATATAACATTTATTAATTAACCACACTAGTTAATTAGAAAAATCTCTTTTCTGAATGAAATATCTATTATATTTTATCTCAAGAAAAAATGACTTTGTGAAAAAAGCTTTAAAACCAGCATAAATTCATTACTTGACCGTTTTAGTCAATCATTGGAACTGTTAGCATTTCAGACAACCGATCCTTGACCACCATTTAATCCCTACGTAAATGGTCACTTATTAAATGACTTTCTTTATTTACTTAAAACTAACATGGATGTTCTGCATATCTCAATAAATAAACTTGTTGATTTAAATTTAACCTCAAGCAATACATTTCATCTAATAAAACCTCTCACTACCATCAAAGTGACTTCTTGAAACTTTTTACATGACTTTGTAAGTGTTCTATCCTAACCTTCAATCAAATCTTTTGTTACATTTATAAATTAGAACAGAGTGTTTCATGGAAGGGTAGAAATTTGCTCTAGCAATCAGATAAAGAGGTTTCCTTATTTTTTCTAGTTTTTACATTTTTGTCCTCCAGTGTTCAGTTACTGGCGGATCACCCTAATCACTAAACAATTCCAATCGACGGTTGAAAGAACGCCATAAAAATACATTTGATTATTAAAAAAATATAAACTTTTTTTATGAATAACTTTGAAACAAAAAAAAAATGATTCTCCCTCGAACGTAGATCAAATCAGTATACGTAAGTTACTTTTCATAAGATGCTCGGTTTTTAAAACATACGCACTCGAAATTTAAGCCCCTAAATCAATTTACCTCTGTTTAAACATCACCTGGTCTTCCCCATCGAGAAGAGAAAAACTCTTCAACAATATTTATAACAGTTTTTTTCAGCAAAACAACCAAAAAGTGAAATGTTTGTGGTGGTGAGACATATCTTCAAAAACATGCCTTACTTACACAGTTTCATAAAGTATTGAGGAAGTTACGGCATCATCAAAGAAAAAAACACATATGACACAACATTATAAGCAAAATTTTGATTTTATAAGGTCATGTTTACAAAAAAAATGCAGAAATTCAACTCATGTAAATAACTTTTCAGTTTTGACTAGAGTAACTAGTTTCTTCACATAAAAAGAGTAAATTTCTATAAACACAGATAAAAAATAAAGAAAATGTTTGAGTAAGTGCACGAAAAGGTTTTCTACTTAAAACTTTATTATCTTCTCTTTTGCAGAAGTAATCTAAACCAGGCTTTCGTTATCAGTTTTCAAAAGAGTACAAAACTGCTTGATATTTTAATGATGAACTTAAATGTAGTCGCTATAATATATGATTCCTCTTCAAGTCAATTCAATTGAACTTAAGTTTGTATTTAAGGAGAACTGTATTAAATAATCGAAGTATAGTAATGTACCATATACATTACTATAATAAGACAAGAACACTTTTTCCTCTTTTGTACATCTGCATTAGCTTCTAATTTAAGTAAGTGGAAGAAAAGGTTTTTAGTGGATTTCTTTATCATAAAACTGCAAAGAAAACTGTTTTTTTTTTCAAACGGAAGAATTGTTCTATTAAATGGCGTAAACCCGGAGTCATAATTTGGTCCTGGTCATGTTTTTAAGAATTGTATTCATCATATAAAACTCTCATTTGACTTAAAACAAGGTTTGAAGAATAAGCATTTAATAATTCATACGAAATTTCAATAACATCTAATGTAAATGCGAATAAAATAACAAAAAATATTAGCATGTACCAAGACCAAAAAAAAAGCTGACAATGTTTAAAATTCTATGGCATCAAACGCAAATGTTTGCTGCCATAGCCCAAAAAACGTAAAATCATAACCATAAAATATAAATGAAATAAACTAGTTCTACATGGTTCAGTTTGCAAGTCATTTGTTGTATTTTAAATTAGCAATACAATTTTGACACGTACTCTTTGTAAACTTCATTTTACTGCTTTTGAGAGGTAACCAGTTCATCCAACATTTCAATTTCCAATAGGACGGGAGAGGAAACCCACAATAAAACATGACAACTTAGCTACTAGCTATTACAAACACTAAGGTAACGATAAAAAATTGAAGTGAGCGGATGCAAATCACTTGTAGAACTCCTCATAAAAGCTTTTCATTTTAACTTTTTCCTAAATACATAAAGATATAAATTGCTCCGATCATCAGTTTCCATCTCTTCGTATGACAGTAAAACTCAATATATCAAGTTCGATTTATATCAGTAAACAAATGTTCCGACGTGCCAAAAGCCTCGAAAATAGATAAACCTATTTCATATCATCTGAGAGGGACTACGAGGTCTCAGAGGTACAAATGACATCAACGAATAGAATAGGGTTGCCTGATTTTGTAGCGGCACTTTGAAGATCTAGAAATCTGGAGCTGAGAAGGGTCTTCATGACAATTTTTTGCAGTGGAAGCAACTATTTGTGCAGGTAAGAGTGGTTCAACGTGATCCAGGAAGATCAAAAGCAGAAAAGGAATGCTTTTTCTGTTGATATGTTCTAGGAATATGTTACATATTTCATTTTCAGAAGTAGCATTTAAAGTATGTATTCATTGAAGGCAATATTAGAATATATATGAAGAAAAAATCTTAAAGAATATTTTTTCTTGATGTTTTGATTAAAATAATTTAACCGAATGAAATATTAACAAGAGGGTGACATATTTTTTCATTTTAGGTGTTCATTTTGAAAATAGTGTAAGTCCAAAAACAGTTTCTTTCTGTTTACTTTTTCCAAATTGTAGATGTATCCTAGTCTTATAATAATAATAAAAATTATATGTTGGCATAATTCTATCCTATGTACTAAAGTTGAATTCTGCCAGCTTTGAAAGAAGTAAGCAAAAAGCTACCGTTTTTTGACTTTCATCATTTTCAATATCAACGCCGCAATTAAATAAACACTAGTACAGCGCTTGGTTACTATAATGTGTACTTATTACGTTCCTATATATATCATACAAAATGTCTGAGAAAACATGTGTTATTCATTTAATGATGCATAAATGTTTTCCAAATTCTGTTACATCATCAAAAAAGCATATTATTTATTTATTTATTTATTTTTCTTATTTCTGCAAGTAAAGAACAGCAAATTGAGAAAAATGTTTCCAAACCATCCTCCATTTGTCTTAGACCAAATGCAATAACTTCTTTCTCCATTAAATAGCATTGGAAATACAATCTAGGCCGCTTATTGGAATATCAGTTAACAGAATATCCCGCTTAATGTAATAATTTTTCAATGAACCAAACCATTGTACTTTGTAACTTTTACCCCGGATAATGGAGTATCCTGCTTATTAGAATACTTTTCGTGGCAAATTGGCTATTCCATTAGGCGGGCTCGGCTGTAATCAGTTAATTCATTTGCATTTATCATTTATGAATTATGACTCGACTACTTTGACTCCTGAACTAGATCACACAAATAGCAGAAAATCCAGATTTTCTGCTAAATCAAATTTATTTATCTCTTTTTTTTCCCCTTTTGTCATCACTACAGATGCAAAACGTTTGACCGTGCTATGGCGCAGTGAAACGCAAGCTTCTATAGAAAATAAACATCACATTACGTCAGGTTGTTTTACAGAAACTGTATATATATATGTATATATATATGTATATATATATATATATATATATATATATATATATATATATATATATATATATATATATATATATATATATATATATATATAAACAATTTTTCTTCTCTAAAATAAGTATGGAAAAATGGAAAAAGCTCAACATCTTATCTTTTTTGAGCAATCACGATTGCTTATTGTCCTCACTTGACCATATTTGATGTCCGGTTCATTTTTCAGCTTGGACCAGGGGTCTCTGCAGCTTCACCGTCCACCGGCCTCTGCAGGCGCGGCTCCTCCGGTCCTGAGTTGTCCGCTTCTCCTGGTTGGATGCGTCCATGTCCTACACACACGCACGCTCGCACACTCTCACACACACACACACGCCAACGTTCATACACACAGGTCTACGCACACACACAAGCCTATACACACACAACTATCACACGTAAGCGCCCTGGAGGAGGGGCAGGCTTGGGGGAATAGGAGCCATTTCTAGAAACAATTACGGACAGGAACCGCTTCTAGAAACAATAACTCCACTGAGTAGGGTCCTGTCGTAGTTCGTGATTGCGAAAAAAAAAATTTGAATTAAAAATTTCAGAATTCAAATTAATCTTTTTTTTTTCTTCTTCTTTTGTCATCACCGCAGATGCCAAATGTTTGACAGTGCCATGACATTGCGAAATGTAAATTTCTATAGACAGTACACAGCACATTACGCCAGGTTGCTTTACAGAAACTGTAAAAAAAAATGTTATCCTTTTTAAAATAATTATTGAAACATTTTGTAATAAATTAAATGTTAGCGCAATTTGATATGTTTTAAACAATTGCGTCATTTAGTTAGTTTTTATTATGCGACTCTTAATTTTCGCAGCATCTGATTGTTTTTATTCCTGTTAAGAAGCAATTTAACCAAAAAGTACAATGGCTGTTAAACTTACTAACAATACTTGACCGTGCTGTGACATTACGTAAACATAACTCTCGACGAAAAGCAAAGAGCAGATTAGGCAAACTGCTTTACACGAACACAAAAATCAACTGATCTTTTTTAAAATGAGGATTGGGAAAGCTTAGATTTTGTTTTGTTTATCTTCAACGCTATAAAACGCGGATGTCATTTGGTGTAAAATATTTCCAGTTTCAGAAACTTCTTTCCAAAAAGAGCATAAAGTCAAAAAAAAACATATACACACTGACTCGATTTGTAAAGTAAATAAACATCCGATTCTTCCATGTTGGAAGGTAAGTAAACGTATTTTATCCTCTCTGACAAGACTTAGATGACCAGCAAACTACAAATGATATCTCAGAGCAGAAAGCATTTCCTATAATAGCCCCAGGAACATTCTTCGCGTTATGGATGGAAAAGCACCCGTAATAGAAAGGAAGAGTTAAATCGCCAGAGGGGGATATCTTCCAGGAAAGGATGGGAGAAATGGGTTTAAAAGCTAAGACAAAAGCGTATTGCTTTTCAGAGAAATGGACTAAGTTTATAAGAGTCATAGATTAATGATGAACTGAATACATAATTGTGACCGGCTAAGGAAATCCAATTCGTGTATAACGTACTCATAAGTGTGTACAATAAGAGCTTATTTAAAAAAAAAAGAAAACCACAGGCATTTTTTAAATGTTTAGTAATTTAAAGCCATGAAACACAATTCCGCATTTTTTCTTTAAAACAAAATATTTCTACTTTTTATTTTATTTTATTTTATTTTTATTTATTTATTTATTTATTTTTTTGAGTCGAATTCACGAAGAATTAATGCTTGGGTGTAAAATAAATCGTGAAATAAATGAAGTAAAACATAGAAAGTTAGGTTTAAAATTAATATATTTTTAAAATTATACCAGAAACGTAAAATGCACTTAAACAAAAGTATTACGGAAATGAAATGCCCTGGAAAAAACTGCTACAGAGATGTTTCTCTGGTAAGATCGACATGTCTATTAACAACAGATTTTAGTTTTGAAAAAGGGTGACTTCAGTTTAAATAATGATAAAAATAAGTAACAAAATATCTATAGTAAGGGAATATGGGGCAAAGTTAAATGGTTAAGTATTTACTGTTTTTTGTGCCACCTATGTGTGGTAATATTTTACCTATGTAGTACACATGTAGTCCAGTCTAGCCTATTCCAATCAGGAAAAAGTTACGTCTGAAGATAAAGGTATATGATAAAACAAGCAATTGTGAAAAATTGATACTCGTGTTGTTAAGTGGAATTTTTTTTATTATTGTAAAAACGATAAAGCTCGTTTAATTAATATTTTAAGTACTAATTAAAACTGACTTATATTCGGTTTAGTACTCTTCCGCGAGCAGGTAAAGAGAAGTAACTGTATTTTTTTTTTTTAACTTTTTCTGCATTTTTTGTCATTAATTATACATTAGCTAAACTATGCAAGCTTGCTTAGTTTATTTCCGCGTGAAAAAAAATAAAAATTCCAACAATTCCAACGTTCCTGTTAGCACTGAATCAAAAATGCGTTTCTTCAAATATATTGAAAACGCATTTCTAGCGTTATGCCGTTTAATTGCCCAAGGTAGTATTTATTTCTTTAATATTAAACATAATTTTATTTAATATGTTTTAGACAGTTAGTCAAGTGCACGAAAGGTAAAGTGAAGCATTTCACTTCGTTTACTTATTCAATCATTTAATTAATTACGTGCATATTCTTTTAAATCATTCATTTATTTTTTATCTTTTACTATTTCACTTATTCATACATTCCTTCACTGATATTCTCATTTATTCACTTTCTTGTTCACTCATTTTTTTTCCTTCAAATATTTAGTTTTTTATTTATATTTTTCTTTATTCATTCATTTTTTTTTAAATTTTTCCATTATATATTTTTTTATTCTTTCATTATTTTGTTTGCACATTCATTTGTTCAAAGATATTTTTGATGATCAAATGTGAAGTATTTCTCTAGAAAAATATTTTATTTTTCAGTTTGACCCCGAAAAACCAAAAGTAAAAATATTTCGCTTTAAAAAAAAGAGAGTTTGCTGCCGAAATAAAAAATAATGTTTCAATGCAAGTTTTATTACAAGGTACGTTAGTATTTTTTTATGTACTGTAATTTTTAAAACAAGTTTCCAATTTGTTCATTTTGAAAAGGGTAAATTATCTTAAGTATCTATCGTTTGAAATTCCGCATTTTAACATTTTCCTGCACATTTTACTTTATTTAGTGACACTTATTTTGAACTTAACCCAGGAAATCACCAATAGTGTTCAATATACATGTAAACCTAATACTTGACTCAGATACAAAAAATAAATGAGAGAGAACGATACATTATAGTTACGACTGTAACGTAATCTGACTAGTTATTTATGTATTACTTGTTTGTAATATTTTATCTCAAGCTTTACTGTCATTGTTTATGTACTACATTTACAATAATAAGCAATCAAGTAGCCATTTAGAATACCTATATGTTTTAGAAAAAAAGTTTACTTCTTTTGAATAGTTATGTATGACTTTTAATAAATAACTTGAAATACTTTATTTTAGGCTTTAGTACAGTAGTTTATACCTTAACGTTTAAGATAAGTTCTCACACATAAGTAATTATATAGTCATATAGAGTACCTATATGTCTACGAAATAATTTTACATATTTTTGAGTAGTTATTTAGGCATTTTGATTACTCATCTATAATATTTCATCTTAAGCTTTACAAAAATAGAACTCAGTTCAAGATAAGTTATAAATGAGTAGTAAAAAAGTCACACAGATTATTTCTATTTTTTCGAAATAACTTATTTTTGATTAGTGTTTTAAAGACGTTGATCAATTACGTATAAAATACAATTTAAATTTCATTTACTTAGGCTTTACTTTACGCTGCACAGTTCACTAGCTGTCTTGTCATTTTGACTGGTAAAAAAGACGAAATTTTAGTTAAACTATCAGAAAAAAAAATCATACCAAAACATTTTCGTGCATGTCGAGATCTCAAACTTGGAAAGTAAATAAAAGGTTGGAACAGCTGTTCTATTATTAAGCAGATGCGAGTGAAAATAAAGCTACACAGAGAGAAGAATTTATTTCTTGAAAAAGTTTTCCAAGCTGAAAGGTCTTTTGAATTCCCTTATGAATAGTAGGATAGTGAAAAAGGAGTTTCAAGCTTCCCTAAGACGAAGCTGAACACATCGCATTCTCGGAACTGGGTTTCTTTCATTTAAACAAACCCAAACATCAGCAGGAAAACCTCAAATTCTAGGTGCATCAACTTTTTGTTATAATTTAAAAGAAGCAATAAGTTTGTATACTGTTCTAGTTAAACTTTTGGTTCAGAAAACTCGCTTAATTCCTTTCGGGTTGTTCACATCCTCGAAAGCAATTTGCATTCCGGGTCTAAAGAATGCAAGCTCACATAGTTGTGGCTAAGACTAAAGATTAAGGTTAATTTAAGAGAAAAAAAGGATATACGATTGTCAGAAAATACGGTCAACATAAATCTGAAGTAGATTTAACGTTTGAAAAAGGACGTTTGAAAATTGAGGTTCAGATGTTTTTTCTAATGAATAATAGCGTACTATTTATTACTATTTTTTACAATAAATTGTTATTAAAACTGAACCTTTAAAGACTGAAGATTAAAGTTAATTATTAGAGAGAGAAAAAAAAATATTTAAGATTTTCAGAAAATACGGTCAACATAAATCTGAAGTATACTTGACATTTGATAAAGGTATACCTGTATTTTCAAATGTTTTTGCTAAAGTTTCCTAGCTCATAATTTATAACTATTTTTACATTAAATTGCTATTAAAACTGAATGTAAGGCCTAAGCGCAACTGACAATTATGTATGTATCACAACTCTCGTTGATATTTAGAAGATTGGGAAAAAAATGGCGGTAAATGCTCCTATAAATTAAATGAATGTGAACTTTTATTTAGTGGTACATATCCAGGTGTCGATTATGAGAGAACTTCATCTTAAATTTGAAAAACATTTTTGGGGAAAACCTAACCTGCCAGTTCTGTGAAGGCTTCGCATATCCAAATCACAGCATTACGACGGTGCCATGTTAAGTTTGCCCCAACTGTAGTTCTATGTTCGTCTCGTGAAAGAAGAATATTTTGATAACGGTTCCTCACTGTTCACAAACAAATAACAGTTAATATTAAAGAATCTAGTTTTAAAGATGCGTGAAAGATCACTTGAATTATCGTAAAAATCTATCCAAAAACAAAAAACAAAAAGAACAATAAATGAAACTAGTCGACCCGTGCGGAACTCCGCACTGTACTTCGAATCGTTTCATAAGGCATTTCGCTCTTTAAAAATTTCAAAGAAAGAATATCATGAAGAAAACCGAAAAAAGTAAGCGCAAAAGAGAAGGCATGTAATTTGAAGACATCAGTAACAAAACCTCGTTAAATACAACGTTGTGATAATTTGATCATCGCTCCCCTTTTGGTTGTACGTATTTTCAATGCAAATATAAAGATCATTAAAAGTGTGGCTGAGTGACACGTGAAAAATCAGTAATTTTGCATGTGAAAAAACAGGTTGTGGCAAATACAGTCCTGCCCATGTGAGCATCTGACGGAAAAAAAAGAAACATTAAAGAGATATTTAGTATCACGGATTCGAACTGGCGCCATTCTGATGAACAGTACGACGCTCCAACAAACCTAGCAACTGTGCCTTCCTTTTCGAATGCTGTTCATTGAAGTAATGCGTAATAAAACACAGTAAAAAAGTTTTTCGCCGAAAAAAATAATAAGATTATGCGTCTATGTTTTGTCATTAGCCAGCATGATACGATTTAAATTTATTCGTAAAACATGGAATTTGATTAAAGAATGAAGATCTCACGTAGCGATTGAAAAAAACATTCTAGAGAAGTAATAATTTCGGTTGAAAAAAATAAGTGTTTTTATTTTTGAATATTCAACATTTTCCCATAACAGGCTTCTTTTACCTGTAAGGCTTAAAAGCCCGCACTTGTTTTTCTTTTAATCGAACACTTGAAATTCAAAACCAAAACCAGTTGAACTGAGTCCGTTTTTTAAGTGTAATTTTTCGAACGCAGACAAAATGTTTTTTTTTTTTCAGCCGAAAGCAGAGGAGTAGAAAATGATTTCTTACTAATGAAGTTGATAATAATTTTAATGTTTTATATATCGTATTAGAATAAATAATTAAAGGTTTACTGGTTGAAACTCGTAGTTTTAGTTTGTTATAGAATTTTTTCATTTGTACAAAAGTTCGAACACTGCTATTAGAAAAATCTACATTTCAGCATACAATGAAAATTTTTTTCTACACAAAAAGGATTCCCTTGAGGTATATCTAATTCTTTTTTTATGCTTACATTATGCTCAGTGGTCTGGACGGAGTCAAAGCTTAAAGAAATAAAGGGAAGAACACCCTTCGATTAGCAGTCAACTTATCTGAATGATAACTGTAGCCAACATAAAGGAGTCGAAACACCAAATAGCATTCCCACTGCAATTTATTTTATTACATGTGTTATCTGTTGTATGTTATGAGTACATGTAATGCGTAATATTATTGTAAATTTGCTATTATGTCAGACAGTCCGAACTGGCCCGAAGTTCATACACTTTATAGCCGAACGCTCTACCGAAAAAAAAATAATAATAACCACAGGTAATTTTAAATTTTTTTTCTTGCCGAGAAGTGTTTTTATTTTTAAAATATGTTTTATTTACAATTTGTTATCGCAGGCTGTTTGAACCGTTATGACTTAGATGGCAGCACGTGTTCATCATTTAACAGCACGGTTAAAATACAAAATAATTTGAACTAAGTTCTTTTCTAAGCGTAGCTTTTCAAATGTAGTAAAAATGTGATACGCTATTTGTTTGTTTGTTTTTTTTTTTTGCAAAAAGAAGAAAAATATATATATTACCCTTTAAATTGAGGTAGTATTTTTTTATTTGTACAAGGAGTCAAAAACTCATTAGAAGAAACTATATTTCAACATACAGTTTATTATATTTTACTGAACATAAAATAATTCCAATGTAGTCTGAAATCTTAAACCTGATACTTATATTTTCTGATACTTATACTTCTTACATTTTCTATTAATTTAGCTCCGTGTTGCATCAAGTTTTCATAACAGCTAGGAGCGTTTCTACCTCATGTGTTCCCTCATATTTATTATTCATGTAATGCGCGATATTTTTCTAATTTTTTGATGCAGACTGTCCGGACGTGGTCCCGAACACGCATTCTTCTGGTTGCGAAGAGAACGCTCTGCCGATCAAGCTATTCAGCTCTGTCAGTCATAGCGCAAATTAAAGTTATAAGTTTAACTGAAAACCTCATTCTGGTTCTTTAAAACAGGTTTTTCGGCTGAAAAACACAATTTTTAGACCGTGGGTCTATTTTTCGTCAGTAGTCAGCACCATAAGCTTTAAAATAAGGCGTAAATCGAAGAAATCGATCAAGAATTGAGGAAAATCTGGCGCAGAAACCAAAAACAGGCTACAGAAATAATATATAAGGATAGTTAAATATATCTAAAAAGATAAAAATCTTAAACGTAGGCTTATGACATAGTGAAAAGTATGTGTCAGATAACGTTTTCAGTTAAATTTAAACAAAACAATTCCTGCTCGAAAGATCTTGGCCCGAACACCTTACTCCCATGTTTCATTGTTTGATGTAAACAATTTTTCCTTCAATTTTCAACAGTTCAAACTTGCAGTTTCAGGTTTTTCAGAAAACTCTGAATCCAATATATTTTATGATCGAACATACGGTTTTAATACAAAAATAATAATAATAATAATTGTCACTGATAAACTCTTATAACGTAAAACATTTAAAAAAGGATATTTTGAGATTATTTTTAAGGGTACTTTTTGTAAACAATCAAAAGTATTTTCAGCATATGCGTGTAAGTATCGAGTACCGAAAAGGGGGGCCACTTGAGCCTCCAGGGGCTACTTGAACCCATGAGAAAAAAGTGTTTAAAATCCGTCCTGGTCCTATATAACACAATGCATAGACTTAAAAATCTTTCTCCATGAGAGGTAGCAGTAGAGGCTGGAGCATGAAACAAAGTTTCTGCTATTCCCGCCTTTTTCTGATTGAGTTTATGATTGCAAGTTGTCAAAACAGTTGTTTTTTGTGTCTACAAACTTTCATATGCAAGTTCATAAAAACATCTGATATCATCAAGGTCAAGGCAGTTTTATGTTTGCATTCTATTTCTTAATAAATTAACAGTGTTTTGGGTTATAGCTATAGCTATATAAACGCAGTAACTAATATAAAATAGTAAAAGTGCACTGGTAGCCTTAAAATGGGACTACGTAAACCCAGCGCTCAAACAGCCCCAAACCACACTTCATCACTAAATTATGTAACGTAATGTTTGTGATCTTTTAAAATAAAGAGGTTAGTTACTATTTATACCCTTTTTTTTGCAGATCTGGGTGTAAAAAGGGTCCGAAAGTAAAAGAGAACCTCGAAGTAGGAAATAATGCGGGTAATTAAGAGGAAAAATTACAATTCTGTCCAGATTCAACTAATGCCGGACAAATGTCTTAGAAAGGGGCATCAGCCCATTTTGACTTAAGTATATCAACTCTAAAAAGGAAATTAAAAGATTCACAAAACAAGCCTGGGTATCCTGTAGTATTTAGTAGCTAGGAAGAGCAGGTATTAAATAATATCAGAGAAACGAAATCCACCCAAGTCATTAAATTGAGGGGTTTTCATTCTTTCTAATGTTTAAATAATGAGCATTTCGACTGATTTTAGCTGTAGTAAGATTGTGTTTCTATTTGAGAAATTATGTTTGCCTAAAAATATGTTTTTATATATGCGTTTGCCATTTTTATCAATAGTATGTTAACTAGAATGTACGTTTTGAGTTTTTTTTTCAAAATCATTGGTCCTACTTGATACCACCACCTGTTTCACAGCTTTTTCTAATGGATTTGCTGAGTGGGACCAAGTAATCCAACCACGGGGCTACTTGAACCTAATTTTTAAAAATATAAAAAATATATAAAGAGTTAAAATTGTTAAATGAAAAATTATCATATAAGCTTTGTGCTACAATATGATTAAGGTGAAAAAACAACGTAAATAAAGCACAAATATTCGAGAAAATGCAGCATATAGCTATTTCAAGGCTACAATGGAGCCTCTTCATCAGTGCAAAAAGCTCACCAACACAACCAGAAGTTGCGAGAAACTCTGTCAGTTCTCTCGCAACTTCTGGTTGTGTTGGTGAGCTTTTTGCACTGATGAAGAGGCTCCATTGTAGCCTTGAAATAGCTATATGCTGCATTTTCTCGAATATTTGTGCTTTATTTACGTTGTTTTTTCACCTTAATCAGTTAAAATTGTTATTTGAAAAAAAGGCTTTAGGAGGTAGCATTACGTCTGAAAAGGGGTAAAATTATGGTTATCAGTTCACATTATGAATTTAACAAAGCATTCAGTGTAAAACT
This sequence comes from Uloborus diversus, assembly GCF_026930045.1. Classification (NCBI taxonomy): domain Eukaryota; kingdom Metazoa; phylum Arthropoda; class Arachnida; order Araneae; family Uloboridae; genus Uloborus; species Uloborus diversus. The sequence goes on from NC_072733.1 coordinate 171,752,692, forward strand.
CGCAAAAGTATGAAATAACCGGTCCAAGTATCCCCACTTTACGGTATACATTTGTTTCTACTACGTTTGTAAGCTTTTTGAAAGAAAGTTGAAAAATAATTTCAAGCGTTTCTGATATAAAGTTTGTTAATACTGAGAGATTAATAAAACATAACATGTATCAGTTTGAAAGTGTTTCGACACATAATTTTAAAAACTAAAATTTCTATTTGCTACTAAAAATAATATTTTGTTCTCACAAAACTTTGAATCACGTATGAATCATGACCTAACAAACAATTAGTATTGAAAAAAATTGAGATACACCTTACGATATGGAACAAGTAGAAAAGCCATGGATGGGAGAGCTTAAAACGAAATTCAAGTGTACTTTTTGCAAACAATTAAAAAATAATTTTTCATACTAGCACCTCAAGAGAACTCATGCCATTTTATCTATAAGACCACCTAAAGAAGCACCATTAATCGATTACAAAGTCAATTATGTTTTTTCTGAAAAGATGACTTGGTGTATGATTGCATTAACACCTTGGTTTTCTGTCTTTTTTCTCAATAAATGTTATTATTTCTTTTTATCCATTCGGATTTAAAATTTCAAATTGTTGCCTTTTTCGGTAATTCTACCGTATGCGTTTTATTTCCCCCACATCTGTGTACTTGTTGGAAGAAAGTTGAAAGTAACTAAAACTGATAGAAGTTACCAAAATATAACGCCTGATAGTTAAAAAAAAAATTTCACAATTGTTTTTGCTAAGTCTAAAACTTGTCTTTTACAAAAACGAGTCACATTTTGTTTTCAGAAATCAATATTAAATTGGTATGCTTGAAACAATTTGTAATTCAAATCATTTAAGAAAGAGATTCGGCTGACATTTAAAAAATCCTGTAGATGATTAGGGTCTTTTAGGAAAATAATTCTTGTTTAGCTTTGATATATTTACAAACTTCCAATCGTCCTTTGCATTTCAGTGTCTCATTTATTTGCTTTCAGCAAGCTTTGAAAGGGAAATCAGCTAGCTCTGCCAATCATCAGCTGAATAAAGGACTTAAAATTTGTAGTAAAGACAACCGAATTTGATAAGATTGATTACACTAAATCAGAGAAAGTTGCCACTTCCTAAACTTAGGAAAACTGAGTTCGAGTTGACAAAAACTACCCAAATTCAGGGAAACTAGTTAACTTTAGCGAATCATGGAAAGGGTAAAACTCTGATTTCGCTCAAATATCTGGAAGCATCATCTTTTAACATGGGATGTTTTTGATCCAAACCAGAAGCCGAATATGCCCTGATGAGTTGCAATTGGACTTACTGGATTTTGTAACCACTACTGATGGAACATACATCATTTTATGTATACGTACACGGAATCGGACAAGTAAAATCAAAGAAACAAAAGATTGGTGTACCTTAAAGCATATATCTGAAATGGTTTTAAAAATAAGAATTAATTTAAAAAATCCAATGATTACTTGTTTAAAAAGACCATCGCATTATGCTAAATTACTTACCAGCAATGTGCTCTCATTAATTGATCAAAAAACTTACATCACAAACTTAAATTATTGGTGTATCAGAAGTATTTAAAAAAATGAATTTTTGACATCTTTAATTCAAATTATGAGTTTCGCAATCACGAGTGTGTGAGTGTATGCGTGTAGACCTGTGCGTGTGTGTAGGCATGTGGCGTAGGTGTGTGTGCAGGAATGTGTATGTGTGTAGGCGTGCATGTGTGTAAGAGTGGTTGCGTGTAGGGCATGAACGCAACTGCTCAGGAGGAGTGGATGGACTGCTGCTGGTGGAGGCCCAGGACCAGAGAAGCAGTACCTGGAGACGGTGGTGCTCGTAGAGGACCCGGGGGATAAATCGAAGGACAAGGAAATTTTTCAAAGGTCAAGTGGACAACAAGCAACTCGTAATTGCTCAATAAAAAAAACTAAAAATTAATGAAAACATTTCAAGCGACAAGAAAAGGTTGTTTAAAACATTAAAAACTGGAAAACTTTAGCTTTACTTCGTTTTATTCGTCTAAAATTGCGTTACGGAACATTTACAAATCACATTGTTTTCTTATTAATATTTCTCATAACAAACCACAACTCATATGGGAAAAGAAAAAGTAAATTACAGATTTTGTTTTTACGTTATTAACTATAGTATAAGAAAACTGAACAATTTGAAACACATTTCCTTTACTGTTATTTACATATCACGTTAAAAAATATCACCAAAAAATGTTTATCTAAGGTCTACTTTTATATATTTATGTACAGTGGTTGGAAGTAGTGACGCTACTGTAGTAGCTACATTTTTTAGTAGTTTGCAGTGTAGTGCACTACTTTTATAAAAAAAGTAGTGTAGCGATTTCTGGAAACTATTTTTAAATATACTTGGAAAAAAGGAACGAATGCTCAAACGAATCGTAATTCTCATATTTCGCCAATATTTGTATTGAATAGAGCTTGACTTAAAAAGAAAAGTATTTGATTTAGCGATAACCGCCAATTTAGTAACTCATCCTTTGTTTTTCTGGCAGCCGAGAATGTCCCGTGAATGAAGGTTTTTAATTTCAAGGAGATTATTGCTCCAATACTGAAGAAGCACTTATTTTCACGAAAATGAAGACATCGGTGATTTCATGAGTTGAAAATTTCGTGAATCTTAGATGAACAGACCTAAAGTTGAAAAATAAAAATATTTCACTAGGCTTAAATTTTCATGATTACGACGGGCATGCGAAAATCTCGAAACTTAAAGTACCGCGAAAATAAGGGCTTTTACAGTATTCACCAAAGAAAGAAGCTACTGTAAATGTTATAGAAGAGTATGATATAGAGCTGCCCTGGCAGGCTTACAATAAATACGAGCATTAAAGTGTTAACGGACATTTTTGGGGAAAAAAAGAAATAATAGATAATTCATAGTAATATTCCATGTTCAGATGAGATAATTTATCAATCATTTTTTTTTCGTTCAATCCTCTTACGGTGTGTGTGTGTATTTGGAGGTCCCCAAAAAATTGAAAGTTGATTTTTCAAGTCGCACACCCGCTTATATTTTTCTTTTTTGCTCCAAAACAATTTTTAAAAAGTTTCAGGTAATTTGAACAACGGTAACCAGTGCCGACTTCTGTCTGAAAGTGTAAACCAGCAGTTATATGCTAGGTCAATCGAAAAAAAAAAAAAAAACTTTTTTTTAGAAACTCGAAATTTTTGTTGATAAAACGTTACCCTATACCCCACACGTACCACAAAAGCATTTTTTCAAGTTAAAAAATATTTAGATATCCCTTAGATAGATAGATAACACTTGGTCTAAAATTTTCTTCAAATAATTGAATTTTTTCGATACATAGTTTGAAAATGTAAGGTAAGTTTTAAGAAATTATTAAGCTGAAAAATATAAACAGTTAAGCAGATAATTAGCTTTAAAGAGAAATTTTTGCTATCCTGCAATATTTAAGTCTCCCAAGAAGTAATTAAATAAAGATATGTATTTTTAAAAGGTTTTGTTTTTAATTTTAAATGTATTATTTTTTATTATTCGTTTGCAATGTTTGCATGTGTTCTCTAATAATTTTTGAACTTGATATTTTATTTAAATTTTGACATAAGAGGAAAAATATAAGATGGTATGCGACTGAAAAATCAACTTTCACTTTTTGTGGAACACCCTAGTTGGTATGCTCATTATTTATTTATTTATTTATTTTTTTTTTTTTTGAAAAGTAGCGAAATAGCGACTACATTTCAAAAGTAGTTTGTAGTTGTCACATTTAAAAAAAAAAGTAGTTGCAGTTGTAGTTCGCCACGAAAAAAAAATGTAGTTTTTCCAACCACTGTATATGCTTGATTCTTTGAACATTTGAAAATGTAACTGCTATTTCTTGTGTTTCAAAATCTTCTTAGCGTTCTGTCGCTTTCAAGTAAGGGAATCGGGAAAATTTTAGAAATCACCAATCAGCACTGATTAGAATACCTAAATCTATTCTTATATTTTACTACATCATTTTGTAAAATCATTGCTTTAATAAATAAAGGACGTCCATTCCTTGTCTGATTGCGTCATAGTAATATAAAATTCCGGCTCATAATGTTTTACAGGAACGTTTCGTTTCGGTACACAAATTGAAGAAGTAATTTTCTAAAAGATATGCCTTCTGTTACAAGTTGAAAGCAAATGGTATGGTGATTAACTTGGCTCCTAGAAAATGAGAAAACAGCTCTTTAGAACGGTTTCAACTGCACTTCTGAACAGAAATAGATTTTTCTTCAAACCGTTTTAGCCTCTAAAGATTTAGTACCCATTAAATTGTGTTTGTCAGTTGAAAGTTTCTTTTTTTCCGTGAGTTTATTTAATGCTATATAATTTCTGTTTGTATAGTTTTAAAAAATCGTGTGACATGATACACGTATCATTTTGCAATGTACATCTTAACTGTTCAGTTTAAAAAATATATACTAATTAATATGAAAAAAAAAATAATAGCTGAAAGTCAAAAACTCGCAATTTTCAGCACATACTCTTCTTCTGAAATTATAATTAAAAATCAACTCTTAAACTACGAAGAAAAAAAAAACAATCAGTTCAGAAAGCTATAACAGGGCATAGATACATCATCGTTGTATACAAAAAAGGCTTCACTGTTATTTTTCTTTCGTTAACCGACACCTTTCAGAACTGAACTTGTGACTGAATGGCTAGATTCTTTAATTTTAAACTAAAATCTATTAGTACACATACGACGGAGGTCAATAATATATTTGGACGAAAAAACGATGTTAAGTGCTTGAATTTTGAAGACAAAAGATAGAGCAAACTTGCGGAAAATTTAAATTTTATTTTAAATGGATTTATTTTCACTCGTTCAGAAAAAAACAAGTCGCCAAGGTTTATTTTTGACTATCCCTAGTCGCCCGGGACTTTTCAGATAGTGTAGGTATGTATAGGGTTGGATTTATTTTGTGATCTCAGGCATGGAGCCCCTTTTGTTGTGTCATACTACTTTCATGCTAGCGGCGAAACAGGCAAAATTTTAAAAATTACTTTTTTTACTATGCATGCTGAGCCATGTTTTTCCCTTTCATTTTTTTAATTCTACCCGCTCTCCTGCGTTTTTGAGTGAACATGAAGGTTGAAGGGGGAGATGATATCAGGAAAGAGTGATTCATGAGCCCCACTTTAAAGGCGGTACAAAATACTCTCAATTTCAGAGGTTCCAGCAGTTATGAAAAATAGATGTGGAATTCTGCATTTTGAGGCCCAATAAAGAATAATTAGAATAATAAAGATATCAGAGAGAAAATAGGCGAAACAAAACTCCTTCAAATTTGTACACTCTAATGAAAATTAAAATAAACTAGAATGTGTTTTTGGCTCGACAAATCGTTGCCATTTTTCGACAGAGGGAGGAGAAAAGATAACGCATCAATATTTGCTCGCATCGGCTTTTTGTACAGTTGTTTTTTGATTATAGCACCCCCTCCCCCCCAATCCACTGACAAACACATTACTGAATAAAAGTAAAAATATCAATAGCAAAAAATGCAAATAACTCCTTAAAAGATATGGCGTAGAGATTTAGAAAATGGGTAACGAGAGCTTAATATCCTTGCCATTTAAACAGTTTATTGTTCATACACTTCGTAAGAGATATAGTTGTAGCACTTTTCAAGGTTCAAAGACTTCTTTAATTATTTTCAAGAACTCTGTAACAATTACTGTGGCATGGTACTGCTATTACTGCAAATGGCAATTATACTGCTATATGGTGATACCATTTCCAACACCGTATCCACAACACAACTCATACAGTAGCCACTCCAAATATGGGAGATTAATACGCCTGTAATAACAACACCAGCATTATCTTATGATATTTGTTCAAAATATACGATTAAAGTAAAAACGCGCAACATATTTTTAAAACATGCATTTGGGGCACCTTTAGTTATCTTATTTTTAGGTTTTACTGAAGCTTTATAAGAATAAGGACTCATATTCCTTGTTCAAAATCTGCCAATCAGGTCCAATTGGCGAAAAATATTTGGAATTATTAAATGATCTCACGGTAGGTATTAAAAATAAAAACCATCATTATACTGAAATAATATAAAATTATGGCAAATTATATCGTTGTGCTTCGTAAACTAAATTTTCTATGGTAACTCTTAAAAACAGCACGAAGAAGGTTCAAAATATTAATCTTAGATTTCTTATTAATGTTTAGCTGATAAACGTAGTAGGAATAAGATATTGTTCAATGATTGTACTGAGTACTAAGATGTGTTGTTAAGATCATAAAAAAAAGTTAAATCAAATATTTTAAAAACTCAGATTTTATTTTTAAATAGATAAAAATACTCCATTGAGTGTTTGTATGTTACAAAAGCGTTAGAGGTTCACAACGTACTTCGATAGCTAAATAGAAAAAGTTGAAGTATTAGGTGTGTTATACATAAGGATTTGTGTGACTGCTCAAGCTGTAAAACTCTGAGCACTGCTCATAAATAAGAAAATAAATTCGAATATTCAATAGCCCATGAAACCGGACATTTATTCTTCGAATCTGTATTTATATACATAAACTACTTTAGCTGCGACAGGTATTACCGGAACCAAAACCAGAGAAGCGAAACCTATTACAGTCGATTGATAGTGGTAAATAAACACTCCATCCTGTCTCACTTCTAGATAAGAAACATATTTTATAAACCAACAGCACCTAAATCAAGTTCGTACTATTATTTTTGATCTAGAGAAAGGGAAAACACGTCCATCGTTTAGTTTGATACCTGAATAAATAGACCAAATCAGCTTAAGTTAGGATTTACACTATGTAAAATATATTCGGATAGTTTATTGTTGTTTTTTAAGTTTCATTACTAAACTGGTAAATAAATTAAGATTTTCTAATTCGTACGTATAGCTTAAATCTAAAAATAAAATATAAATGGCCATTTTTTTTTCATCCGCAAAAGGGCGATTCTCGAAAAAAAAAATTCCCATGCATAACGCAAAGTTTTTTATTTTATTAAAGTAACTTTTGATTATAAATGTGGAATTAACTGTTGTGCTTTGATAGTATATTGAGGCATGTATTAATCTCCAACAGCGTTATTTTTTGAAGGTATTGGTTAGCTGGAAAAAAAAAAAAACTTACCGTTACGCACGGGACATTTTTCCGAGAATCGCTCAAAAGATTAAAATGAAAAAGTTAAAAATTCTCAATTTCATTTTATATTTTGAAACTTAAGGAGAAATTTATTTTTGAGAACAGTCAAATTTCATTGCAACTAACTTCAAGCGACAACAAATTTTAGTCTATGTAACGGGACTTGAGTTGAAACGGAATACAATTAAAGTTACCAAATTAATGAAAGAAAAGTCAATTTGCAGAAACGGATATTTGTCACTTTATTTATTGATATTTTCAAGAACATCGAAGCTATATCGTTAAAAAGAGTATCGGGATTTTATTGTCATCAGAAACCCTAACTGAAGATACTGCGGTATCAACAAGCAGTTTGTTCTCAACAGGCAAAAGTGTAGCAACAGTTTTAACAAAAGAATCTTGTCAAAATTGCTTCAACTTATTTTTCAGCCGAATTGTATCTTCATGGTTCACTCTAGTTTACCAGTATAAAAGTTGTACATTGTTCTAGAAAGCCGAATTTATGTAGTTCACGAATTCAAATGTCACCTGTGACCAGGTTTTTTCTTGTGATTTGATATCCCTAGAAAAGTAGATTGGTCATGATCGGCTTTTTATTAGTACTTTGGTGCCCTTATAAAGACACCAAAAGATCGGATGACGGGTATGATCCAGTGCTGCATATGCTACACAATGTGTACGATCTGTACGCAGGAGTGACTAAAACAGAAACTAACGACTTATCAATGCCTCCTTCCGTTGAGGTAAATACGGATTTATAATTTACCTATTGTATAATTAAATGTTTTTTTTAATACTTTTTTTTCAGTTTGACAGTACTTTTTGGCATTTTTTTTCAAATCTGGCTCTTTTTACTACATATATTAATAAATAAGAATATTTGTTTCGTTGATAAAGTATTTATTTGAAATTTATTTTCACATTTAAAATGGCCGTTTATCTTTTATTTATTTATTTTTTTTTTTTTTAATTTTTACTTTGATCCTCAGAAAATAAAGCGTGGTGTGGTGACCTTTATAGTAGGATGCGAGTTTTACTCGTAAACCATTTTGCATCGGTCTTCATTTAGCAAAAGTATAATCGAAATTTGGAAAAATCTTATCAGATTATTAAATTTTTCCGTAACCGTCTTCAAATAAATACAAAACTTATTAGCCGGAACTTGCTGATTTCCTTTTGTTTTTCGCTCCAGTAACGATTTTACCATGTTCAATCTAAAAGCTGTATTCCTCAAGGAACTATTAACATGCAAGAGTTAATTTCAACCTGTTTTGCTATAAAATGTGATCCAGAATGCATGCAGTTTCTCCGAGGAGATATTACATAAATGGTGCACAACGTTATGCACTTTGGGCTGAAATCTTTTGACATATATTGTGAGCATGCATTCCCACGTGAAAACAATGAACATTAAGTATGCTATCTTTTCAAAAAGATTTTCAAAATAAAGCAAAATATTTTCCACTATCTATTTATTGACATTTTTTGTCGAAGTCACCAAAAAGGATTTTGTGTATGCGTGCGTGTTTTTTTTTTTTTTCACTCAATCGCTTATTGTTTGGCGTTCCATGAATATATTTCGGATAACTGTCTTTGCTGACATCTAAATACGGAATTTAAATTTACGGTCACTAAGTTTCTAATTGAATTTATGCAAATTAACTTTGTTAAATATACAGCATTGAAAATTTGAGAAAAGAAATTAAGATACTTGTGCAAAACACACATTAAGAAAAAATTTATCGATTTCTGCCTATATTCTAGTAAAAGTTAACACTAGAACGACTGATATTTTCTGTATACATAGAAAGACTGAAGGGGCCAGTGTGGCCCTTACCCATTTTTGGAGTGAATTCTTTTAAAAATTCTTCCTGGGGGATTCCACATGCCTGATAAACCTTCTTTCATGACTAAATAAAAACTTAGTACTTAATTATTTTTAGTTTTTCTCTCTATACTGGGCAAAAGGTTGAATTGGTTTTTCTTTCTAAGAGCAATGGCCACCTTTAGGATGGTAAGCAGTCGGTACTGTTTATAGCATTTGGATATCCAATCGGCTGCATAAAGAGGAAGTTACAGGTTAAACTAGAATGAATGGCATTTTTTTTCCTACAACAATCAGGAGAAAGGAAAAAAATAAAATTTTTAATTGTCAAAATGCTTAGGGGCCACTGTGGCCCCTCCCGTCTTTCTAGGTATAAGGATCAATATTAACAGTACTATGAGGCGAATGATTAAATGATTAAACAAGCATTCAAATAGTGTCATATAATGAAAAGTCAGAAAATTCCATTAAGTTCCGTTAGATATTATCCGAGTTATTAAACAACATACTACGCGAGGTGCCACACAGGCCCCTCCGTGAAAATATAACTAATAAAGATAAGTACAGTCAAAATATATTTTTATCTTTTCCATAAGTAGTTACTAAATTTAATTGAAAGTAGGGTTTATGAGCTAAGAATAAAATACTTTTGTCGGTTGTTCAATCAACCTGTGTTTTATCTCTTATCCTAAAGCGATTACTTCAATTCAAGCACATTATTTTTTGTTTGAAAGAATACCTTTATCTTGTTATTTTTTTTTCTCTTTTCAACAATTTAAACAAAAATTTTACCATTAGTGGCTCTGGAGAAATTTTAACCCTTCTATGTAAAAAAACCAATACTAAATTTTTTTTTATTAAAAAAACATTTTTCGGGATACTTTTTTTTTGTTCAAGAAATAGAAAATGCATTTTCATTAAAAGTGAAATGATTTTTTTTCCCAGATTTATCTGTAACGCACTTGTTTTTTTATGCAATATCGCAATAGAAAGCATATGAGGTTTATTTTTACATGAAGAGTTATTTAACCGATAAATCTTTACTTATGCTCTAAATCTGCATACTTACAATCACTTTTTTGTTTGCTTTAAAGGACTTCATGTAAGACTTTTTCCGTACTGAATACAAACTGTCACCCGTATTAATACAGAATTAGTTAACTAAAGGATAGCAAGCATGAGAATGCTGGAATTTAAAGCTCTGATGACGCACACACATCTACTTATTTTTCTCTACATCACATCTACTTCCCTACACTCTTAATTCAAAAGAACGAAAAAATAACTCTTAAAAAGAGTGAAATCTATTGCGGGTGCATTCATTCTTTCTGAGTGCTAGCTTTATCGAAAAAAGAAGCTTTACGAGAAAACCAAGACTAAAATTCGTCCTTATTGGCGTGAAATTCGGAAACACTCCTTTTGATGAGCGAAAAATAAAAAAATTCTTTAAAAGAAGGACTCAAAAACATTTTCATTGGTTCAATTCTGTCACGTGATTTTGTTTAGGGAGAATCTTTTATACCTCCACGCGTTCGGCTTAACTAACGTTGGTAGCGAATACCAAGTGGATGTCGCTATCTAAATGTCTTCATTTAATGAATTTAAACAATATTTGTTGCCGAATGATATTTCTGAAGGAAATGCACAAAAACTGCATGGTAAGTGCGAAGAACATTCTTTTTTCATTAAAACTTGTAACTGTTAATATTTCTTGAACTGCTCGTATATCGTTACAAATCACCCACGTGCAATGTTACGGCGAACTTTTTGTAACTTTTTCTTCCAAATTAATGAAACTTTTATCAACAATTTTGTTTCGGTCATCGAATCAAAAATATGACATTTGAAACAGTCGTTACCATCTTTGGTGTATGTGTGTGTACTGTATATATATTTTAGGCAGGTGTTACAGACCCGACCATGCGCAAATCTATAGATCGGATACCGAATCCGCTCTCGATGGTCGGAGCTCCAACCACTGCATAATTTTAATTTAATCAAATATTGTTTTTGTGTATAATAAACTTTAAAGAGTATCATAAACTTTGTATATTACACTCATCCGTATGTGTAACGGGCCATTCATTAATTAAGTGTCCTGAGGGGGAGGGGGAGGGGAAATTCTCTACATACCCTTGTTTGGAGAGGGGGGGGGGGTTAGATCCATTCTTACGTAATATTTTCCAAGTCGATATTTTATATAGAAATCCGCGGTCAAGTGGTTTGGCAAATATTGTATTTAATTTGCTTCAGGAAGGTAAAAGTATGTATTATAGGATGAGCTGTTTTTTATTTGTGTTTCAAAGAATGAAACGTGTAAAATATAATAAAAGAATCGCACTGTGTTTTGCATGTCTTATTTTTAATTATAATCGCATCATACACAAAAATTATTTGTCGAAAAAACATTCGGTCTAGATTCCTTACAGTAAACATTTCTTTACTGAAAAGTGTTTAAAAAAAATAATGATAGTTAATTTAAGAACGATCCCAGTGATGTAATATTTGTTATTTTATTATTGTGAAGAAAAAAAGGAATCTTACGTAAGATGGGGGGGGGGAGTTTTACATACCCTTACATAGGGGGAAGAGAAGGTCAAAAATTGCCAAAATTGTCCTTGCGTAATTAATGAATGGCCCCGAAGAAACAAAATTGAATTCAAACGTATCTTGTCACAATTTATGAGTGACTTTTTAAATTAATTTGGAATGATGTAACTTTTAAAACATTATTAATGTTAAAAGGCACACCGAGAATATAACTATAGAGTTTCAAAATTTTAAATCTATTCATTTGGAACTGTGTGGGTTTTTTAATTTTATTTCAATCTTTAGATTGGGAATTGTACGTAATATTGCACATTGGTGATTTGTAACGATATACGAGTAGTTAAAAAATATTACCAGTTAAAGTTTTAATAAAAAAGAAAACTATTTTTTTTTCAAATGAAATAACAGTTTTAGAAACAGTTTTAAATTCAAATACACAGTATAAGCACATGAAAACACGTTTAAAAAACAATTTCACCAAATGAGAGTGAAATGATTTTACCTATTTTATTCTAAAAAAGAGTGAAATAGCGGCTTTCCAAAACGGAAAGCAGCCACTCATTTAGGATATTAATTTAGTCTTAAGAAAGAGTGAAAAACACTTATCAAAAGGGAGTGAAATTAGCTTATCCAAAAGGAGTGAAAATAACCGCTCCGCAAAAGGAATGAAATTCACTCTTATAAGGAAAGTGCGTTTTCAATACTGGAAAGGAGTGAAAATTTACTCAGTCTGACTTAAAATCGCTGGAATTTTTTAAGAGAGTACACTTACGAGTATACTTATAGCTTGCTGTACCATTACTTTTGGCTTTACAGTTTCTACTTTTGGCAACTATTTATAATATATATATATATATATATATATATATATATATATATATATATATATATATATATATATATATATATATATATATATATATATATATATATATATATATATACACATATATATATTATTTTCATTACTGATATCACATTTCTGTAACCGATGATTGAAACAGGCAATAAAATAAAGGTAGCATTTTACAAATCATATAATGAGTTTTGAAGGCTTTAGCTTATTATAGAAAACGGAGATATGGTTTCAAAGTAATCAACAAAAAAAAATTAAAATTCAGTGAAAAGTTTGTTAAAAGGAATACACAATACACATTCATAGTTCCTTAAATTCTACAATTATTCCATTAGTCGGTCATTTTCACTTCGTTATCATTGCTGCTTATGAAATCACAGCTCCTAAAGCAGTTTTAACTACTGTGAGCACAAATGATGGAGGCAATATCAAAGAAACATATTTTCCAAACTGCTGCATTCATTATAATAAGTGTCAGATGAATTTGAAGATAAGTATAAACTAAACCAAACTCAGTGGCACAACAGCCCTACTGGACCATTCTCAGTCTTCCTGACCAAGGGCTCTGGGGTGCTAGGCAGATGTTCTGGTTAGGCGGTCAGCCGAACGCGGAATCCCCGGGGTTTAATTCCCAAGTGCGCTTGGAACTCATTTTATAGATCCAATGAAGGGATGAACGGCTGAGTCGACCATTCCCTACCCAGGGATCAAACCCGCGAGGCAGTACTCCTGAGCAATTGGTCTTCGAGGAGAATTGTACCAAGTTTTTTTTTTTTTTTTTAATGTTCAATGGGTAATCCTACTGTTACACATTTCCCTCAATACATTTTGTCGCATCAAGCTATCAAAGGTTCGTAATCCTGCACAAATGTTTGTGTTGATCTGTAAGGTTCAAGTAGTGTATTCAGCTTCGATAACACTGGCCAACACACATTTTGGTGCCAGGGTATTTGGAGCTGATTACATATGAATTTGATGCCCTAAATTCAAATATGGCATTAGTTTTTGCCTAGAAGCTCGAATTTCTGAGATATAACATTTTAGTGAAATATACGTTACACAATTTACAGTTAAATCCATGGATCAAATAAATATACTAAACACGGATTTTTTTACTATCAAATGTAAAAATTATTATATTTGTATATAATAATAAATACATACAAATACAATATACTAATTATATACGATAAAATAATGATATATTACTAAGATAGAGGAAAAAATCATTGATGAAACCAACTACTCCCTGAACACTTCCGAAGCTTCTTTTCTGTGACATTCTTGAATGTTTATAATAAACAAAGAAAGAGGAAAACGTACTAAATGACACTAACTACTCACTGAACACTTTAGAAGCTTCTTTTCCGTGACATTCTTGAATATATTATGGGACAATCCCTTTTTAACACTTTCAGGGGCGGTGGGGCTCTTTTTTTTTCCAAATTTTTTGTATCAAGATCGCTTGAGTCCTCTTCTTTTGAGTTCAATGAACAAAATAAGATGGCAGAATAACAAAAAAATATTTTTTTCGTAGGCTCAATTTTTTGTCCAAATCATCAAATTTTCAATTTTTTGTTTACCCCAAAATTGGAATTTTGTTTAAGATTTTAAAATTTTTAATTAGCGCTGAAAGAGTGAATCATTTTTCTTGATTTTACCTGAGGTACTCAATCATATTGTTCTAAATGATTCAAATTCATTTTTACATGTGTAAACATGTTTTTGTCCTTAGGTGGGGTGTGTGAACAAATGGGGACACCACCCCCAGCGAAAAAAGTTGCCAAAAAAATTTTTGTAACTGAAAAATCTATGTCTAGATGATCAAATAAACCTACTTGTGGTGTTTTTTCTTCATATTTCTCAAAATTTAATGATGCGCCCCTGAAAGGGTTAAAGTCCAGCAGTAATCTGCCATCATGTGCGTATCCAATCTTCCTTGGTAGCGGTCCTCCAGAGTTTTAATATCATGGTAAAATCTTTCACCTGTTTCCTCAGTGGTGTCTCCTAAATTGTCAGGAAAACGGTCTAAGTGGCTGTGTAAATGATGCACCTTAATGCTCATGTTACACCCAAGGGATTTGAAATTGTTAGCATCTCATTTATCAATTCAACATAGTTTTCAGCTTTACGTTTGCAAAGAAAAATTCTGAAACTGGCAACAAATGAAATCCTGGCTCTTCGCTCAGCCTCATTCATCGAATTTACGAAGGCAAGAGGCATTTTTTCCCCTACATATGCAAAACACGATCCGTTCTTATCAAGAGCCTTTACAAATTGCTTCATAAGGCCCAGTTTAATATGCAGTGGAGGAAAGATGATTTTCTCTCGTGCTACTAAGGGGTAATTAATGATATTATTTTCCCCAACGTCCATGTTTTCTCTTTGAGGCCACTCTTTTCTGACCCAGTGGTGTGTTTTGTCTCTGCTATCCCACATGCACAAGAAGCAAGGATATTTGGTGTGGCCACTTTGCTGTCCGAGAAGAAGGTTTGCCATTTTCAAGTTCACACAAATCACCCATTGATGTTCATGATACTTGATCTTCTCCAAGACCAAACCTGTGCTGTTATATTCTTCTTTTATTTTCGTTGAGTGAGCAATTGGTATGGAACCATATTTGTTCCCACTGTGTAGAAGGGCTCATTTCAAACTTCGCTTTGAGCTGTCAATAAATAGGGGCCAATCATCTGGAAAATATTCAGAAAGAGATTGTTTCCAGGAGCACTTTAATTTCGGGACAAAATTAAATATTTTATTCTTGAGAGAAGAAGGGTAGCAAACCCTTTTCTCTTGTACGGTAAAAGGAGATTTTGGTTCTTTGTTCCAGTAAATATTTGTCATTCAACATGGATGCCAGTAATTCAGCAGCTTCTTTTGACTGGTTGAGATCTCTGGTGAGGTCATTTAATTCATCCTGGTTGAAACGTTGAGGAATTGATGATATGCCCTCATAATCACTGTCACCTTCATTAATATCAGAAGGGTGATCAGATGATTACTGATCTAAAAAAGTAGATCTGATAGAGAAAAACTGATTCCATATTTAGATTCAGCGGCCCAAATATAGCTTAAATCAGTTATAAAATCCTAGGCACCAAAAAAAAAAATTTTTTTGTTGGCCTGTGTAATTGATAAAGTGTCTTTAACGTAACCCCACACTCGTCGTGTTCAACTAATTTTGACGCTTGTAGCTTAGCAAAAGGCTTCCACGTCAAACTTTTGTAGGTCCATTCCACGGAAAACGGTCATTATGTCCTTCACGTGAGTTAATTAAAAGTAGTATTTTAAAATATTAATGATGTGAGATTTCTTCATTACTTTTAAAATTATTACTTTTTAATTAAATGTATGAAAAGTCACGTGCGGGACAAAGGGTTGACGTTTTCGTGGGATGGTCCTGTACCCAGGAGTGGGCTGGGTCCCCCAAGAGGGTGTTAACCTTGACTCCCATAGAACGCAAAAGAAATCGAAGGTGCACAGGTTTAAGGGGAAAAAAAGCGTTCGCACAGAGACTCAAAGGCACAAAAGGGGGGAGGACAAGAAAGCGCATACGCTCAAACGCAGTAAAAACGCAAATAAAATAAAATAAAAACAAACGAAGGCGCACAGTCTCGACTGCGCAAAGAAAAACCGAAGGAGCTCAGATTTGAGGCCACAGAAAAAAAACGAAGATGCTCAGGTGTAAGGGCGCAAAAAGAAAAATAAAAGGCCACAGGATCGATGGCGCAATGAAACGAAGATGCACAGGTTGTGCAATGAAACGAGGAAGCAAAAAATAATATATATATATATATATATATATATTTTAAATAAATAAATAACGAAAAAAACTAAAGCCCGCACGTTCCAAAATGCAAATAAAGTGAAAGGAAAAAAAAAAGTTCCAGAAGGGAGAGAGCAAAAAAACTAAAGAAAAACAGAAGTCGCACAGTTTGGAAGGCACAAAAAAATCAAAGGTGCTAGGGTTTAAGGGTGAAAAAAAAATCATCAAAGTCGCACAGGTTTGAGGGCAAAAAAAAAAGGTACAGAGGGCGTTTGAGGGCGCACACGTAGGGTGGATCGCAAAAAAACGAAATTCCGAATCTTAATTTGGAATACCCGCCAAAAGATGTGCATATATAAGTACAATACGCATATGAAATATTATCAAGTACTTAATAATGCAAAGAATGGTAATAATTTTGAAGATACATGAAAAGAGTTAAAAGAAAGCATTTTAATGAAAAAGGAACAAAAATTTTGATTATTAGTATTTTCATAAAAATTTTAGAAAAATTGACCTTTTTTCCTTTTTTTGGAGAAATTCAAGCCTTGGTAGGACCCTTAAGGAGTTGTACAAACTTGATAATATTTCATATGCGTACTGTACTTACACACGCAGTTTTGGCGGGTATTCCAAATTAAGATTCGAAATTTCGTTTTTTTCGACCCTAGCGCACAGGCAGGAGGGCGCATCAGCCCGCGGCCGATAATTCGGCGGGCCAGTCTACCCCTGCCTTTACTAGAACAAAAAACACTTGGTATATTTCTCTTTAAACTCATGTACTACCGTAAACGCGGGCTACTTTGGCCCTATGGTCCTTCTTTGCCTAAATGGAAAAAAAGTACAACGTCCTCTGGATACCTTCAGGGCGCAATTTTTTCAACATATTTTGACAGATTCCATTAGAGAGCATCCCCAAGCACTCAATTATGTATACCAATCAGTTCTATAGCTCTGCTAAAGAAACAACACTAGTGGTTCTGCGTTCCTTGTCCTAACATATGTCTTCATAATATCTCAAACTTCTCCATGTAGAAGTATTTCTACATCAGCTAACAGTTTTTAAGTACTTATTTATGGGCACTATTTAATACTCTATGCCGTAGTATGATTATATACTTCCCATTTCTCCTCTTTTTTTTTTTTTAAATTTGACAATGACAACATATCTCTTAACCTAAAAATTACGACATACTTTGGTACAGCATAAAACTAGAAAAAATCCGCCGGAGAGATTTGGAAAAGTAAAGAATAGCTAAATTAAGACTTTAAACAGGAAAAACACAAGAAAAATCCTGGAATTCTTGGCAACAGATAAAGAGAGAGATTGCAGACTCAATTCGTCAGGGCTCAGTTACAAGGCTTTCATTATGGAAGAGGAAGATGAATTAAATGTTGCTAGAGGTTTAGAAAAAGGTTTACCCAGTTCATCTACATCTTACAAATATCGTTTTATTTGTTAGAAAACTTACGGAATTTTACTATTGTAGAATGGAATGAGCTCAGGTTTCAAAAGATAACTGTTCATGCGAGAAGAGAAGGATCTAATGTTGAGACCAAATGAAACGCACCAAAAAGTTTTGCACGTGACCGAATTTGTAGGATACTTTGTTTTACGAATGGTTTTATATTAATAAAATTATTCAACATCCAAAACTGATGAGAAGATGACTGTTCTCCGTCGGTAATTTCTGAGAAAATAACTAAGTATGCACACACATTTTAAAAAAAATGATAATTTTCCTTAAAAACAAATAAGTGTGACTCAAACTTCTTTTAAAATGTATTTTTCCTTCAAATAAATATTTTCCCCTATGAGCACAAGTCTTTCTTTGGCTCTGGTTAGTTCTAAAATGATTTTAAATAGGGAAAACCACTTTGGGCCAAAGTAACCCGAACGAAAGGATAACATTAGCCTAAATAGAAAAAAACAATAATAAAGGGTGAAAATACTTGGAAATAAGCTAATCAGTATCCGAAAATTAAGTTCAGATCTTTCTAGATGCGCAAAACAAGTTTCCACAGCTTGGAAATATGAATAGTTATAAAGTAATTGTGTGTGTGAGAGAAAAGAATTTGAAAAAATACAAAATCTGGACCAAAGTACCCAGCGTTTACGGTATTGCAACATGTGTAGTAGTTCCGCAAATATGAAATTTTGAAATCGGTTCCATCAATGGTGCCATTCCTGTATTTCACTCAAAAGGTTCGCAATGGGTTTTATAGAAAAGTGCTGGCACATGAACACAAACCATCTCTTTAAAATGTTTTTCCTTAACGTTTATAATCCAAAGGTTTTTTGTAATGACTCTGTAGATTCCTTTTGCGGCTTACAGTGAATTTTGTTAAAACCTTTTAAAATACTAAAATTAAAATTTAAAAAATAACAATAAATAAAAAAGCGATTGATAACTTGGCTTGTGCGTATCAATTTTATTTCAGTTTATTTTCCGACTGGATTTTTGTTGCGGAAAAGAAGAAAAAACAAAAAAGTATATAAAAACATGATATCGGTTCCCTAGAAATGACATGATTGTTTGCCAGAAAGACATTAATTGTTTTTAAGAAATGCAGGATACGTGACTCTATCAAAATGAAAATATGGTGGGTTACATATAAGTTATGTAATGGTTATAGGAAAGTTCATACGTGCTACACTGTTATTATAACATCATTACAAATATTTACTTGATGTTTTTGAGTTCAAAGTAATAGCTTTTCTAAATTAGTAGTTAATACTATTTGATGCGAGTTTTATTATTAAAATAAAATTTTCATTTTGTGGTTCTGTTTGTACTGTATGTTGATTTTTTTTCTTTTTGACGTAAGCTAAATATAAACAAACCACAACTTAATACGCAAGAATTTTGCAAAGTTTTGAGGGCACTACAAAATGAGATGAAAACAATTAAAATATTGTTTTGAAAATATTTTGAAAACACGAATGCTATACTGTTTCAGTGAAAATATTTGGAAAGCTCTTTTACTTATAACTAAACACCTTTGACAAAAAAGCAGGTTTACTCTTTCACTTACTGTCAGTCTTTCACTTACTGTTTCCGTTACTGTCTTTCAACATTATTTTGTAGTTTTTATTTATTTTTACTAGGGACCAGGTGAGGTAAAATGGAGCATGTGGTAAAATGGAACACTTAATAAATAGCTCAGTATAACTAAAATTGAAACATAAATTTGTCGATTATTCTTTTTTTATATATTATTTTTTAAAGTGTTGGAAATATTTTTCAGTTTCAAAAAACGTAGTTTAGTGAATGTAAAACCACAGGAAAATATTTTACAAGATGTAGATGGGACTATTCCAAACAAAGCATCCACCAATTTCTGACAATTTCAAAATTTATTTATTGAAAGTCCAAAGTTAAATTGTTTTCTCTCGAATGAATCTCTGAAGAACATTTAAAGTGAAATAGGCTAGAACAATTTAAAATCTTCTTTTTTATTTCCACTACTGAAGAAGTGGAAACTACTGGTGTTTTACCTTAGTGCGTCTTTCTTCATTTAAACAGTTTTAGTCATTTCTTTTCTCGAGATTTAATTTTTAATTTATTTTCAATGATTTGTGCCCATTTTTTGTTTCACATCGTTTCAATAATACTAATACATAAGTTAAGGTCATCAACTTGTTTGAATAAAATATTAAATGAGTCTTGATCTGCTAATTACGATCTTAATTCAGAACTTCCTTCCAGTTCAAAAAAAATGTTACAAAACAATTTAAAAACCATTATTATAACACTAATGTTATAGCAATGCAGTTCAAAGATTTCAAATGTGTACTAGCTTAGCAACTCTTACTCATGTGCAATCGAGTGCCATTAGAGCTGATGAAAAAAAAAAAGAGTTTAATAAAAAGATGGGTAAGTAATAGCAAAATCTGATACAATTGATCGTCTCATGAAAACGAAATGGAACTTATGAAAGGCAAAAGTTAACTGCTACATTAAGTTCAATAATTGAAAAAATTACCAAAGATCAAAAAAGCCTGGATCTTAAGACTGGAAAATAGGTTGTTACTGAATACAAAAAAAAGAAAAAAACACCAGAAAAGTCAGTAAAAGATTTAACGATCTAATCACAGTTGTTGATGGTGATGACACACATGTGAAGCAGGTAACTAAATATAAAATTCGACTATTTTGCTTTTTAAATAAAGAAAAGAGACAGAAAAAGAACACTGATCTATATCGTAGAAGACTTATGCTCTAAAAGTTTTGGAAGAGCTTTTTTTGCATTAACCGTGAAACATGTTGCTTCAAAACTTAAATATTTTTTAGCAGAACATGATTTTTTAACTACATGGTATTTAAAGTAATAACTAGACGCCAATTTTCATCATGATCCAATTTCCCCCAAGATGACTTGTTGAACTCCAGAATGGGGTAAAATAGGTCAGAACTTTGCAAGTTGAGTTGATTTCAGTGTTACATAAAATTCAAAGTGAAAACAGCCAAATTTGACCCATTTTACACCACTGTAACCACAGACAAGAAAATTTAAAGTAAGTAGGGGGTAGGGGAATGTAGGGCAAAGTAAAAAATCGAGGTCCAGAGATACGGTGAACGGTTTTCACTGTGTGCCACGCCACATACGAGGGGTGATCCAAAAAAAAAGTTTACGAGGCAAATGAAAATGTATTTATTAAAAACAGAAACAAGATACAAATGGGAATCAAGAGACACATCTGGCCTTAAATTTTCCACATAATCGCCAAACCTGTTCAAGCATTTGTCAGGATGTTCGACCAACTTGTTTATCCCGGCTTGGTAGTAATCAGGGCCCTGCTCCTTGAGCCATTTCTCGGCAGCTGTTATGACTGCATCGTCGGAGGTAAACCGTGTTCCGGTTAAGTTTCGCTTCGTCCGGAAAAAGGACATAGTCACTGGGAGCCAAGTCGGGGCTTTATGGGGAGGTTGATTCCAGAGCTCCCACTTAAACCTTCCATACTGCGGTTTTCCACTTGCTCCCTCCCCGCTTGATACGAACGATACCAATACGCTACCTGTTGTATACTTATTGCTTTGTCCACTTATACCTCAACGATTTGTCTGTGAATTTCGGATGCGGTCACATTCTTGGCCCATAAGAATCGAATTACGGCTCGCACCTCTTTGTGAGACTATTTTTCTAGACGTCTTGCCATTACTGTCGTTCTTACGTCTCTGCGTACTGACGCTACTTACTCGTCGAACCGCTGTAAATCAACTAGCGCCATCTGTCAATCACCCTGGGTGGAAATATTCGCTACACAATGTTTTTACTTGTAAACTTTTTTTTGGATCACAATAAATTGTTCTAAAGATCTAGTTATTCAATTACGCAATTTATTTTCAAAATTTTCTACCAATATTGTAATACTTTGTGATTTATCGAAAATAGTTTTTGCTGTTGTAAAATAATAATATTTTAGATCTACTGATGTCTAGTGCAGTACTTTTTTAGTTATTATCATACATGTTTTGTTTTGAATGCGTAATACAATTTGTCAAGTTGAGCGGGGCAAAGTGAAACAGTTTATTTCGTTATTTTTTTACTTCATTTATTACATCACTAACGTATTCCTTTGTTAATATTTTCATTTAAATTCTTTCAATTATTAATTCACTTATTTGCTCATTCACTTATTTTCTTATTTACTTTTTTTTTCACCCGTCAATAATTTTCTCACATATTAATTATTTTTTTTTTATATATTCATTTATTGTTTTATTATTTATTTCTTAATTTGTTATTTTATACATTAATTTGATGACAAATATTTTTGACAATTAAGTAGAAAATATTTTAATTTTCCACTTTGCTCCTTGCATTTTTAAGTAAATATTTTCCACCTTTTTTTTTTTGAAGATACAAATTTACTGCTAAAATGGGAAACAATATTTACATGCAAGTTTTATTACAAAATGTGTCATTCTTATTTTAAAAAAAAACAATTTTCAGAACGAATTTCCATTTTTTTAATTTTGAAAAAGGTATCTTAACTATTTCACTTTGCTCCAACCTTCCCTTACATCGATACCTAAACGAATTAGTTTTAGATTGATCACTATGTACTATGACATTTAGTGCTGAAAGTCTTAGTATAGGAAAACTAGTTTGCCGCCAAGGGTATCCAACACGACACTTAAGAACCATCAAAAACGATATTTGTTGTTCAAAAATAAATTGGAAATTTAAACAATTTCTCGCAGCTTGGCTACTTACAAAATATATAAATTGCTTCATATTTACCTTAAAATTATGATCGTAAACTGTCTATAAAATATATCGGAAAATTTCTGACTTTTATTTATTTTTTGTTCTCTTTTTTTTCTCTAACATATATTTTTCAAGAAGTCTACAGTAATACAATTGGTTTATTTTTCGTTATAATATTTATTGAGTCTATGCAATTTGCTCCCTCTGGAAAAAAAATCTGAAATTGAACTGAATTGAATCTGATTGAGTTGATTGAATCTGATTTTGAACATTTTTGCAATTGGAAGTATAAACCTAGGACAAACGGTTGCAAAAATAAAGGTCATGCAGGTTAAAACGGAACACCCTGCGCACCGCGTGTGTGTGTGTATATATATATCAGGGGCGGATCCAGAAATTTTTGTAAGGGGGGTCAAGTTTCAATGGGTAGAACTCCATCGTAAAAAAGTATCAGTTAAGCAGGTGTGCCCATCCCTCCAAGGGTGATGGAGCTCCCCTCATATGCTATCCCCACCCCAAATAAGACAAAACCCCTTTCAAATTGCCACCCCCTCCTATAACTTCCAATGGCGTAACATGAATCATGGATCACATTCCCTCAAATTTTCGTAAAAAGTCGCATTTCTTTAAGCAGACAGGTTGGTCACGTTGGAAAAAGCACGCGCACAGACACACATGCATGGTTTGAGATGGAATAGTGCTCTGAAAAACGTTAGGCTCATTGGAGACGATTATTCTTTGGAAAAGGAACAAAAAACTCAAAATAGCAGTAGAACAGTAAATTAACCTAGTTAATCCTTTGAATTATGACGCGCTGAGAAGAAATACCTTTCAGAACCAAGTTTAAAAAAAATGGTTAACATTGATTCCATTTACTATATTTTCGAATCTAAAAAATTGAATTTTAAAAATTATCATAATAAAATTCTTGTCACAGGGGGGTCAAATGACCCTTTGACCCTCCCCTGAATCGGCCCCTGATATATATATATATATATATATATATATATATATATATATATATATATATATAATGTTGTTAATTTATCATGCCTTCTATTAGGGTGAATTTTAAGACAAATCATTTGTTCTTTCAAGTGTTTAGCTGCAAATAGACGAAATAATTTCAAGTGAAAGGTTTCTAGGTCACTTATTAAAGCTAACATTTTTGAGGGGCGTCTGCGGCCGGAATGAACTGGTAAAAAACGACACATAAAACGTAAAACATGGTACCTAGGACACGCATGCGCAGAGCTTTGTCAATATAAAATCGTTTAACAATTCCAATGAAGCAACGCATTCGTGGGGCAAACGGCTAGCACGTTCGTCTTTTAACTGAAAAGCTTGTGGTTCAAGCCCCCCACTCGAAGAGGGATTTGGTTTTTCATTAAAAAAAATAAAATGCTGTCGGGAAGCTGGCTGACGGATATATTGAACATCATAAGCTTATAATGTTAAAATTGATAATGTTGAATTGAGAAATTTAGCTATATTAATTGAAACTAATTTGGATTGGTTGTTTTAGTATACCTTTTACATTGTAAGCTTATGTTATTCAATTAAAGCATTGTTTTTGACGGCCACTACCGTGACTACCTTTTTATTATGTCGAAAATTTCAAAAACAGTCTATCTATTATGTGCCAAAAAAAAAAGTAATTAGGGAATTAAGTTGAACAGGACATTCTTGCTTACAACGTAACCCTCTAAGCGCGGAACCTATGGTTGCTTTTCAAAACATTGGGTTACCGCGCAAAAAGCCGCAGGTACAGCGATAGTACCAGAAATGCCTTATAACGGAATTCAAGCATATTTCTATGAAACAAAAGGAACGGGTCTAAAGCTGATCTCTCAAAAAATGCAAAATTTTAAATAAAGTAAAATAGTAAATCTAATTCTTGAAAGTGAAAAAAAAAAAACACTTTTCCGTAATGGCATCAAATGAGGATTTTCAGGTAAACGTTTTTCGCGATTTAGAAATTGGAAGAAGATTGGGGGAGGCGATGCTCGTTGATATCGATTGAAAATACGAGATTAAATCGATAGAATGACGCCTTCTTCAGACGAGAATGATACTAGTGCCTATTCTGCGTGAAATTAAAAAGAAAGATGATTCACTGTTCAGGTAGGTACGAATTACATTTTAGAGAAAAATAGAAAACGCGATTATTCCTTCAATTCATGAGTTATTTCTTCTGTGCTTTCTCCAGACGAAGACCATCTGAATTTTTAAAGATTTCGGTGGCTGTAAGAGAAAATATTTTAGTGCAACATTTTATGCGAATTCAATTTATTTTATTCTAAACAATAAGTTGACACCAATATTTGCACATTTTTTACGAATTTTAGTTTCAAGTTCGTAAGGTTTACTATTATGTTATCGTCTTGGACATCGATGTCCAATGATGAAAAAACGATTAAATTCGCATGATTATCTTTTTTGTATGAAATAAATGAAAATCAAAGTGACGAGTTTTGTTTCAGTAACGTTATGACATACACTTCATTTGGCTATGTAAAACATTCATTTCCAAAGAAACATTCATTGATAGAAAAACAGTTCGAATGAAGGGAGAAAAATGCAGGTAAATGTATGAACAATTTAAGTTTGTTAATTTTTTTTCTTGTAAATGTCTCGTACTAAATGTCATTCATTCAGCAGATATAACTCAGTTCAATAGAAGTTTTACATAGATATAGTGTGACTATTATTAAAAAAGGACAATCTGGTAGGAAAAACTAATCTTTCTTTGTAGACTCACACACACACAATTGCATGTTATAACAAATTCAAGTACAATAATAGAAACTTCATGATACTAAACACTTAAATTTCTGCTCGAAAGAATAATAAAACAACTAAAAGCGAACACTCAGAGTAACAAGTTGATTGTGCTTTAGTTTCGGGACAAATTTTAAATGATGGTACTTGAAACAATGACTGAATTCTATCATATTCCATTTGCATTTAGTCAGATATTATAATGTTTTCGAGTAAAAAAAAGGTGTCAATAAACATGGACTTAAGTTTTCTTTAAAATTGTTGATTTGCGATTTTTATGATGTGCAATATGCAGAACAAAATGAGCACAAAATATCAATTTTTGAACACAAACCCATATTTGTTCTTACATATTTTACTTTTTTAGGGTCAAATATCTAAAACTGATTGCATTTCAACCAGAATAGGTAATATAGGAATAAGGCATTACATCGAAAAAAGGTTTCGAAAAACATTGGGACTACCGCTTCCGTACATAAAATACTATTTTCATGGTCAAAACTTCCCGAACAATGAAAAAGAAATTAGACTGTGTTTTCGAGAAAACCAGACTAAATGTTAACGACGAAATGCATCATTTGGCTACTTCAATCACGGATTTGGCTTGAACAAGGACATTATGCTGCCAAGCAGACGACAACTGCGAATACTATTGGCTTATCTTTTTTTCTTAGAAAATGTCCCCCAAAATTGGCATAACGGCAAACGTTCTGGCAACCTGTTTGTTTACTTCTGGTCTCTCTTTTCCGCGATCATAGTATAATACCACTTTAAGACGTTTCGCACAAAATAACAAAAGCTACTCGTCTTAGTACGTATGTTTTACGCAATTAATTTAAAATTAATTTTTTTAACGGAGAAAAATCTTACCGTTATTAATTTAAGAAGTGCCCCATTCTTGTAATTTTCTTAAATCTTTGCAGGAAGTAAGCAACTTAACTTAGTTAAGAGAGCAAATAAACAATGTGAAGAAACTGCTACGCGATAGCCATACATTGGGATATGATGGATAATATGTACAATGGATAAAAATACGATGCATAAAAAATACATTTTTTTAAAAAATTATTATTATTACTTCCGTTATTGCTGGCTTCTTTTCCAAAAGTTTTATAAAGTTCGTTATCAAAAATTTAAAAGTTCTTTCTAGTTTGACAGTAAAGATCATAGAATCAGATAATTTTAAATATCTCGTTCGAGGTAGGTCCATTTGATTGATTTTAAAAGGTTGAAATCGCAAAAGTCGTAAAATAAGCAATTTTAAATTACTAATAATTAAGTTTTCTAAATAGTTTATATGATTGTTCTAAGAGTGGTTTATAAAGAAGTATTTTTATTATACATTAATTTTCTTCTTATAGTGTAATAGCATTTAAAAGAACGCAAGAATAACTCTTATACAATAACTAGAAAATCGCCCGTCATGGTATGACGGGTTAAAAAATTTTCTACATTTAAACGAAGCAATTGCCTGTTTGGTGATATTTTGATAGTCAATTTGATAGTTTGATTGGCCTGTTTGGTGATATTTTTATAGTCAATTTGACAGTTTGATTGGCTTGTTTGTTGATATATTTGAAATTGTGACCCCAACTCCATTGGATTAACCTTAAACTAGAGTAGTTAGCGTTCATTGTTGACCCCTTTTTCGTTTCTTCATTCTCCTTAAATGAACCTTACCAGTAAAACAGTTAAGTTACCGGATCCAGTTCAGCCTTGTCAAAATATAGCATTTCCCAGCATGTCAAACATTTTTTAAAAATATTATCAAATTATCATACCATGGCGCGAGTTGTATTATTGGTGACGTCAACGTTACCCGATCAGTTATTTCGCTATTATATATATGCGGGTGCTTTATGAATATTTCTGTTACATATAAGCCATACGTGCAGCAACTTAAAAAGCGAAAAGTTTAAAAATAATTTATCAAAATATTTGAAAAAATAAATAAACCTATTTGGTAACTGAAATATGAATGAAAATAAAAGTTCGAGTTCGACTAAAATTCATTAAAAATTGGTTACAAACTGTAGTTGATTTTTACAAAATCAGAATTTAGTTCGAATTCCGACATTTTGTGTGGTGTCTCGGATAGAAAAAATAATGCTATAGACAAAAAAAAAAGATTACCACATAACGTATTTAGAACATGTCAGAAAATGTTGCTCTTTATCTACGGAAAATGACGGAAAACGGTAATCATGTCATTTTCCCTTCATCGATTTTCCTGTTTTGTTTTTGATCGAGTGGATAATAAAACTATCTACGGTGAAAGCTCCTTAAGAACAGTGGGTTTAAAAATAATTTCAGGCTTAGGGATGGAGCTGCGGTCGTTACATCAATATGTGATCAAGTATACTTTAATGACACTTTTATTAGATGTTTGGAAAGGTTTATACGTTCTTCCTTTCATCATACCCAAATAAGTGCAATAATTTTATTGCCTATAATTTTCATCTTTTCTGTTTACGAGTAAAAAGTGGGTAAGAGTCAACTTAACGATGTAAGTTGCTAGTATTATTTAAAGAAAGTAGGGAAGGGTGCAGTGTAATTTACAATACATCATAATTGATTTTGTAAGACTTTTATATTACGCGTGTGTGTGACATCAAAATGAACTTTTGAAAGTAACATTGGTAATGTGATTTAATTTTACCGGCACTAATTTTTGTTTTATAATTAGTTACCAAGGATGAAAGAATTTATCTCTATGTTTTAAGATTTATAGAGCTACAATTAATAAAAACTCTAAATATTAATTCAAAGCAATACTAAAGAACTTAGGTACAGCATCGAGAAGTTGCAGTTTCGCCCTTATTTTTGACTCATAAACCCGGGCAAGCCATAACCTAGTTGCTGGCAGATAACTTAATATAATCCATAAGTGTATCTTCACACTGGGAGCTAAAAACATTTTAGTTAACCAGCTAGATGTCCACAATTTTGGTATGAATCCGTTTCGAAAAAGTAAAGATAAAAGCTGCAGTTTAAAACTATAAATTTTTCTGCCCCATAGATGGAGTTGAGGTAGAATTGAAAGCAATACTAACCAGCTCAGCTACAGCATCCAAAGACTGCAGTTTCATCCTTTTTCTGACCTAATTAATCTCGGATAACTATAATCTAGCTTCATGCAACTCATCTCATTTTTTTTTTAGTTTTACTCGAAATTCTTTTTTGTTAAAAAAATAAATCATTTCAATTTAACATTATTACAGTTTAAAATGTACTGAATAGACAATGTATTTTAAAAAATACCATAACTTTTAATTATACTCACATCCATTCGGTGAGTTTACATTTTTAAAATTATTTAGTGAGTTTCACAAAATAAGCGAACAAACTGAACAAATAAGGATAATTTAGAACTAAACGAGCTCTTTCCCGCATAAAAAAAATAACATTATTTTGCAGTATTAGCTACATTTAATGAAGACCCATACTTGGGAAAGTGCCAGGCCTAATTAATCTCGAATAACTTTAATCTAGCTTCATGCAACTCATCTCATTTTTTTTTAGTTTTACTCAAAATTATTTTTTTGTTAAAAAAATAAATCACTTCAATTTAACATTATTATAGTTTAAAATGTACCGAATAGACAAAGTATTTTATAAAATACCATAACTTTTAATTATACTCACATCCATTCGGTGAATTTACATTTTAAAAAATATTTAGTGAGTTTCACAAGTTAAACGAACAAACTGAACAACTAAGGTTCGTTCAGAACTAAACGAGCTCTTTTCCGTATAAAAAAAATTAATAAAACTATTTTGCAGTATTAGCTATATTTAATGAAGACCCATACTTAGAAAAGTGCCATTCTGTGCTCCTGCATATTGCGGCAAAATTTAGGGCACAGCAAATTCTTGAATTTGTTTAAGGATATAAATAATGGGAAGAATTTATATCAGTACAGGAAAATCTTACTCGCTATAAAATTCACTCATCATATTCCACATATTACACGGTCAAAACTACTGGAAAACTATTTGGCTCCCTGGGGTAAAAACACAGTGCCTCAGGGTGCAATGTAGGCTAGGAATTGTGAACAAGGTGAATGACGCTAATAAATGTGAAGACAGAACTCCTAAACGCAAGGGTAAAACGTTGGCGCATGAGCTCTGATTACATCGTTCAACAACAATCAAGGGCGGACGAAGAAAGTAAAAACGTAGATGCACTTCCACATGGAATGAAGTACGAAATCGGATTAAAAGTAAACGTTTCTGCAACTAACTCTTCAAAATTTTGCGTAAGTACGGGCATTTGATCATAGTGTAGCTTTGAAGGCTTCCGAACATATTTGAAAGTGTTTCAAAGTACTTTGATTCTTCAGTTTGCCGTTATGTACAGTTTTGCTATT
Source organism: Uloborus diversus (assembly GCF_026930045.1). Lineage (NCBI taxonomy): Eukaryota > Metazoa > Arthropoda > Arachnida > Araneae > Uloboridae > Uloborus > Uloborus diversus. The sequence continues at coordinate 171,782,229 of NC_072733.1, forward strand.
TCTGCTATGCATAAATTTTATCTAAAAATATCTATCAGCACTGGATTAGTAACATTTAATAATCAAAATGTTTAAATTAGATGATATTTGAAAAGTTAATTCAACTATTAATTTTGAATATGTGGTTTTACTTGCTTGTATTGTCAGGGATCTTGTGGATTTTTAACTAAGAGATTTATTGTTAACAATGTGATGCAATCAGTTTGTGAACGGGAATTCTAACGGTGCTGAGTATGAACAAAACAGAACAAAGAAATTCCTTCTTCGTCTCGATTGTTTTTATTTATTATCTCATGTCAGCGTTATTGCTTGAAGCGAATGACTGAGCTTTTTTCGCCCATCTAGTAATAGTAAGAATGAATAGGTCGTTAGAATTTGTTTTGACTTTTAATTTGTCGGTAGACTTTACATTGAAAAAAAGTGCTTATTTATATTCTATAAGGATATTCAAATGTGGAATCATATAAACGTACGTATTAATATGTATATGTTGCTCTTGATTACAATTTTTAACGTTTATGAAACGATTTTATTTTTCCTTGATTGCAATATAATTGAGCATTGATTGTTCGGGTAAATGATTTACAAATAGTACCGCTCTTCAATTTCGATGCGACCGTGCTGCAGTAAATGTCAATAACATATTAAAATTACTGAGAAATCCAATTGGATACACGAAAATTAGTGCACGAACAGACAATTTAAAGTTATGGACACTTTTTAAACTATGTTCGAAAGTTGAAATTTGATCAAATGCCTTAAAGCACAAGTTCTAATCATTTTCAGAACTATTCAATGTGGAAAATGTACCGAGAGTCACAGAAAACCTAGGGGGGGGGGGGAGTCAGCAACAGGAAACAGATAAGGTGCCAATGTTCTGCCATAGGGTTCTATTTTTCAACGCGGTGCACGCTGGGTTAAGGGTGCCGGTTTTTCGCTCGTGTTAAGGATGCGATTTCAGCACCGTATAAGGTGCCGCTGGTGAACAAGCTTTTCACCTTTGAAAGGTACCAATTGCAACATGTAGTTTTAACAATGTACACTTGAGTCCAGAAATTTGAGATGCTCTTATTATAATCATTGGAGAGAAAGTAGTCTCACAGACAGTACACAATGTCTAGTTGGGTAAGTATGATTTAATATTTGTTTACCAGCGTCATAGAAGACCGTTTAGGACATTCCATTAAGGACACCATTAATTTCATGGCTCATAATGAGCAATAATCTTGGTCGTAAATGAAAAAGGGATGTTACTTGAGTAGTTTTCTACCACCCTAAAAAGTTTTGAGCACAATGGTGAAAACCATACGAACCGAATGACTGCGTTTTTAAAAAGTAACTTAGAGGTTTTTGATTTTATGATCTACCGCTGCGATTAAAATTGGAAAAAAAGTCAGGCTTGCAGGCTGGAACAAAACCAATCAGTTATTGTGCCCTTTATATTCTTTGTATGATTACTTAAGAATTCGATAAAACAGGACATTTATGTCCAGATTTGAAGTTTTAAACGGGTCGGACTGTCGCCCTCGACCCCCCCCCCCCTCCTCGTAGCGTCGCCACTGTTTACATTCATTAAAATTTATACTCTGAAAAAGCAGGACTTTGTTTCTAACAAAAGTACGAGCCTCCAATAATCATTACTTATTATCCCATTTAAATATCTTAAAATCTGTCTCATATATGAAAATAATAAAGCTTCCGTGTGATCTCATGTTAAATTTGCGTGAACTGGAGTCAAACAAATGCAAAAACAGTGACTTCAAGCAAAAAATATTGATGTGTTGGCTGCTAAAGTAACTTTGTACATCGCTAAATGGTAATAATAAAAATAAATAATAAATTGAATAATGCAAACAAATCTCAAGAGGCGAAAAGGGTGAGTAAAGCAATGAAACTAATCCAAAGTAAAGCGCGTTATAATATAATATGGTTTCACATAAAAAGGAGGAAAGTGCTTTAAATAAATCTTGACTTTGGTCAAGATTGATTGAAAAATTGCGAATGAAATTGATATTTTATTCATACACTGAATAATAAAGTTAAATGAAAAAAAAACTCAAGTCTAGTTTCTATCCCATAATTGACACATTAAAATGTAAATTTGATGCAAGAAACTTGCACCCCCCCCCCCTTTTTTTGTATCTTTTTAATGTTTACTTCTAAATATTACAACTTTGTACCAAGTAGTACATAATTTGCTTTAGCTAATGAATTGCGTGAACTGTATAATAATTCGTTGAAAGATTATCTAATCAACAGTGTATCTATCGTAATAAATTACTAAAAGTTTCATGTACAATAATTGTTTCGCAAAGAGGGATAAAAAAAGGGATTAGGCAGAAAATCCTAAAGTGGTCCACATTTAAACAAAATGTTTGTGGATGAAACTTAAAATACTGAGCTAGTGCAGTGACTAAGTATTTTGAGCACTTGTTTCCCCGAAAGTTTATTTTTAGAGAGATGCGATCAACTCTTTTTTTACGCCAGCTTATTAATTATTAACGTAGCAGCATAGTTCCATACATAGTTTTAGCAAAATAGTATTGCGTAACGCTGTGTATTCTGGAGATATCGCGAAATTTAAACAACGTCAAAATAAATGCTTACCCTTTAGCTCTACTCTAATTATGTAAAATCATTCTAACGATAAGAACAGATATTTAAGACGTTCCATTGAAATGTAAGTGAAAATATGAATTCTAAAAACTGGCATGATTGAGAGACTGATTAAAATTAAAGGAATGGAGTTTCGGGCAGACACCAGATTATGGCCATTATGAAAAAGTTACGAGTTATGTGGGTCAGTCAAAAATTTGCAATGATAAGCTACAACCTAAATTACCTTAATGTTACAGCAAAGTGCAACATAATATGTTTATCTAATTATCATAATCACTGCATGAAAGTCCCCAAAATATGCCCTAACGTACATCGAAATTCACTCCCAAAAAAATCTTTTAAATAGTTATTAAATGCTCTAAACAAAACACAAAGAAATTGTATGTTACATTTTTTCTTGACTCATACTATTTATATGTCTGAGTAAATTTAGATAATCTGTTTTTAAATACTTTTCGTTTGCAAAAGTACGGCAGAAAAAGTAAAAAGTTTGCGCTTTATTTTAAAAAATTAATCTTCTTTATTTTAATGCTGACAAATATAAACACCAATAATACTCATAAATGTTTGATGGAGTAGGATGCCGTTAAGAAAAAATAAAATCGAAAAAGCATAACTAGTATTTTTCTGGTCCAGTATTGCAGCCATTTCACCTGCTTCATCTTATAACCAGAGCATGTTTCCTTGTTTCTGCTGTTTAAGACGCAGTTTAGGGGAAAAGCACCAAAATTCACAGAAAAAAAACCATTCAAAACGCTTTCAACATCATTCTTGCTTATTCGTATGTAAAATAACCCAATGAATCTAAATATAATCACTGTTTTTCCCCAATGTCGTCCCACGTTTCGGAAATGACGCTGCCCAATCGCTTTCAGTTTTGAAAATTTTATTGCCATTAATTTCACTTAGAAGGTAAGGGAGCATTATATAGAACCATTAAAATTCTTCTGAAGGGCTAGAGAGGTCAAAAGTTAAAAAGCAAGAACATTTGTAGCTAGTTTAGAGACTCATGGGGTATTTCAGTCTAAAATATTTTTTAAATCATTAAAAACAACCTTTCCTTTCCTTGGGGTTTATTTTACAATATTTTACCTCTTTACGGAGTATTGGACTCTCATCTATGAGTCTCATGCCCGAAAAAATTTCACGATTTGAAATATTTAGCTAAGAAATTTCCCGGTTTAACATTCCCATATAAAATTAAGTAATATATATAATAATAAGTAATAATATAAAAATGAAATTAAGTAAGCTTATAATACAGCATTAATGTATATTTGGGTGATTCTTCAAAATCCTAACAATATTATGTCCCAGTAGCCTAACACAAAAATTGTAAACTCAAAAAGTATTTTCATTTTTTTAATAGTTAGAAATAACTTATCTGATGTTATTCCACTCTTATTGAAACAATAACTCTTTTAGTTTTTTGTACAAAATTTTTTAAATAACCAGAAAGTCACACTTTTTGCGTGTCCCCATCCGTTTTTCAAACGAACTTAAATTATTTTAAAATTTTATATCAACATTCCATAAATTCAATTTGTATTTAAAAAAAGCCTACTTAAAGATGTAAAATAGCATTCTTTAAACAAAGTAAATTGTTTAAATCATCAAGGTACATTGTTTTAAACTTTGTCCCCAGGTTTTCATGTCATTTTCCTGTCCTAGGATTGAGTTCAACTATTATAGATTTTAAAAAAAAAGGAATTTTTAATCAGCTGTACTATAAAACTGTTTATTATCACCATTTTGTTGTTTTCCTTGAGTATTTTGTTAACATGATTTGTCTGTTTTCCCATTAACATTTTGAGATTCTAGAATAGGGTATGTAACATTTCGGCTGTCATTCTCCAGGAGAGTATTTCTGTTTTAAATATAAGAAAAATTTTAAATCTACTCATAGCGTGTGGTTGAGTTTAGAGGTTAGAACAGAAAAAAACATCGTTTACCTTAAATATAATCCTGGGCCTACGTAACAGGCAAATTGTATGGAAGATGTCACACTCCTGTCCTAAAAAAATGTCATACTCCTGTCCTAAAAAAAATCACTCTCCTAGCATTTTTTCTCAAGTACTAGTAATGCATCCCATAGAATAGAAGGATTTATTTCCAATACATTTAGTTGGAAAATAAGATTGATTGAAAAAAGAAACTTAAATTTGGCAAACGATAAATAAAAAATGTATGAGTGGAACAATTATATTTATTTAATATTTTTATGTTGTTGTTGTTCAGATGAATCGTTCCAAAAGAGATTTATTGGTTAGACATTTGTTTATCTAAATGCTGCTCTTATAGGTTAGTGTAGTTGCTATAAATTTCGTAGTTGTTTTACATTAAAAGTAAAATATATATTATTGATATTGCTGATTTCCTTTTTGTTTTATGTTTTTATTTCCTGAACCATAAAACAATTCGCAGGTAATGAGAAGCTAACTATTCTTCATGTAAATTTTATCATTCTGTATATGGCTAACTTAAAGACAGTTTTAATGTACCAATCGATTTTTTTTCGTTGAAATGAATGCCCGTTATTTGGAGCGTAAGCTTTTCAGAGTGAATAATATGGAAAAACCAATTTGGGACTATGTGGGGTACTGGGAGAAATTGGGAGTGTCCGTTAAGGGAGGTTTTACATAAATTTTGTTTTGTCATTTAATAACCATACTTTTGCTTTAGGCTTCAGTTATTTCTTTATTACTATAGTTACCGTTTAGAAAACCCATGAAGAAATTCGTTTTGTAACTCTTCTGGCGCTGCTTGTCAGTCTCTTGCTGTATGAAATATTGCCCCCCTCTTTTGAGGATGTAACATAGTTAAAGTGAGTTTCCCTCTATTTTTCTCTTAATAAGTTCCTAACAAAGAGTAACTATAATTTTTCCAGATTTTTTTTTCAGAATTTTTATTTAAAAAAAAATGTGATTGCAAAATGTCAGGTTTTTTGGAGAATCACCCATTTACCTTTCTGGGGATACATCACCGTCATCGTTTATCACTTCTCGATATACTGAATGCATTTGAGCCAATGCATCCCCAGAAATATTAGTATAGATTCATGATATTAAATTAGCTTTCTTAATATCATTTTAAATCTTAAGTATATCTGTAAGTGTAACTTTAATAAATATAAATTTTACGAGAAGTTTCTTAGCCGAAGATCTGCGTGGCGAAAGGTATGACCCTTGCGCTGATTTCAAGAGTTATATTTTTTTTTTCTTTTTTTAACATTGAAGATTTTTAGGACATGGACTCATAGGACGTCCCACACTCTTTAAAACAGAAAAATAAGTGAAAAGAAATGCACAACAACCCCCTAGAAAAAAATATCGTTTCAATATTTTTTTGAATATTTTTGGGAGAAATATTCCCATGAGTCAGTCTCCCAATTTGCGAGACCTCTCTAACCCCTCAAAAGAATGTTAATGATTAAGACAATGCGCCCCCCCCCAACAGTAATAATGACTGAAATTGCTGAAATTGGATCCAGGAGATATTTTATAGAAGAATCAGCAAGAATGGTGTCACAAGCATTTAGAGGTGTCACAAGCATGGGGCGCGCTGTGTCTCAAATGCGGACTTGGTAATATATCATTTGGATTTAGGCATCATATTGTTTCAAATGCAAATTTTTAATATTTAAAATTATTTTCGAGAACAGAATATTTCTCGTTTACACTGGAAAAAAAATATAGTACAAAGCAAAATCAAACTCAATCTAATGTTGCAAAGCATTGTTTCAGATATACTAGCTATTGCGCTGAAACATTTCATCTTGAAACATCTCTGGCAGTAGCGAATGGTATATACTACCTCTCTGATTTAACTGATTGGAAACTTGGTAAGCTTCCTTATTTAAATAGAAACCATCAGTATTGCCCAGTCATATTTAAGGCAGATACTCCCGACCTCTACTGACATCTGTACGTGCTCGCAAGTTATATCTCTCAGATTACTTTCAATCCGTTGATAGCAAAAACTACGCTTTTTACAATGTATGTTACCCGAAAAGCTCTCTGCTCTAGTCGTTTTTGCACTTAATTTTTTTAATGATTTTAGAACTTTTCCATTTCCAGTTACAGTAAACTCCCGATTATCCGTGGATTTAGGTGGCACAAGCAAAGAAAATAGAATATCGTTAGCATAAGTCCTTCTTCAAAAATTTGGCTTTATTGATTATAATATTGTCTGCAAACAGTATAAATAGTACAGTAAAAATGTTTTGTATTTTTGCACTACAGTACTTAACATCACAGCAAGTGTGTGTACGATAAAGAAAGAACAAAAACTAAATAAATAAATGTAAAAAGCAAATAAATTAATGAAACAAAAACAACTAAGTTCAAATTTACAATTTTCCGAAGAAAAAAATCGGCCAGATTGTGACCGAATATTTGGTATTCGGCCAATTCACAAGAGAGCATGCCAAGTAAAATCATGACAAGAAAAGGTTACGTTAAGTTTTTAATTGCGAACCAAATGTATAGATTTTTTTGACCGTCACTGTACAAACTATGTAGACATTATTTTAATATTTTCTCGAATGTATCTCGTATACCCACGGAAATATAAGTATTTATTTCAAAAATATGATTATTTTAAAGGTTTTTTTCTCATAACACGTGGAGTTTTCCGTCAAACGTTACTAAACTTTCAGAATATTTGTCAGAATACAAGAGAAACATAATAATACAGTTTAAAACTAAAATATTGAAAATTTGTTGAAACGTGAATGTTTAAAGCAGTTGAATTTTCACTGCGCGTGCGCAAAAGGCATCAATTTATAACCTTTATAATACAAAACCCAGATAGATCCTACATCTCGTGATAAAATTCCAGCTCGATATCTTTAAAATTCAAGAAGTAATCAGAGATCTAATGAGCCGAATTTCAATAATTCTTTGATAGGCGATAACTCAAGACGGATCGTTCACAAATTATCTATTTTGATCATGAATCACACTAAATGATTGCAGGGCAAGTGTTACCAGTTTGTGAACGACTCCTTACGATTCGTCGCCTATCCAAGAATTATTTTATTTCGGCTCATTAGATCGCTGATAACTTTTTGAATTTTAAAGATTTCAAGCTGGAATCTTATCACGAGGTGTAGGATCTATCTGGGCTTTGGATTATGAAGGTTATAAATTAATATCTTTTTCGCACCCGCAGCGAAAATTCAACTGCTTTAAACATTCATATTTCAACAAATTTTCAATATTTTAATTATAAACTTTATTATTATGTTTCTCTTATATTCTGTCAATCATGTCATCATGAAACGTTTGACGGAAAACTCTGCGTGTTGTAAGAAAAAAACCTTTAAAAAAAGTCGTATTTTTGAAAGAAATCCTTATATTTCCGTTTGTATAAGAGATTTTTTTCACGAAAATATAAAAATAAATTCTACATAGTTTGTACAGTGACGGTAAAAAAAAATATTTACATTTGGTTGGCATTTAAAAACTTAACATACATTTTTCTTGTCATGATTGTGCTTGGCATGCTCTCTTGTGAATTGGCCGAATATCGAATATTCGGCCACAATCTTGCCTATTATTTGGTATTCGGTCAAATCACTAGGGAGTATGCCCAGTAAAATCATATAAAGAAGTTCACATGTAAAGTTTTTAATTGCCAACCAAACCTCCCTTGCAAGAGGATCAATCCTCCCAGCAATGAAGTGGATTAATTCTCAGTATAAAGTCAACTTTTTACAAAATTAATTCTCCATTTATTTGTCACCTTATACTAAAAAAAATATCGAATTCAAAATAATGATATATTTAAACTTGTCAAAATTAATAATATGGTATTTATTAAAACGATAGCAATCATTGAAAAAAGAAGGTAAAGAAAAATCCAGTTGCGTGTTTTAGCAAGTTTCCCTATTCCAAAGCTAAATCGCAACTTAAGTGCTTCATCTCAAAAAGAGAACGTTTACATTATTAGCGTGAACGATTTGAAGAAAAACATTATACTTTATTTATTACATACCTAACATGAAATAAAAAACAATCATATTTACTGGGCGCAAAGCACGCAAATTGGAGATTAGCAAAAATCTTTTCCGCTGAAAATGCATTTCTTTCAAGTCACTTATCCCACCCGGTACTTCTTTTCACAAAGTAATTGCACTAATAAAATCTTCCCAAAGTTTAATAAAAAATAATTATATATATATATATATATATATATATATATATATATATATATATATATATATATATATATATATATATATATATGTAGCCAATGAACGGCCCAAAAGTTTTATCCTTTTGCGTTTATTTAATCGCATGAGTTTACATTATGAAAGAATATTGTGTATGATTTTTAAAAATATTTTTTCATTCCTACGATATAAAATATAGGAGTTTTGTGTTCGATGAAAGTTTCAATACGCCAATTTTATAAAATAACTTTTATTTCAAATAAATGGGCATAATTCGCCTTGTGCACGTACTTAATTGTTGAAAAAACTAAAATGTACTAGTTTCGCATTACGAACAACTGCTAAATCTTGTGTACGCGGAATTGTATTCCGCTGGTTTATGGCAAAAAGTGCAAGTTTTTAAAAACGTTCACGTATACAATTTAGTCAAAGATTTTCCTTTAACTTCTATGTTAGCTGATTATTAAACAAGTGACACGTGTCAACTTTTCTCTGAATCGGGTCAAGTTGACCCTAGCGAAAATATATCAATCTTTTCGTTTTAACTTTTCTTTAAAAGTAAGCAGATAATATTAACTAAAAAAAAAACAGATTTATAATTCTGTTTTTTCATAAATCATGATAGAAAAATCAGGCCAAATAGATAGATAAAGGTATATTTAGAAAGGATAACCAAATTTTCTCTAAATTCTTTTCCAACCAATAAAAACATTTACTTCAAAAAGAGAAACATACTTATCAGTAATGGTTATGTACGTAAAAGTAGCGGTTTATGATCTGTGCAGTATAAATTAGTTACATATTTTGAAGAAGGAAGTTCTGTGGGCAGTAAGTATTTCAACGCTCTAATTTTTTTAATCATAAATAAACCTAACAGTTTCTATTTCAATATGTTTGAAAAAGAAACGTCACACTCAAAAATCTGTATCTATTCATATGTACTTACTCAAAGTATGCGTTTTAATTAAATACGATTTTTAATACCAATAAATCTTACGATTTTTAATACCATATTAAGGACATGTTTTTTTATGTGATTATTTATCATTTTCATAAAAGAGTAAACATTAAAATAAGTTCTTTAAGAAATTTCGAAAAAAAAATATTAATTAACAAAATACTCACATTCTAAAACACTGGGGAGGAGCAGGGAGCACAAAGCTTTATGAAAAATGTCCATAATGAAGTTAATGAGATTTAGTTTTTGGACGGTATTTTTAAAAAACAATCCAAAGAACAAGATTTCTCATTATCCAGCTAAACACAAAATATTCATAATTTTACGGTTTCATTTAATTAAAAACTTACGTATTAATTGCTACAAAATAGTTGAGTAAAAACGTTTCAGAAATATGCGTTATTTAATATCTTTCATAAGACTTTTCAATCGTAATTAAAAACTTGATTTTTAATCTCTTAGCAATTTGTTTGATTAATTTTAAACAAAGCTTGAGTACATTTTCTAATTAATATATCCATGTTAAAAATATCGTATTTAGCTACTATCATTAAAATAAGACTGCTGTGAGCGTGTTTGCAAAACTTAGTAGTTTATTTAAAGGACGCAAGATGATGTTTAACTGTAGCATATTACAGTAATATTTCAGAATTTTATACCATGGACGAAAGAAAAAATCTTTTTTGAGAAAGTAAGTTGGGATTATGACAGCAAGATTACTTTAAAAGATGAATTTGCAATTCATTTTAGTTTTGGTCACTCTAAACTCCCAACCCTTAGTTTAAAACCCTAATTAGAACAGTAAGGAGAAGTTTAGTGATTAGCGATTACTTAGCGGTAATAAAGGGAAATTTTATATTCGGTTGCCGTTACGAAACGAGATAAGAATAATATAGGATATTTCAGCATTATACTTGAAGTTTCTTTTCCTCCACCCGAACCCTCAAATACGGTTTAGTATTTCCTAATTGATTAAGCATATTGATGTAAATAATACGTCATAATTATTGTTGTAGTTGACAAAAGCGCTGCATTTATGTGCCAAGTATTATTATTCCATCTTTTACAAAAATGCTTTAGTCCATGCTGGTTCAGTCCACGAAAATGTCAACCTGTAGGCCAAAATTTCAAACTCTATCAATATTAATGTGATATACATCATTTTAGAGATAACACTCTTAATTTTCGAATGTGGTAAAACATTTTTTAAGATGGATACCGCACGTAGAATAATTACTGCTTGAAGATTTTCAACAACAATATGTAAATTTAAACTATAAATCATTCAAGAAACGCGACCTGAAATTTTTTAAGCATACATTTAATTAAAATTTTTTTTTCCTCTAGTTGTTGCTTTCATTTTGAGATTTTAGTTTCTTTAATTTATTTCGTTGATTTTTTTTTCTCGTTGAGCCTAATTTGAATTCCGTGCTGAACGACCTGTTGTGTTTGTCACAAAACGCCGTATTTTCCCTAAACTTTTGCTTTATGCTCTTCTCAAGAGCTACCTAGCATGCATTTAAAATGTTAAATTTTTATTAAATTATTTAATCAACTAGCTGTCATCGTGACGAACGTAACAAATTGATTGTGAGAAACGTAAACTCGTGAAACAAACACTGTGTCTTTCGAACGTTTAGTTTCAGAAATAAATGAAGTGTATATTCTGATATAATTTAATTTTTTAAATGTCATTGTGTAATATTTTGTAATTTTCGAATTAATAACCTCGATTTTTTAACACATAATTGTGGAATTTTCTTGCGTTGTATATTAAGGAAAAACGGCGGCTCAAAAAGAAAAAAAAAAGAGTTAAAGGAGAGCAAGAACGGCAGGCAAACAAAACGAAAATAACAAGAAAAAAACAGCAGAGCGTATGCGAATAGTACGGCGGAAAAAAAAATAAATAAACACATAAATAAATTTATTTTAATTTGTTTTTAAATTAAGAAGGTGGAGGAATCAATAATGAGGTCAGGAGACCGCTATACCGAAGAGCGTAATGCACTTCAGTATAGTGGTAGGATCTGGACATCGGGTATGATGGTTAAGTAGAATCAATGGCCTTCGTGTTTACCTAACCTGAACCCTTGCATCTTTTTCGGTAAGGATTCAACCAGTGAGTATAGCGCAGCTCTAGTTAGTTCAGCTGGGACCTAGACGCATATAAACAACCTTTACTCAGCTAGGGACCTTGTAATTATTTTGGGAACTCCTGATTGGCCAGCAAACGAAGATGCGTCGACCATGTTTTTTTTTTCCCACATCCAGCGCACGTGAACAAATTTCGTTCCTCAGAAATTCTAAATTCACAAATTTGAATGTTTTTGATACCCCTCTTCCCTCGAATATTGCCTGGAAGATCTTGTTTTAAAATGAAACACTAATTAGAATTAGACAATGCAAAGTAAGCATTAAAGGATATGGATGATGTTTTTTCGTGGTATCCAATCAGCAGTCATCAAATTTTTGCGTGGTCTCTAGTAAAGTAAAGGTTGTTTACATGCGACCTTGACTATTTTTTCCTGTTTTACAGGGGCTTAGTGAAAAATAGACGTGTTATTGGCTCGGATTTTAGTTGGAATATTTTTCAAAAACTACTGAGAAAGTTTCTCAACTCAACTTAGCGCCAATTAACCCTCCCTATTTTCCAAAACAGTGGCAAACATTGTTAGAGTTGGAGCTCAACTTCGCAGAGCCGCACAATATCTACCTTACAAAGAGGCTACATCTACTGCAAGTGCAGTTTTGTTCAACGTTACCAAACAAATGTGAGTTATGTTATTTCCATATGTGTACTCAATTTTTAAAATAATGTGATGATTCTAAGCAACTTTGTAAAGTTACAACTTTTTCGCCTTATTTCGTACTGTTCTAGAGATATAATCGCTAACTTACGGAAAATCTACCGCTGGGTGATGCTATTAGCGGCCAAATTGCGCAGCAAGTGGCAACTTTGACATACCTAGACCCCAAGTCTAATGACACTAACTTTTGCTGCTTAGAAATTACTCAATTAAATTTACATGCGACTCACAGCTGACCTAGGGCGCATCCAGAAAGGAGTCGAAATTAGATTAAAAAATTCCTAGAGAATTTGATTTTACCAATTTAAAGCAAGAGTTTTTTTTTTTTCAGAAAACCTAGAAAAAATAATCAAGATATATTTTTAGACAGAAAAGAAACATATAGGTATTCTGTAAGATATTTTTTTCAATTTCAATTGAGGATAGTAGGGAACGTGGAAAGAAAACGCTATGAAAAAATATTATTTATCAAAGGAACATCACATTCAAAGATGAAACGTTTTTATAAATTCAAAATCATCAGAGTAACTTATTATTCGAAAACTTTTTTTAACAAGTTACAAAAACACTTAGAATTAACCTGTGGTTTACACGACAAACAACTGTACACTGCAAAAATGAAATAGGTAGCAATCGAAAGAGCACATTGAGGCATTTTTTAACGCAAAAATTGTTTGCTCTCGTGTCCCCGTTATCGAGATATAAGTTTTTAAATTCTGCCGAAATTTTAAGAAAAATGCTAAATTTGAAACTTGGCGAAAAATGGAAGGTTTACGATCTGCAATGCTTGCGAAAGATGTGTTAAGCTACTCACCAAAATCATTAAATTTGGTGACTTTTCTTAAAATTTCGATAAACTTGACGTCGTTATATTTCAAAAACGTTCACACGTAAGCAAATAATGTATGCGCCTACATTATTGTATAATTTCCTCGTAAGGGTCTTTATGCTCCTCCCCCCCCCCGAAAAAAACTGACCAATTATGACCAAACTATAGCTTCTCTAGGGTAAAACTAGCTGTGCTATTGCATCTGACGGAATCACAACTAGTATATAATTTCGCTGTGCTTCTGCAGCTGACGGAATCGCAGCTAATATGTAAACTCGCTGTGCTTGTGCAGCTGACGGAATCACAGCTAATTTAGAATGCATCACAAGAATAACTTCATATCACTACCAATTTAAGATGTCTCCATTACTCATGTTTTAAAAATGCATGTGTTAAAAGGAAATCCTTCGCATTGAAAAAACAGACTAAGTATTTAACTGCATTTTTTATATATTATGTTTTTTTTTCTTTTTTTTTCATATTATTAATAATTTTAACTCATGTCAAATTATATATAAAAAAAAACGTTTTACTCATTACTTAACGCTCATAATCATTTGTATAAAAATATAATAAAATTATTTATTATTTTCCTTTCTTTTAAGTAAATTCTAACTGCAAAGAAGGGTTAATTTTATTATTAAACTTGGTTTAATATTAAATAACGTTCAGACTAATACCTAAAAATATTTAACATTTTTTAATTTGAAAATTCTTTAACTTTAATTTAAGTTGATGTCGCTTAAAACACCCAAACTTAATGTATAATATGATCGTTGTTATATCGAACGAAAAAAAAAAAACTATGAAGTAATGTCGATAACAAAATAACAACAAAAAATTCGATTACAACGCTATTCTGTCATCATTAATCATACATAAAATGTTCAGCAAGAATATCATTTTTATTTTAGACCACATTACTCTAGAGATTTTGGGAAGTATAAGCAAGCTTTTAAAATTTCTTAATTAGCCTCTAATGATAAATAACGTATTTTAAACTGTAAATGGCGTATGAAAATGCTATCATGTTACATAAAAAATATTCTAAAATGAGCTTTTTTTATGTTCGCTGAAATATGTGATGAGATAGCTAAAATTTTGCTATTGATGTGGAGTTATGTTCTAAATTATAGCTCGGTGGATTCCTACAGTTTTTCGATGCTGAATCAACAAAATGTTCGTTTTTGTTGTATACACTTCTTGCTTCTTTTTTTTTTTTTTTTTTTTTTTTTTTAAGTTCAAAACAAATTTCCATACAAACCACTTTTCGTAACTACTAAAACTCCGTCAAGTTAAATAATGTTGCCGTGAGCTTTTTGGCAAGGAATCATTTAAATTCCTCTAAGAGAAATATAACACTGGTTATAAAAATGTCTTTTTAAGTTAAAGATATTTAAAACCGGCTAATTGTCCCAAATAACTATTCATGAATTTAATGCTTAATAAGGGTTTCCAAAGCAGCAAGAAGTTCTTATAGAACTAAGCGAATCTACTTTTTTTGTCTACTAACATGGATTCTATGACTTTCGTCATTATAAAGGTTTACCTTAAAGCAATTTCATATACTATCATTTTTGTTGGTTTGAACAATTATTTTAAACAAAACAAGTTCCCATCAACGAAAATGATAAAATGAGATGTTTGTGCGTAAGCTAACGAAAGACGAATTTAGAATAATTTCTGAGATTCGTGAAAAAAAAAAAAAAAAAAAAAAAAAACGATGCGAAACAAGTTGACCGATTTTTGCATATGTCATATTGGAATTTTTGGGAATTGCTGGGAAAATTATATTTTACATTTGAATTTAATCTAATTTTACATTAAATTCAACATTTGAATTTACATTTAAATTAAATTTTACATTTGCATTTAATGTAATAATGAAAATAACTACGGCATGAAAAAATGCAGCCAATTCAATTTCTTACCTAAAAATATTTAATTCTTGTAGTTTAAGTCATTTTTGATGCTTTATTCCCATGGTTTGACATTATGGAGGATGGTTGTATGTAGTATATTTTTGTTTACGATATGGTATTTTTTTACCGTACGAATAGAAATAAGATTTGACCAAGTTTTTTTCATTTCTGTAACTTCTATCTTATCCAAATATTGAAAGAATGTTTTGGAGCATCTTACCCCATCATGGGAGCAAGTGTGTCCAAGCGACTATGTGTCCATTCTTGCTTCTTAATTAATACTTGAAATAATATTTTAAAATTTTGCTATGAAAAATTTATTCTGATGGCACGCTTATAGTTTTAGCTTAAAAATTCTAAATGCTTTATTATATATATTTTTCATCACAGAAGAAAAGGCACGCCAAATTGCCCCGTTTTCCCCTATTAAAAGTTTTATTTAAGATAATTAAACAACACTTAAATTAAAAATACAATTGCTTTATTTTTATATTTAGTTTTGAAAAATCTTTAATCAATATTTATGCAAAATCTCAACCGTACGCAATTTCGTACGATTCAAAAGCCTTTATCAAATGGAACTCAGTATTAAAAAACTATTTACGATCTGAATAAGTATTCTCTTACGTCATTACGTAACAATTCATGTACGAGCCTTAGTTATTTAGAAATCGTTTGCGAGACTCCGCTGAACAACTCAATTCAGAATAAGAACCCAACGCTCTTTAGTTTCAGTTCCTTCTTCGCCGACTTGCTCGGATAATGATTTTATTTAGGTAGAGCTCCCGAAAGGGCATTGCTATCTTCTTAGAATAAATAGGGTATTGTTCCCTAATTTTTTTGAACAGCTATATTAGTGAGCTAACAATGATTATTGGTATCATCTTGTATAAATTGTGTAAATAGTGCGTAAAGAATTTTTCGAAATGCAAATCAGTCTTCATTGAAACAAAAATACAGTCCACTTCGAATATCGCTGAAACTTATCCTCTGATGTATTTTCCAGTTTAATTTGAATCTATTCATACTATACGGTATGAGTACACTTGATACTTCGACGAAACTAAATACTGTTAAACTTCTTGCTTATACGCAAGCCAGTCAGAGAAGTTTACCGTTTCGCATAGATTTTCGATTAAAAGCTACTTTGAAGAAAACGTATGGCAACACGTGACAGTTTATCCTTATCGACGAAGCTGCTTTCACAAGGACATTTTAGTCTTTCTGATAATGTGTCAGAAATATGTATTGAAAGCTGCAGATAGCATCTAAATTTGAGGTGTGCGCAGTGATTCGTTTGTTGTGGTAGAAAAGGTGCAAATATGCAGACGTTTGTTAAAACTCGCCAGCCAGGTAAACTGTTGAAAGGCATTATGCTCCTGCGTGACAATTCAAAACCACACGCTGCAAAACAGAAGTGCGAACATCTGAAAATATTTCGTTGAGGAACGTGGGATCACTCTCTTTATAGCCCTGACCTTTCACCCTGCGATTTTCATGTTTCTGATCATATAGCAATAAAGTAGATCCGTGTAAGAACTTAGAACTTTCAAAGCAACGATATCCCTCGGATTACGAGATAAAAACAAAACCTCAATAATGCTTATCGGGGAAAAAACGGACGCTCTTTGCAGAAACCATAAAAGAACTTGTACCACGCCTCGACAAGTGCTTAAATAACGGAGGAGTTAGTTTGAAAAGTACATTTTGTGTGGATCTTAGAGATACAAATAAAATTTTAAAGTTTCTATTCTGTTTTTTTTTCTTAAGCATTGTAACTAACGTTTTGATTGACACTCGCATTCACAATCCCTGAATACGCACCGTAATGCTTAAAATAGCATTTTACTTTAACGCACTAAATATTTTTCATTAATTACAAAAGTTTTCAATGAAATATGTTTCAAAATAATAGCAAATAACACTTAAATATTTTATTCAAACAAGCCTTATTGGTCGCTTTATTTATTTATTTAATTTTTTTTTTTTTTTTTTTTTTGAGCCGTAGACAAATAATAATCTATAAGAAGCTATTATCATGTGAGTAATAATTTGTAATGCTAAGCTACTTATATAATTTCTAGTCATTTTAAACTTACTAAGGATAATCCCTCTGTATTGTCCGAGCTCGTATATTGAAACAAAGGCCATTATTCTGGATTAAATGAATAAGAGCTGTTTCAGAGATAATGCCACTATTACGTCAATAGAATTTTGATAGACTGACATTTTGCTATTACGAAGTTGCCATAACTCGGGTCGACTCTAGAATATAGTTAATCTAAATGGTATTGGTAAACAACGAGGATGGGGGAAAAGTATAGTCAAATTCTTAATATTAGAGGATTTTTATAAGTTATCATTAGATTAATGCATAAAGATTATTTTCACAGTGGTTACTTTTGGAGTAAATTCAGCAAAACTATGTAGTCCTCCAGAGTAAGATATTTAATTCTTGATTCGTTTCTACTGCCAGATATGAAGTTATTGAACCTAATAATAGATAGATTTTTAGAATATATTTAGGATATTTTTTTAGAATAAATATATTTTTTCCAAAACTTTTTTTAATTTTTTTTACTACATTTTTTCAAATGCTCAGGAAAATTTCACTGCACTTAATCAACGTTTGAAACATTCTTAAATGGAAAACAAAATAACCCATAACGTACGATATTTCAAGTAAGATAACGAAGCAGGGGAGACCGGGGCTATTTGACATAAGGGGTACGTTAGCATTGTGCTTTTTTTTTCTACCACAGAAAGCCCAGAGCGTTGCCGTCGTAATGAGATGTACTTGTCAACCTGTTGCATCATCCACAATAGCTTGCGAGCGTGCATTCGAAGAAAACAGAGTTTTTTTTTTTTTTTTGTGATTTTCTAGCTGGTGAGTAAAGTTCTTTATTTACTTTTCTTTCAGTACCCTTAAAATTTTAGTTCATGTACTCACAATTTATGGTAGATAGAGTGAATAATAGCCTGGGGTTTGATGCACTTACTGCATTCCCAGTAGTCTGTATTTCGGATAGGGACACCAGGTTTTACAGAAAATGCCATTGGGGCTAGTTGGCATTGTTGGCTCGGGGTATCTTGGCATAGGTCAGCGATTTATGCCAAGTTACCAGACTAGTATGTTGGTGTGGCATGGCATATTCAGTAAAATACCGCCCATTAGCCAGGGCTAAAGCAGAAATACGTGAAATACACCACCAGCTCAGTCATTTCCAGCCGAGGACTGCAGTTTCGTGCTTATTAGCACTCATCAGCCCGGCATAGGAAAGTGACTGAGCTGGAGATGGAAAACCTCTAAGGAAGCCAAGAGTGCGAAACAAACTGGTAGCTAATATAGAATTAGCAGACCAGACGAGTGACCGAAGCAATGGTTCGGTTCAACTCGAAGATTGAACGCGAGGCAAGGTATATTCAGTAAATTACCGCCCATTAGCCAGGACTAAAGCAGAAATACGTGAAATACACCGCCAGCTCAGTCATTTCCAGCCGAGGACTGCAGTTTCGTGCTTATTAGCACTCATCCTTAGAGGTTTTCCATCTCCAGCTTAGTCACTTTCATATGCCGGGCTGATGAGTGCTAATAAGCACGAAACTGCAGTCCTCGGCTGGAAATGACTGAGCTGGCGGTGTATTTCACGTATTTCTGCTTTAGCCCTGGCTAATGGGCGGTAATTTACTGAATATACCTTGCCTAGCGTTCAATCTTCGAGTTGAACCGAACCATTGCTTCGGTCACTCATCTGGTCTGCTAATTCTATATTAGCTACCAGTTTGTTTCGCACTCTTGGCTTCCTTCAGAGGTTTTCCATCTCCAGCTCAGTCACTTTTCTATGCCGGGCTGATGAGTGCTAATAAGCACGAAACTGCAGTCCTCGGCTGGAAATGGCTGAGCTGGCGGTGTATTTCACGTGGCATGGCATAGTTATAAATACTTACATAGACCTGTTAATTCCTATTGTAGCTGTAAATGAGGACCTACAAAAGAAAAAGTGGAAGGGGGAAGTATTCTGACGAATTTAGATCCGAAGAGCGGTTCATGACCACCTTGTGGATAAGAGGAGCCTTTCAGCCACCTCAGAGCAGTATGAAATCCCTGTATGAAGCCTGGCTAGGTTTTGTCAGAAAGCACGGGAGAAGTACACACTGCAAATAATCGGTACACATTTGAAACTGTTTAAGTGTTCCAGTTGCCTGAATATGTGCTAAAATGTATTTCGAATGTGTTGTGTACAAAGAAATGAAGCTGAAATGTTTTACTAATCCGTTCCGTTTTAAAGAAAACGTTCCAAAAGTGCACCGAATGTGTTTTGCTGGGAATCTCTATTCAGCCGAAGTTTGGGAAAACACTTGAGAACACATAGCGCGCAGATTTGAGAGTGCTTGTGAAATCACTGCTTTCTTAGCTACGCCATGTTTGTAAACAATCTGGATCGGCCGCAATCATTTTCGTGATATTTTTGAATGCTCAAAAGGTAAGCCACTTTCCTTTTTTATGTTCTTTACAGATAATTTTTGTATTTGTACATTTACTGAGCTTCATACTTTTGTTTTAAATAAACTAATAATTTAAAATACCGCTTAAGTTTTTAAATAAAATGAAATCCTGTGTTTTAAAACTGTGTGGTTACGTTAAGACTAACGTGTACGAATCTAATTTTGAAACTTGACGATTGATGTAGGGCTCCTGTCCTTATCTTTCGATTTAGAATTTTTGAAGAGCATCGGAATTAGAGGTTTAAACAAGGGCTCCTAAACTACGGGTTATGACCCAAAAACATTTCTAATGAAGGTCAAAGGGCATTTCTTACGCTGTTCAATTTCAATCTTAGAAACAGCATCTCTTTCATCTAAATGCTTTTTATAAGTTCTG
The DNA here is from genome assembly GCF_026930045.1 of Uloborus diversus. Classification (NCBI taxonomy): domain Eukaryota; kingdom Metazoa; phylum Arthropoda; class Arachnida; order Araneae; family Uloboridae; genus Uloborus; species Uloborus diversus. The sequence continues at coordinate 171,802,421 of NC_072733.1, forward strand.
TCATCTACTTTTTGTTTTTACAAATAGTTCAGGTGATTTTATTTTTCTGTTTAGCAATTTTTTGATACGTTAGTATTTTTGCTTGTAAACATCCCATAAGATCGATCATCTTGTGCACAACTTTTTGGTTTAACAAACCGAAAAAGAATGAATCGCTAGAGGTTCTGCGGCTTAGATTAGGTTAAACTTGAATATGATCAAAATCTACCACAATAGTATGAATGAGATTCGAACCTAGGTCCAGAGATCAAGATTCTTCTAAGTAATGATGTTTGACAAAATATATTGTCTAATGTTTCATATCAATCAATTTTTTCTTGAATTTTGAGGATAAAATATTGCGTACCATTTAGCATCTGATTTATAAATAATTAATTTATTATCTGTTGCAGTTAAAAAAATCATGAAATTTGAGTTTCATGATCGATGTTTTGCAGAAATGCCAAGTAAAGTATTGTTTGAATGAATAATCTGAGTTCAAAACATTAGCTAAAAATCTTGTTAAGTATCTTAGTCAAATTTTTGAAATCTTTAAAGCAATTAGAGCAAACAGGAAGCCTTATATAAATGTGTGTTTTGAGTACGTACAATACATGTATCGGGTCTCGTGTTCTTAAAAATGGGGTCATGACAAAAAAATAGTTAAAACGGCTAGTTCAGAAAAAAAATCTTAATAGTTTTTTCTTTAATCCCACTTTTTAATTTGCCGTGTGATAAAAAACATGTTAGTAAAAAATTTCACCCATTATTTCTTTGAAAAAAACCTTCAGTTCTTTGTAAACAGGTACAACCTGATAACGTAAACACAATTTTTTTTTTTTTTTTAACCATGAAAAGTTCCATGAAAGACTTAGTAAAAATTGTTGGATAACTAAACGTGATGTCTGTTGCAGTGTAAAAACTATTTCAATTGTAATTTAGTTGTTATATGTTCTATTACATTGAGAGATAGATTAAGGGTGACCACAGACTGAGGAAACAGGAAATATCAGACCTTTTTTCTGAGAAAAATACCGAATTCAATATTAGTAACGCAAGTTTAAGCCATTTTTACAGTTCTGGAAAGGGTGTAGGGAGATCTCCCTCGGAGATTTATCTAGTCTAAAATATGTTTAAGCTGTCTTTGATTCTGTAAAGATGGGGAAAAGTATGGAGAGGGGGGAAGGATACCTCTAGGAAAAAATGTAAGAATGCAGTTTTAAAACTGTACATTTAGGGCATTTTTAAGGAACTTTGGGTTTTATGTTCCGGGGTTCATTTCAGCCGAAATTATTTTGAAGCTAAAGTGTCAAAAACATTTTTGTAAAGTAACTTGAGGAATAAGGGTATTATTAACTTCAATATTTTGAAAATGTTTTTTTTTTTTTTAAGTGTAGTTCAAAGCTATCTTTGGTGATGTTAGAGGAAAGAAACTCTGGTTGGAGGGGTGGAGGGCTTGGTATCCGGTAAAATTGTAAAAACTGATGCGTCTAAAACATTTTAGCTATCTTTGATGATGTAAAGAGAAAAGGAGGAAGACAGGTATATAGGAGCTTTTTTTGGAAAGATTATTATTATAGAAAAAGAAGTAGGGGAATGTGGGGTAAAGTGAAATTGCTAAGATGGCTAGATTTTTTTTTAAATGAACAAATTGAATTTGTTTTTTTTTTTTTTTTGTTTTTTGTTTTTTTTTTTTTTGAAAATTACACTTTACAAAGAAAGAACATTAAAAAAAAGTGGAAATTTTTTCTTTCATTTTTTTTAATAAAAATAAAATATTTTTCTGAATAAAAAATGTTCTATTCACTCATAAAAAAAGGTATTTGTTCAAATGAATGATTAAAAGAAGGGTAGAATGAATAATAAAAAAGATGATGAAACAATGAACGAATACTTAAATAAATAAAATACTTAACACATGAAGAAAAATAAATGACCGTATAAAATAGTGAATGAATAAGAAAATGGGTGGAGGCATGAATAAATAAGTGAATTGATGAATGAAGAAATGTAAATAAAGTAATAAATGAATCCTAAGTGATTTTGTAAATAACACTGCGCGATTAAAAAAAAAAAAAAAAAAAACCTTCAAAATGCTTCTGACATTTTATCGGCTGATTCTTATGTAGAATGACCCCCTGAATCCGAATATGACCTCCGTTCCCCCCCCCCCCTATACGTACCAAATTTTTTTTAAGGACCCCCAAGTTTTTTTCAATTTTCTTTAGTTTTAGAAAGCAGCTTTAGTTTTAGAGCAATTTTTTTTTTTTTTTTGGAGGTGAAAGGAGCTTTATATTATCTGCTAACATTGTTTTGGTGGGCAAGGGAGGTTCAAATTTCAAGATCATGGACACTGATCGCAAAAAGGGGAACTTGGGGGGTGATGATTACATATGTGCAAAGCTCAAAATCTTATGCATATGTAGCAAAAAGGAAAATAGGGGGGGGCATCCCTCCAAATACACTGTGCAGCAAAAATTACTCTCAAATGCTTCTGAAGCTAATCCGCCTGATTCTTCTGCAAATATACCCCCTGAATCCAAAAATGATCTCCGTTATCCTCCTACATGTACCGATTTTTGTACACTCCCCCCCCCCTTTTTTATTCGAGGGGGGCAAGTTTTTTTTTTTTTTTTTTTGGCTTTATATGCACAACATTTAGAACTTTGCACATCTCTAGTCATTCAGAATAATGTTTACGGTTATTGTAATGCTCATTTTCCCCTCAAAATTTAAAACAATAAATGGCTCTGAATCAGGGGAGGGGGAGGTTCTAAAAAGGTTGCGTGATGGGGGAAAGGTGGTCGTATTTGGAAGAAAGGAGTCATTTTATATAAGAATCAGCCAGAAGAATATCTATTTGAATGAAGACCTGCGATTCAACTCGTATGCAACGTGCGACATTCATGAGAGTTTTTTTTTTTTTTTTATTATTTTTTTTTACATCGCGAAAATTTTTTTAGACATAGGAGTCATAGAAGAGAGTGTTATACTCTCATTCTACACCGAAATGTTTTTTACAAACATCTTTTTTAAAAAAGCAGAGTAAAAAGATCGTTTTTCGTGATTTTTCTAATATTGGGAGGGGGGATACACCCCAATTCCCTCCTTTTTTGCGATGGGTGTCCATGATCTTGAACTTTGAACCTCTCTTGTCCACCAAAACTATGTTAGCAGTTAATATAAAGCTCCTTTCACCTCCGAAAAAAAACCCTCTAAAAATAAGGAAAATTGAAAAATCTTGGGGGGGGGGGGGTCTTTAAAAAAAAGTTTACTTATAGGGAGAAAACGGAGGTCATATTCGGATTCAGGGTGTCATTAAACATAAGAATCAGCCGACGAAGTGTCAGAAACATTTTGAAGGGTTTTTTTTTTTTTTTTTTTTTTTTGCCGAACAGTGCAATTGAGTGAGTAAACGAAATAAACTATTTCACTTTGTTTCATTCACCTTGCCAATATTAGAAATACAAGTAAGCTTAAAATTAACTGAAAAAGGTAAAAAATACCGCATTAAATATTAGAAGCTCTCAATTAATATTTAAAATGTTCGTAACAATAATTCTATCATTTTATTCTTAGAAAAATAATTTTTGACTTACATCAAAATATTACAATATGAATGTCCTTTTTTGAAAATTGCCATTATTATCATTAATTTTAAGCTTCAGATGTATTTTTTTCCTGACTAGAATAGAGTACATGTGCTACTATATAGTTAAAATATTACGAGATTGTTGGCAGTAAAAGTAATTATTTCACCATTTCACTTTGCCTCACATTCCCCTACAGCATACAAATAAATGTATTGCTTGTGTTCTCATAATTAAGCGTATGTTTGTAAAAAAAAAAGGCTTTTTCTTATTTTTTTTAGGTAATGGTTTACCCGATTGTAGAAGAATGATAGTTTCAAGCATTGTTATGTAAATGTTTTAATGTGTATTTATAAAGTTAAATAAATTTATTTTAAACATATTGTGTTTAATGACTAGATAAGTTTGATAAACTCAGTTCAGTGTTATGTGCGTAAGTTTGAAACATAAATTCCATGCGTATCTTAAATTTAGCTGCATTAGTTAATGAACTTGATATTAACTGTCTGATTGAGTTAGACCTGAATGTATGGCATTTAGTTGCCATCTGGAGATTAAATGCCATACGATGGAAACTAAAAAGAGTACTCAACCAGTCACGTCTCAAGAACCGAAACGGCCACACAATTTTTGCATCAATGAATTTTTATACACAAATCATTTCTATTTTGAAGCAATTAGTTTGCAATGTAATAACAATCCCAACCTTAGTATTACATGTTGCCTTTCAATCAATAATTAAAACCAATATTAATTTCAGGATCCAAACTGCACCCCTTAAAAAGAAGCACAAACCTGGAAGCTTATACAAAAGGTTTGTACTCACCTTTGGCGGGAGGGGGGGGGAGGGGATAGAAAAAAGGCAAATGAATGGAATTTCAGTTAGATCTCATACGGTAATACCTTTTCCACAGCTCATGTGTTAATCTAGTACATTTTTTCCTCATTCAAGAAATAAATAAATGTTTTGAATTAAGTGGCTACTAATGGAAAAAAAGGGCTACTAAACTGAAAGTGTATGCCAGCCACTGACGACTAAGTAATTTTTTATTTAATTTGTTTTTCGCGAACACTTTTCTTCCTTCTGCAAGGAACTAAAACTAAAAATAATTAATTGATAATTGTCAGTACCGGATATACGATTTTTCCGAGCTAGGGCAAATCTTGAAACTGATGCTCCTACTCATTCTCTTTCAAGTTTTATATTGAGTTTCAATGAACCCCCCCCCCCCCCCCGCCACGGAAATAGAACAAATTTGTTGTCCCCCAAAAATTGTCTCACGGGGGCAAGGATCCCAACTCCCCCCCCCCCTTCGCCCCCAGATCCAGCACTCATCCTTTTACTTAATATTCAAGGAAATAATTAATCATTAAAGAATTCCACTGCACTTACATTTTTAGAAGAACACAACTAATGTTTAAGGTCATTGATCAGATACCAAGCAATAGATCACTGAATAGCAAAGTAGCACGAATTCAAATAACGAATGCAAATTTATTTTGATCTTGAGGAATTAAAATTTTTGAAAATGAAATTTATGAAGCAACAAATTAAAGTTATGTGAGCCATCGTTTGTACACTTTTGATTACTTTTTACAGTATGGATTAGCTTTGAAAAACTAAAATATGGAAATTAATATTTTTAATGTATGCAGTTTCTGTACTAAGTAATATTGTACACTACATTTTCCTGCAACCTTTTTATTGGTAAACATTGTTCGTGTGCAATTCTGCTGTAAGATAGTCAATTATCTTGGAAATATCATTGTATTTTAAATTTTCATAGTAGCTATGCTGACTAATAATTAGATTCATCCATAGCCTAAACCATCATCAGCCTGCAGCCTCAAGATGAACACGAATTTAGTGCATATTTATAATTTTTAAAAGCTACTTTTGTATTTGTGCGGTAGGTATCCTCGCATGATATTAGTGCGAAGAAATTGTTCTAAAACGCATTCTAGAAACTGTACCTGTATGTGTGCCACAAAATGTTCAATGAAGTGTTCAAAAACGTGTCTTTAACGCGATCCTATAAGTGATTAAAAAGTGCTCTAAAAAGAATGCTGAACTAAATATTTGTTCCGAACAGTGTTTCTAGAAGTGTTTTGGAAACTGAACCCAAAAAGTGTTCTAAAAAAGGAGACAAGTGTCCGTGTGAAAAAAGTGTTCAAAAAGTGTTTGATTATTTGCAGTGCAGTGCTGGTAAAAAAAAAAATGCATCACCCTCGCATTTTCGCAACAATGGGATTATGTGAGAAGTTTTGGTCGACCGATTAACGTCGAATGTATGTGAAATTCTGCAAAACTTATGAAATAAACATTTAACAGCAGGAATCCGATAATTGTTTACATAGATCGGGGCTGTTTCCGGGCCAAGGCAAACTGCTGACCCCATGCTCATTTTTCCATTTTTGAACCTGCGTGTGAGTTTAGAGAAAAAAAAATTGCTTAACCCCATGTCAATTTAAGTCTAACGGCAGGATTAAGGTTTTCAAATTGTTACATACCAGTTTTGCCCTATGGCACGGAGCAGAATCATCCTGGAAAATGACGTTTGGAACTAAAGTAAAGTGATCCTGGTTAGTATAGGAAGAAATTTCTCCTTCAAAATGCTAATATTTACCTGAGCGTTTACTGTTCTTTGCACAAAGTGAAGCCCACCAACTCTTTGATCAGAAATACATCTCCAAATCATCTGGGATACGGAATGCTTGAATGTGTGTTGAATGCAGTCGGGATGATGATATTCTCCTTTGCGGCGCGGGTGATGCATTTTTTTTTTACCACCACTGGTATGGTACTTCTATTCCCATTGATGCACCCATTGAAGATCAACGTGGGTATCAAGCTTCCAGGAAAGTAAGAGTAAAAATCAAATAAATAAATAGGTAGACCTAAAAAATAAATAGGTAAAAAACAAATAAATGAATAGGCCTTAGATTTTAAAATCTAAAGTTGGTTGCCTTCCTGCCTATTTTTTTATGCCTGCTTCCATACATTTCTACTCACTGCTTGTGTGTGTGTGTGTTTATTTTTATTTAATTATTTTTTGTTCTATTTCACGCATTTAATGCCCTGAGAGTTTTTCTTTTAGTTTTCCGCCTAAATGGTTTTTTGCAAATTTTCTGCTTTTTGTTGCAGATTTTCACTGTCGCTCACGAATTCATGCTGACTGAATATGTAATTAAAGCTTCCGATACCTATTTCGGACTTACACCAAAGGAGGTATGAAATTTTGCATATCAATTCGCTGACAGAAATTATATTAAAATTCCCCAAAGTTGGAAAGATAAGCAGATGGCAGGATCAAATTGGTTTAATTACTTCATGAAGCGGCATCCAAACTTATCTGTTCGTACACCTAAGGCAACCAACCTAGCTAAGGCAAGCAGATTCAATCGAATAAATGTGAGGAAATTCTTTGAGCTTCTTAAAATAGTTTTTAACAGATTTAAGTTAACAGCTCATGATGTGTGGAATATGAACGAAACGGGAGTGACGACCGTTCAGAAACCGGATCGAGTGGTAGCACGAAGAGGTTTTAAACAAATCGGAAGGGTCATCTCAGCTAAAAGAGGATCACTTGGAACTGTAGCAACATGTGTATCAGCGGGAGGTTGCAGTATTCCCCCTTTCTTCATATTTCCTCGGGTCAACTATAAGCCTCAATTTGTGACATCTGCTCCATGTGGCTCTAATGGTGATGACAACAAGTCAGGATAAATGGTTCAGAGAAATGTCATCAAATTTGCCACCCATTTCATTAAATTTTCTAGAAGTCCAAACGAAAAGCCAACCCTACTCCTCCTTGACATCCATGGTACCCATTTATCAGTCGAAGCCTTGGATCTACTAAAAGATAATGGGGTGACTGTCCTCTCTTTTCCACCTCATTGCAGTCACAAAATGCAGCCCCTAGACAGGAGTGTTTTCAGACCGTTAAAGAAGTATGTAAATACGGCCTGTGACAGTTGGCTAACCACATATCCTGGTAAACCGCTTTCTATATATGTTATCCCATGTATTATCAGCATTGCATGTCTCCTTGCGACTACCCCTACTAATATCACTTCAGAATTTGCAGTGAGCGGAATATGGCCTTTCAATCCAGAGATATTTTCTGATGCAGAATATTTACCATTGTCTGTAACTGATCGTCCACCCCCTGAAGAAGTTCTTTCTCCTAGTTCGAGTAACGTTGGTGTTGAAAATGTTTCAACTGCTAGTAGGGGTATTACTAATGTTGAAAATGTCCCTAGTGCTAGCGTTGAAAGGAGTGAACCTTCACCCCCAATAGTACAATCTGCTCCTCCGAAACACGTGGACTTGTGACCCCAGAAGACATTCATCATTTCCAAGAGTAGGACCACGAAAACGGAGTACCCGAGGGAGAAAGAGGAGGCACAGTTTTATCCTAACCGACACCCCAGTAAAAAAAGTACTGGCAAAGGAAAAAGCGGAGAAAAAACATAAGAAAAAACCAGTTTGTGCTGAAGGGATAAAGAAAACAAAAACCAAAGTTACAAAATCAAAGAATACTACAAATAAGAAAGGTTCAAAGAGGGAAGAGATTAGTAGCACTGAATGTGATAATTCTTTGTCTGATGCTATACCGTATGCAGAAAGTGAGGATAGCTATTGTTCCTTATTTTCCCATTCCAATGATAAGAATAAAGACGAGCCGATTCCTACTGGATCTGGTATGCCCCAACCAACACATCCTACACAGCTCCAACCACCTGCAGATGAGACAGTATTAAATGCTGCAATTAGAGTTGATTCCTACCATGTAGGTGAGTATGTGGTAATGAAGTATGGTGCCCGCAAATATCCAGGAAAAATACTGGAAGTCGACAACGAGGACTTTTTAGTCTACACTATGGTGAAAATTATAAAGTATTGGAAGTGGCCAGAGCCACCCGACACAGTCTGGTACCCCGTTTTTCTGTAACGGTTACTTTTCAAAAGATTTCAGGAACCGAGTTTATAAGAGATTATGGTGACAGGGAAACATGCCTTAACTGTGAGAAGAAGGTTATAAGTAAAACGACCAGCGCAAAGCATTAAGACAAAATGAAAACAAAAATATCATGCGTAGATTTTTCGACAATTTCGAACTCTAAAACCAAAGAGAAAATCTTTGCCATCTGAGTTAAAATTTTAATTTCATAAGGACATCTCACTGTTTACGTATTCTTCTCAAATACTTAACACGTCCTTCAGTTCTGAACAGCTAAGTCAAATTAGATACAAATTAGCTTTTTTTCTAAAAACATAATGATTATTAAACGGTAGTACATTTAGCTTAGTGCAAAAATTTTCTTCAATATATACAAATACACCGTTACACATGTTTTTGCAAAAAATCCTGTAAATGTATAAAACCACGAATAGAATTATAGTCTTACAAAACATGTTCCCTGATTCATTCAATAGACCTGATTCAATCAAAGGGTCAAATCATAATTTGACCCTTTTATAACTCTTTTAACGAGATGATTATTTACAAGTCACAGCTGCCCAGTTTAAATCTACCACAATGATGACCGCGATCATAACATTTGCAAAGGTAAACATTTTATACGAGTTCTAATATTTTGGCAGATCCACAACATTTAAACTTATCGTTGATTACAATATCTTTATAATGAAATTCTAACAGAGATTAAATTTGAAACTTCTCAAAAGGTTCGAGATAAATTCTAATTTCATGGAATATTTGCTTTTGGTTCCGAAATATTAAAGATCAGTTCCTGCGGCATCCAGATTGTCGTAACCTAGACTGGTTCAGAAACAAGACAGCGAAATAAAGCGATGAGACCAAGAAGTCAATACTACTGAATCTTTATTAAATTTTCAAGTATCTTGAAAATGCGAAACGCTCAGTACCCATGAGGCTCCTCTTCATCGATTAGTCTCTCTATTACCCTTCGTAGATATTTTTCAAGCCACCAGAATCTAGATCAGAATATTTGGTTTCCTGCTCACTAAATAATGGAATTTAAAAATATTATAAAAAATATTTTATCTGGTTACACCTATGACGCTCTCTTGTACATTTAGTTCCTAGTTCAAAAATAATAGCTTCTGCACATAATTTTGGTTATAATTATTTCTTCCTTTATTTAAGGGATTTAACAATCTACTTAGTTCCCCTCTAATAGAACTATACTATTTCTAGCATATTCCTACTCAGCGGCACTTTTCAAGTCCTACTTGGCTAGCAGCACTCTGTTTTTTCCTTGAAGTATGCGAAAGAGAATCGTCTGAGTTTCTTGGAAGCAGGCCTGGAGTAATCACCGATTATGTAATCGTAATCTGTGTAATCGATTACATTTTTGTGTAATCGTAATCATAATCTGGTCTCTTGCCTTGTAATCGTGTAATCCTGACTTGTTGCAAGTGAAAACTTCTATTCCGAGATTCTACAATGGTATAAAGAGAGAGAGAGAGAGAGGAGATGGGATCCGGACAGAGGAAAAGATAAGACTTCAGTAGAAACGTAAAAATTAGGCCCTTTAGGCACTGCTGAGGGTTGTCAAATGAGGATCATAAACAAGCCGTATCATGCTAGTCGTTTGTGGGGGAATGAAATTAATGACGTAGCAACGGAAGCACTCGCGGAGCAGTTTAAGGCGATTTCAATAGGAAATGGCATTGCTTCGGTCCTATTTTTGAACGTAAAAGCAAAATTTGGAAAAAAAATTAAGCCTTCGTGTCTTAATTTACATTCTTTGATACTAGTGTTTATGTCTCATCCATATTTTACGAGAATAATTTTGAATTCGAATAAAATGGAAGAACAAAACTTGATCATGATTGACTTCAAACTATAATTATTATGAAATTAAACCAAGTTTGAATTCAACTTAAAATAATTTTGTTAGAAGAAAATGGTAATCTATTTGAGTCATTAAATTCGTAAACAGCTACGAAAAATCTCTTCTTGATTTGGAAACGAAAGTACTGTTATTCATTTACTTTAAAGTTTATCTTCAAAAAATTGTAGAACAGAGAAATAATCATTATTTATATTAATAATATAATAAATTAATATTAATTATGAAGGGAAAAATGAATTTATCAATGAATAATCATTGAATTTAATAATGTATAGCACCTATATTAGTTCAAAATAGTTATATATTTACATTTATAATATATATATATATATATATTAACATAGAGGGAAAAATACAAATACTCAGAAACTGATTACCACATGGTACTTTATTTATACGTTTTTTATGAAAGAAATTACATATCTTATGAAATATTTTTAAAGCAATTTCTGTTATTACAAGCATATATTTTTCAAGTACTGTTACTCGTGTACAATGGAAAATTTTTGTAACTATATTGATTCAAAATGCAAATAGCTGTGTACATAAATGACTACAATAAATGCAGTAAAATATTCTTTTTGCAAAATATTAAAATAACTACAGATGAATAAGTATACGGAATATCAGAATCTGGTTGTTACATAACGTTTCTTTAATAACTCCAATAAAATATTATCCTATGAAATATTTTTAAGAACAAACCTTTACTTTAAACTGATATTTCCAAGAACTGTTGGCTGTGACTTTTCAAATGGATACCAATGATGAACATTCAAAAATGATTAGCTATGTAATTACTGACGATTTTGATTCAAATAAATGAAATAAGCTATAATAAATACATATACTGAAATATTTGCATTTGTAGAATATATGCTCAACTCTAGATAAAAAAAAATATGTATTCTCCGAAACTGACACCGCATAAGTTTCATTTGAAGTTTATTATCGAATGATTCTTTTTTTTTTTTGTTTTTTAATAGTTCATTTAAGATAGAAATTTTTCAAGTACTGTTGCTCAAAATTAATTTATGAACTATTTACATTTGCGAAATTAATAAAACAACTAGTGAAAATATTGATTCTTCGAAACTTAAACCATATAATGTTTCATTATTAACTCCGGTATTAAGAGATCTCTTATCCTATGAAACATTTTTGAGAACTCATACTATAACTTCAAACAGATATTTCTGATAACAGCGCGATCGCGAATTATCGAATAAATATAAATGACGACAATTCAAAGCATTTGCATCTGTAGAATATACGAATAAATGTACAACAATAGAGGAAAAAAATAAGTTTCCTCCGAAATTGACACAACATGAAGTTTCATTAATGGTCATTCATAAATCACTATTTCGGAAACTTATTATCAGGGCCGTCCGAAGAGCTGATGGCGCCCTGGGCGAAATTTTCCTGACGCCTCCCCCCCCCCTCCCCTATACACACAGAAAAATCAAGTTCGTTATAACATCAATGAATACGCGTGAACGCGTTATACTTGGTTTTTTTTACATATTAACGAACAGAACAATCAGAGGGTTATGCACAATACAAATTAAAACGCAAGCAATGAATCTGTGTCTAATATTTGTGAAACATTAATACCGCAAAAACGTTTTGAATGTTAAAAATCCAAATTTTTATCCACTAGATAAAAAACAATCAATTAAAACTGAATCAGGCATTCATATTGATCAAACTAAGAACACGAATAAATAATTTGCTGATTATAAATGGAAAATGTATTCATTGAGGTTAAATGCATCAAAATTAAATATCAATCTGGACTCATCGAATGATTCTTTTCAAGAGTTTTTTGGTTTTACTTATACCAACTCAATACCAGCTTCTATATATGTTAAGAACAAATATGTCATTCCTTTGCATCAAATATTTAAGTTTTAGGGAAAAGCCCACAAGTACTCAACAACATCGAGAATCGCAAAGAATTGCGTGTTTGGAGCTTTCGTTTTTGGATTTCGAAAAATCACTGGTCCTAATATTACAAAATATGGCCTTACAATTGCGTTTTAAGACTTGAGTTTAAGAAAATATTCGTGCAAGGGTCCCCATACTGCCTTTCCTTAATATCACAAGCAATGGGTTTTTCAAACGACGATACTTACAAAAAGTGGAACATTTAAGTGGAATAGCCGCTGAATGTGAAACATTGCTTCAATTTTTTTGAGCATAATTTTGAACAATTTGTCTAAAGTTTCATTTTTGAAACTTCAATTTCGAAAACTGCAGGGGGGAGAAGGGATTGATTTTCAATCTGTTTTAAAAAAATAGTCGATCGAAAACAGTCTCTGAGCTCCCTCCCTTACCCTAACGTCAATAAACATGGCCTATAATCGCGTTTTTAAGGCTAAAATTGGGTTTTTAAACCTAAAAGTTTCAACATTTTGGTCGGACACCTTTGGACCTTTTTCCCATCCGATCAATAAAAAAATTTTTTTTTGTTCTTTCAATGTTCCCTCCTAAAACTTTTTTCTGGTTACGTCACTGTAAGCAGGGACAGAATTCAAGCAAATTTGGTGGGAACTACACAAAGGAGAAGTACCTTTTGTTTGATTCTAAACAGTTATATTCTGAGAAATTGTTTCTGCTTCAATCATACAAAGGAAACGAATGTTTTTGAGACTTAGAAAGAGGAATGTTTTCGTGCCCTAGGAAAAAAATAGAGAATCATTTCAATAATTCTCTATTTTGTGTTTCTATCAGTGTGTATCTACGATATACAAAATAAAGGGGGTGCCGCAAGACGCCCCTAATTTTATATGATCGGGGCATTTTATACGATGAGGGGAGCCACAAGGCGCCCTTCATTTCGTCTGAATGTCGTCGCGTTCCGTCGAAACAAGGGGCGCCTTGCGGCGCCCCCTCATTTCTTGGCGCCCGCGGCGATTGCCCCGCTCGCCCCCCTGTTCGGACGGGCCTGTTTATTATATGTACAATAAAACAACCTTTCTTCCTTTAAAAAAAATTATTTAAAATAGACATTATTCAAGTACTACCGCCTGCAATTAAATCATAAAAAAGAGTAGTAATCATAAGTCTGAGTTTCTTGGAAGCAGGCCTGGAGTAATCACCGATTATGTAATCGTAATCTGTGTAATCGATTACATTTTTGTGTAATCGTAATCATAATCTGGTCTCTTGCCTTGTAATCGTGTAATCCTGACTTGTTGCAAGTGAAAACTTCTATTCCGAGATTCTACAATGGTATAAAGAGAGAGAGAGAGAGAGGAGATGGGATCCGGACAGAGGAAAAGATAAGACTTCAGTAGAAACGTAAAAATTAGGCCCTTTAGGCACTGCTGAGGGTTGTCAAATGAGGATCATAAACAAGCCGTATCATGCTAGTCGTTTGTGGGGGAATGAAATTAATGACGTAGCAACGGAAGCACTCGCGGAGCAGTTTAAGGCGATTTCAATAGGAAATGGCATTGCTTCGGTCCTATTTTTGAACGTAAAAGCAAAATTTGGAAAAAAAATTAAGCCTTCGTGTCTTAATTTACATTCTTTGATACTAGTGTTTATGTCTCATCCATATTTTACGAGAATAATTTTGAATTCGAATAAAATGGAAGAACAAAACTTGATCATGATTGACTTCAAACTATAATTATTATGAAATTAAACCAAGTTTGAATTCAACTTAAAATAATTTTGTTAGAAGAAAATGGTAATCTATTTGAGTCATTAAATTCGTAAACAGCTACGAAAAATCTCTTCTTGATTTGGAAACGAAAGTACTGTTATTCATTTACTTTAAAGTTTATCTTCAAAAAATTGTAGAACAGAGAAATAATCATTATTTATATTAATAATATAATAAATTAATATTAATTATGAAGGGAAAAATGAATTTATCAATGAATAATCATTGAATTTAATAATGTATAGCACCTATATTAGTTCAAAATAGTTATATATTTACATTTATAATATATATATATATATATATATTAACATAGAGGGAAAAATACAAATACTCAGAAACTGATTACCACATGGTACTTTATTTATACGTTTTTTATGAAAGAAATTACATATCTTATGAAATATTTTTAAAGCAATTTCTGTTATTACAAGCATATATTTTTCAAGTACTGTTACTCGTGTACAATGGAAAATTTTTGTAACTATATTGATTCAAAATGCAAATAGCTGTGTACATAAATGACTACAATAAATGCAGTAAAATATTCTTTTTGCAAAATATTAAAATAACTACAGATGAATAAGTATACGGAATATCAGAATCTGGTTGTTACATAACGTTTCTTTAATAACTCCAATAAAATATTATCCTATGAAATATTTTTAAGAACAAACCTTTACTTTAAACTGATATTTCCAAGAACTGTTGGCTGTGACTTTTCAAATGGATACCAATGATGAACATTCAAAAATGATTAGCTATGTAATTACTGACGATTTTGATTCAAATAAATGAAATAAGCTATAATAAATACATATACTGAAATATTTGCATTTGTAGAATATATGCTCAACTCTAGATAAAAAAAATATGTATTCTCCGAAACTGACACCGCATAAGTTTCATTTGAAGTTTATTATCGAATGATTCTTTTTTTTTTTTGTTTTTTAATAGTTCATTTAAGATAGAAATTTTTCAAGTACTGTTGCTCAAAATTAATTTATGAACTATTTACATTTGCGAAATTAATAAAACAACTAGTGAAAATATTGATTCTTCGAAACTTAAACCATATAATGTTTCATTATTAACTCCGGTATTAAGAGATCTCTTATCCTATGAAACATTTTTGAGAACTCATACTATAACTTCAAACAGATATTTCTGATAACAGCGCGATCGCGAATTATCGAATAAATATAAATGACGACAATTCAAAGCATTTGCATCTGTAGAATATACGAATAAATGTACAACAATAGAGGAAAAAAATAAGTTTCCTCCGAAATTGACACAACATGAAGTTTCATTAATGGTCATTCATAAATCACTATTTCGGAAATTTATTATCAGGGCCGTCCGAAGAGCTGATGGCGCCCTGGGCGAAAGTTTCCTGACGCCTCCCCCCCCTCCCCTATACACACAGAAAAATCAAGTTCGTTATAACATCAATGAATACGCGTGAACGCGTTATACTTGGTTTTTTTTACATATTAACGAACAGAACAATCAGAGGGTTATGCACAATACAAATTAAAACGCAAGCAATGAATCTGTGTCTAATATTTGTGAAACATTAATACCGCAAAAACGTTTTGAATGTTAAAAATCCAAATTTTTATCCACTAGATAAAAAACAATCAATTAAAACTGAATCAGGCATTCATATTGATCAAACTAAGAACACGAATAAATAATTTGCTGATTATAAATGGAAAATGTATTCATTGAGGTTAAATGCATCAAAATTAAATATCAATCTGGACTCATCGAATGATTCTTTTCAAGAGTTTTTTGGTTTTACTTATACCAACTCAATACCAGCTTCTATATATGTTAAGAACAAATATGTCATTCCTTTGCATCAAATATTTAAGTTTTAGGGAAAAGCCCACAAGTACTCAACAACATCGAGAATCGCAAAGAATTGCGTGTTTGGAGCTTTCGTTTTTGGATTTCGAAAAATCACTGGTCCTAATATTACAAAATATGGCCTTACAATTGCGTTTTAAGACTTGAGTTTAAGAAAATATTCGTGCAAGGGTCCCCATACTGCCTTTCCTTAATATCACAAGCAATGGGTTTTTCAAACGACGATACTTACAAAAAGTGGAACATTTAAGTGGAATAGCCGCTGAATGTGAAACATTGCTTCAATTTTTTTGAGCATAATTTTGAACAATTTGTCTAAAGTTTCATTTTTGAAACTTCAATTTCGAAAACTGCAGGGGGGAGAAGGGATTGATTTTCAATCTGTTTTAAAAAAATAGTCGATCGAAAACAGTCTCTGAGCTCCCTCCCTTACCCTAACGTCAATAAACATGGCCTATAATCGCGTTTTTAAGGCTAAAATTAGGTTTTTAAACCTAAAAGTTTCAACATTTTGGTCGGACACCTTTGGACCTTTTTCCCATCCGATCAATAAAAAAATTTTTTTTTGTTCTTTCAATGTTCCCTCCTAAAACTTTTTTCTGGTTACGTCACTGTAAGCAGGGACAGAATTCAAGCAAATTTGGTGGGAACTACACAAAGGAGAAGTACCTTTTGTTTGATTCTAAACAGTTATATTCTGAGAAATTGTTTCTGCTTCAATCATACAAAGGAAACGAATGTTTTTGAGACTTAGAAAGAGGAATGTTTTCGTGCCCTAGGAAAAAAATAGAGAATCATTTCAATAATTCTCTATTTTGTGTTTCTATCAGTGTGTATCTACGATATACAAAATAAAGGGGGTGCCGCAAGACGCCCCTAATTTTATATGATCGGGGCATTTTATACGATGAGGGGAGCCACAAGGCGCCCTTCATTTCGTCTGAATGTCGTCGCGTTCCGTCGAAACAAGGGGCGCCTTGCGGCGCCCCCTCATTTCTTGGCGCCCGCGGCGATTGCCCCGCTCGCCCCCCTGTTCGGACGGGCCTGTTTATTATATGTACAATAAAACAACCTTTCTTCCTTTAAAAAAAATTATTTAAAATAGACATTATTCAAGTACTACCGCCTGCAATTAAATCATAAAAAATTACATTTCTAAAATATATATTACAAGTATAGTGGGAAAGATATAGATTCTCGAAACTGAAACCACATAATAACTCCACATAAAACTAAGAATTAAAGAATGGAACATGAATCACTGTAGCAATTTTTGAAAAATAATTTAGATTCTCCCGGGGTTTTAAGGATTGGTCATCAAGTGCCTTTTTCATCACTCAATGACAGGCAAACAAGAGAAGCTACCGCCTCTGAAAGAGAAATATTTGAGCAGTTCTAGCATGTGTTTTCGTTCGGAGAAAGCTTTGAAAAGCAATTATATATGACTGTTGGTGTTTTTTACTTTTATTCACGGAAGATGTGTCACCAGAACTGCCTTCAAAAAAAATAATAATAATAAAGAAAAGAAACTGTTTGCATTTTTGGAAAAACGTGCCCACACTTCCAAAGTGATAATTCTTTCATAAAAAATATTATTGAAAGCGAACTAAAAGCTTACAAAACCAGCACATCAAAGGGGCATGATATTGATCCCATAAAATACTGGGGATCAAACATTCATGTGTATTCATTGCTTAGTAAAATTGCACCTTTGCGTAACATCTGCTCCAGTTGAGCGTTTGTTCGGCATTGCTGGAAAATTTTACACTTCTCAGAGTATGAAACCTGACAAGTTTGAAGCATTGGTGCTATTGAAATGCAATAAAAGATTATTTTAAATGCAGTATTTATTTTTGAACGTTTACTTTCATATCATGTATTTATACTATCTGAATGTATTTTAATTCTTTGCATGTTTTACAAATCCTGCATAAAAAACGTAGTTTTTTTCCTCAATAATAGAGCTAGAATAAATATTATTATTTTAAATTCTAAAGAATAGGAAGTAGAACTATAGCACGGAAATTTTAGAAACCGTTACCTTCAAAATTTTGATTGTATGCAAAACAACAATAAATATATATGTACAATGAATGTACAATGTGCATTACGATGAGGCGAGATTTTTACAATTATGACGTAGTTATCGCTAACGAGCAATGAGAATAATATATGTATGTGCATGTATTTTTCTCCCACGTTTCTGTAATCTTAATCGAAATTGTAATTGGCCCATCATAATTGTAATCGATTACATTTTTTAAAGAATCTAATCATTGCTGTAATCGTAATTACGTTTTGGCAAAGGATTATAATCGTACTTGTAATCTCATATTTGTCAAGCTTGTAATCGATTTCATTCTTTCGTAATTGACTCCAAGCCTGCTTGGAAGCAATGCCGTCTTAGATGAAAACTTTTCAATAGTCCAACTTTGAAGTGAGCAAACATCCGACAAAAAAAAAAAGATGTGTCGAATGTTCCTTCATGCCTGTACACACATCTTCTGTATTGAAAAAGGGGTTCCTTGAAAATCTGAAAACTCTGCACACAATTAATTTAAATTTTCGTGCTTCATTCACGCTATTTTTATCTATTTGTTTTTCTAACGACGGTCTTGCTTTATTTCTGAATAATTGCCTAATTTTAAACAGTCGATTCTTGCAAACCTGTTTCGTAATAACAAAATATATTGCATAGCAGTTATCAAAGAACTCAAACCATGCAAATCAGCGTTTCCTATATAAATGTAAAAGCATTACGGCGCAAGCAAAATCACCTTGATAAATCAGCAATAGCTGTTTTTTTTTTAATTTCATTTAACCAGCGTCTCAATCTGTTGAGCACTACCATAACTGAATTTTCTAATAGTTATATACAATCAACTTGTCACGCAGAAAATCAAGAGCAGTTAGTCCTTTAGTTAGTCAACCCAGTTAATAAATTATTCAGCTATTTAAAATTCAAAAGCCGTTCGTACTTCCGTACAAAATTCTAATAACACTCACCTTTTATGCATTTAAAAATTCGAATGAGTAAGAACCCAGATACATTATATCTTAATGGAAATTATTTGTGAGGAGATTCGTGTCACACAAATAGACAGTGAGCGAAGAACGGTAACAAATTAAATAACTGTGCAAATCTGACGCAAATTATTTTCTCCTTAGCTAGTTATTTTTCAAAACATTCATTTTTCGTTATCAAAACCAGATAGCAATTAATAATGTATATGACGTTAATCACAGTAATTGTTACCACACATCGGCAAGTAAACCGATTTGAAACATTTAATACAGAAAGAACGAAGCGTACACACGCATTTTCCTTCATTATTGTGTTACTCAGGTTGAAGGCATTAAAAAGCACTTTTTACATGAAGCGTGTCTCCAATTCCAGTTCTTGCGCAAAAGCTTTCTTTTTTTTTCTCAATTTTTTTCAGTGCAATACATAGATGAACCAGCAACCTGCGACAATAAGAGAATTTCAAATTGGTTCCCTATTTTTTTTTAATACAAAACAGGAAAAATTATTGCAACTTGTGAGAAAGTACCAAGTAAACACAAAGCGATCTCTTAATCGTTCAAGTCTCAGCTAGAGCATAAACTATTTTTTTGGTTTTAAAAAGTAGTGAGAGAAAACTTTGAGAATATCTGCAAATGTTTCAAATTTTATAAAGATGAGCTAATTTTATTGCGGCTAATGTATAATGTTTTTAAAAATCTTTAACAGAAAGTTAACAGTATTGGTACAGAAAAACATGAAAAAAATATCATTCATTCAACTTTCAACAAACGTTTATCTGGTTTTTACTTAAAGACAATTTATTTAGGGATTTCCAAAGTAAGAGAAAGCTTTGGTGGTGTTTATAAAAATATGGATTTCATCATAAAAGTTATCTTTCTAAATAATTTAATGATTCTAATGGAAATAATTATGAGTTTCTCTGTCTTCGAAATATCAATATCCTTTAATCATGATTATGGCCATTTATGTTTCAAGCATACTTAATGTTTGAAAAAATAACTTTAAAATAAACAGAACTTTACTTTCGAAAAAACAAAATAAACATCCACTCAGTTCATTCAGCATCTAAACCAGAATTCAGCACCAAAAACAAAATTTTCCTATAAATCATCAACACATGACACATGTTTTTCTAATTCGACCATGAATCAATGATCACGTTATATAAAGCATATACTTCTAAAATGTGACGATTATATAAAAGCGTAGATAACGCGTACAAAAACACTACTTTGGAATTCGGCTAAAAATGCCATTTATATTTTTTCTGCAGAGTCGGATTTATATTTACGCCAGTAAATGATATTAAAAAGTAAAGAGTTTTTGAAAACGGAATAAAAAATCTCTATTGAACTATTTTTTATTTAATGTAGTGTATTTTTTAAATAAAGGTCCAACCAAATCTATGATTTAGAGACGCAAAGATAACCGTACTAATTAAGACATTTTTTTGTTTCAAACAAAAATAGCGAACAAACCACTTAGTATGTAATTAAATTTTTAAAGATTCCTCCGAAAACAAATTAAGCTGTTTTGCTGTCGAATAATTGTATTTTTTGAAATAAAAAGTGAAGCATTAATTAAAATTCCTCAAATTCTCGTCATAATACATTGTTAAATATTTAAGAGGAGAAAAATGCAGCAAAAAATCTTTGTCTGTTTACAATATTGTACTACTTTAAACTCTTAATGAGAAAAATGAATTTTCCACAAAATCTGACTCTTCGATATTTTTTTTCTTCCATCTTATTAAAAAAGAATACAAAATTAGCTCTAGACAAATAAGTAATTGCTCTTTGAAAGAAGTGAAAGTATAAGATTCTTTATCGAGAGAACAGGAAATAGAAAAAAATTCTTTAATTAGCGATACTCAATCAAGAATATTTTCAGTCATTATATATGGAGTTTTTCAATCCAAGCTAAGGAAAGTTTGAAGAAAACAGAAAGAACGTTTCAGATGTGCAAAACTATACAGTAGGACTGTTTTCAGCAGATTAATTAAGATTCACATACCATTTTATTTAAAATGAGTTTAGTAGTAAAATTAAACGTTGTTTGTAAAAATCGTTAACGCGCAAACGCTAATAAGACCGCTGAAACTACATTTTCTTTCCAGTATTTATTTTTAAAAAATTGCGTGCTTTGATTTTATCCGTGCAAACATGCAATGTGTTCTTCTTATTAAACATTGAAAGATAATGTGCTAGTATATAGCTTGTATGTGCTCCTTTTTGCAAATACACCATTTTCAAACAGCGCTTAGCACGTTACGTTAAAATACATTTGAATTTCTGCTTTGGATTGTTATAAATGGCTTTAAACTTCCACTAAGATAAGGTCTAGAAAAATATTCTATACCAGAAAATAAAATCTAATGTACAGTCATGAAAAAAAAAAAAAAACGAACTTCATCATTCGGCTTGATGTGATACACGTAAGGAAAGAAAGGAGAGTCATTCGACACTAAACGTGGATTTGTAAAAAACGAGCTGATGTGTGCATCACATGACTTCCTTTTACTCCAATTTAATGTAATTTCCCCATTACTGGCAATTTTAATGTGATTCAATAGCCTCTCTAAATATCACCAACAATGGCCAAATTGAAACAAATAAAAAAAGCCAAATTTGTAGCCAAGTTGGTGACAAAACTTGGCGACCAAAAGACTGGCGATATATCGCCATGTGTCCAACAAATTATGACACCACTTACGTTTACATCGAAATTAACAGTGATTTCCCCCAAAAAGGAGCAAAAGACTCCTTTAGAAACACTCGAATGCAACCAAAAGAAGAGGAGCACAACCAGACCCCACTAGGAGTCTACGTACCAAATTTCAACTTTCCAGGACATGCCGTTCTTGAGTTATGCGACATACATAGGCACATACGCACGTAAGCACATACTCACATACATACGTACATACCGATGTCCCGAGAAAACTCGTTGTAATTAACTCGGGAATCGTCAAACGGATATTTCGCGTATCTATGAAATCTTAGGCACCTATTCACGTGTGGTCGAGTCGAAAAAAACCCTCAACATTCATTCGGGGGTGAGCAAAACGGAAATTAAGATCGATTTTTGAGTGAAATTTTTTTCGCGAATACAATACTTCCTTTTTTGTAAAAGGAAGTAAAAAGTAGCAAGTGAAAACAGGTTATGTTTTTTTTTTGGGGGGGGGGGACCCCTTATGCATCGCTCGCATAACCGTTACAAGTTGCGATTCAAAACCTATTTCAACGAGATTCCTTTTTCCCATGGAAGAGCGCAGATTTGCTACTGAAATAATATGTAAAGTAATTCAGCTATGATAATAATGAAGAAATCGGTGTAATTTTTCTTCGTTCGGATATCGAATGCAGAAGATTTCTGCACAGAGCTTAATGTTTGTTCCTTACGGAAAACATCATTTAAGCATATACATTTTTAACCGGATATTACAACTAGTAGTCAAACCGCCTTTTGCTAACCTATTGGAACGACCTTCAAAAATCGAAACAGAAAACAAAAATTTAATTTATTAAAAGCTACAGAAGAAAATGCTCTAGCAGTAATAGAATACTTTAGAACTGAAAGTAAAAGAGATACCTAAAGAAACTGAATGGTAGTTTTTTTTAAGTGGTGTTTAACACAATATGAAACCTCAAGCTACTTTTGAAACTATCCCCGAATTGCCCAACTAAACATTCAAATGAAATGCATAAACCTTTAAATAATTCGAGTTGCCTGAAACCAAACTTAATATATGGACAGAATCGGTTAAAGTGAGCCTTATAATTGTTTTCAAATGTGCCACGATGGTTTATACTTTACTTTCGTTTTTCGTCGTTAAATAATAAAGTTATTTGTTAATAAATTAGTTAATGATTCAATTTATTGAGTGAAGAAAATTCTCATATATATCTTATGCTACTTGCCTATCCTAAGCATGGTGAGAGTTTTTAGTGGAAATTTTTAATCCATTTTCTTAGTTTTCATAATTTAGGAAATATGGGTTTCATTCATTCTCTGACTTTTATTTCGCTTCTATAATGTTGGTATTTTTCTTGTATTTAATCATTTTCTAGTATTTTCACTTTTAAAAGGTTTTCTTCTTTCGAGCACTGAAGTGCAATTTTACTGGTAAATTCAAAGAATGTTGTTGACACGTAAACAACTTTCAGTAATTTGCCCATTCTTTACCCAGTTTTTTAACTTTTGTGAGCTATTTTTGTTTGTAGTGTTTTATTTTCTGTCATAACACACAGTTTCCAACAGAAACAAGTCTGTATTTTAAGACATTCCGTGCCCCCCCCCCATCCTGTTCTATGCAATATATTTGATATTCAAAAGATTTTATTTTTTTATAACTTGAGAAACCACGGTATTATACTTTCGAGAACATTATTTTTAGAAGCAGATTACTTCGGAAAAAACATTTTCTTTCCGTCAACTTTCAGTAATTTGCCCATTTTTTACTCAGTTTTCCCATTTATTTGTGCTATTTTGGTTTGTCGTGTTTTATTTTCTGTCATAACACAGTTTCCAACAGATACATGTCTGTATTTTAAGATATTTCCCTCTCACTCTGTGCAATATTATTGATCTTCAAAAGATAACTATTCATTTTTTATAACTTGAGAAATCACTGTTAGACTCATAATAACAATATTCTTATAAGCAGCTTACTTCTGAATAAAAAATACTTCATTAGTTTGCTCATTTTTTACCCACTTTTCCAACTTATGTGAGCTATTTTTGTTTGTTGTGTTTTATTTTCTGTCATAACACGAAGTTTAACGCAGATACATATCTGTAAATTAAGATGTTTCGCTCCTACTCTGTGAAATATGCTTGATCTTCAAACGATTAATATTTTATTTATTTATTTTTTTTTATAATTTAAAAAACTACTTCTGAAAGAAGTTTTCTTTCCGTCAACTTTCAGTAATTTGCCCATTTTTTACCCAGTTTTTCAACTTATTTGTGCTATTTTTCTTTCTTGTGTTTTATTTTCTGTCATAACACACGGTTTCCAACAGATACATGTCTGCATTTTAAGATATTTCCCTCCACTCTGTGCAATATGTTTAATCTTCAAAAGATTGCTATTTATTTTTTTACAACTTGAGAAACACTGTTGTACTTACGAGAACAATATTGTTATAAGCAGCTTACTTCTGAAAAAAGTTTTCTTTTAAATAAACCAGGATGTTATGTTTCATGTTGAGATTTCTTTAAAAAACCAGGTCGTGGCACAATCTGATCAATAACAAAAGATTAGAGGGAAAAATCGAGCAACTTTTCTCCGTGATAGCTAAAAATTTAATAAAGTTCAGAGCCACAATGTAAGTAAATATCGATTGAGAGCGCGCGATTGAATCAATGGAAGGTCGACCCTTTGATAAAATATTCTTGCTGCTGTAGCGAACGTGTTTTTGAGCTATCGAAATATTAGCCTAAACTGATTCAAAGGTATTACACACACAATCTGGAAAAGACAGACTACGTAGAGGAAATTTTTGCGCGGTTTTTTTTATTACTTATTTATTTATTTTATTTATTTGATACAAATAATGGTATGACGTAAAAAAATCAATCCACCAAAAAAAAAAAAAAAAAAATACGTGTAGCACAAAAGAATTTTATTTTTCAGAAGAAATCTATT
Organism: Uloborus diversus; assembly: GCF_026930045.1. NCBI lineage: Eukaryota > Metazoa > Arthropoda > Arachnida > Araneae > Uloboridae > Uloborus > Uloborus diversus. Next base: position 171,827,062 of record NC_072733.1, read on the forward strand.
TCAAGTTTTTCCAAAATATCACGCACGAAAAAGGCTGAATATAATAATAACAGGAAGAAAATCTAAACTTGTTTTGTTTCTTGTGATACTTGTTGAAAGCTTTTTGCAAGATGCGAGGTCCTTAAAAGATTTTATCAAAACAAATATATTTTGCTTGTTACCTGAAGTAAGACTTTCGTTGTGAAACTAAGTTTTCATTAATATTGAAATACATATTCAGATAAGAGACACTATAAGAGTCTACTATCTCATGTGCACATATGATTTAATTGTCTTAAAGATTTGGAAATATATGTAATGAAAATCAGGGAATTAAAATGCAATTACTTTGTTTATACACCCCGAGTATTCTATCATCTTGAAACCGAAAGCATAGAAAAAGCTTTATACGTTTCCAAACATTTTTTTTGGGCGTAGGGGGGGGGATAACTCTTTATTTATAAAAAATAAAATATTCTATTATAGTAACCTTCCATGCCTAAAATGAATAGTTCGATGCTAAAGATAAAATGTTTTTCTTTTTTTTCATGGAACCGTAAACTGGAATTCGAATTTAAAAATTAGTGTTCTTCGCTGTAAATGAGTAAAAATAATTTATTTTTCAAATGATGAATATAGACACCTGTTTTTAAGACAAAATATTCTAAGAGAAGAAATACAAAACGCTCTTTTTTATTAAATAGGGACGGTAACATCATTATTTTGTTTTGAATTCATATTTGATAGCTGACAATAACACTGGTAAATAAAGGTTTTGTTACATGAAACATTTATAGTGTTCTTAGGGTAATTTTTGACGCTGATTTCAAATATCTTCTTAGAATGTTTTCATCACCTACAGTTTTTGTGTAATCTGTGTAATCATAGGTTTTAAGTTATTTGTTTTTCCCATGTATTCCTGTATCGCGTAATGATAAAAACTTATAGTTAACAATTAAAATCTTTTCATGAAGACAAGAAATGTGGTGATAAATAGTCAGGTTTGTTGTTACTGTAGTGGCAACATGGTGGTCAGTCTCATTGGCACCAATTTTTGTGATATAAGCTACCTAAATTGAATAATTTTCTGTGTTTTTTTTTGTTGAATGCAAACATAAAGAATTTATAAATTTTTACACTAAGGAAAATGCTGTAGTATACTGTAATAGTATTGACTCTGTAATGGATATGTTCATATTTTAATATCAAACAGATGAGACTTGGTATTAACCCTTTTGAAACTAGTTTAAATGCTATATTATTGCATAATTGAAACACGTTGCCTTCGGTATGACTAGCATATTCAGTCAAAATGAGAGAAACATATGGATATTTGTAGGCTTTTTTAGATAAACATTTAATGCAACACATATCGTGGGACAATTATTTATGGCCTAAAATTAAATAAACAAATTTTATTGCCTGCTTGGGTTTTACACAATGCTGTTTTTTCCTCCGCGAATGGGATAGCAATGGAAAGAAGATTTTTTTTTAAAGACTGGACCTGTTATTCTACTGGACTTTCATATTAAGTTAAGCCGCTTCCAAAACTTAGTAAAGACTAAGTAACACTGATACTAAATTTGAATACTTAAAACCAGAACTTCTAAGAACTATTGATGTAAAGCAAAAAAAAAGGGCATTTTTAGAAGGGTTCCCATTGTCCAAGTGAATAAATTCTTACTTATTAATGCTAGACACTTAAGAGAGATGTCCCTAATGCCCAATACAGAAAGAATTGAAGAATAGCTAACTTTTTGCTCATTATTTTAGCATTAATCATGCATGTGAATATGCGCATTTCTTCCACAATTCAGTCTAGTGCTACACAAAATCTGTGGGTGATGGAGAAAAATTGTTTACATATTTGAATTCCGCGCATCATTTTACACTAAGATCAGGTAGTTTCCTCTATGTAACAGAAAAAAAGTTTTTTTTTTTTTTTTTTTTTTTTTTTTTTTTTTTTTTTTTTGACTAGTGTAATTGGAATTAAAAACTCGTTAATATTTTGAAAGCTTGTTTTTACATTTGAAAAAATGTAAAAACAAGCTTTCAAAATATTATTTAAGAAAAAAATTGGATAAATGTAAAGAAAAACAGCGAAAAAACATGTCTTACGCTAACAGCTATGGAAAACTTTGGTTCTAATAACAAATAAATACTTGTAGGAATATATTTTTATGACACTGTGAGTTTTCCTGTAAAATATTTCTTGTTTTTCAAAATAGTTCTGAAATATAGCTGAACAAAGTTCCTGTATTGGGATTTTTAAAAACAAAATACTTTTGTTTAAAATTATGTACACAAGAATATTACTTAATTCTAAAATTCAGCTTAGTTTCTAGAGTAAAACAGCAAGCATATTACAGAAAACTAATTCAAAAATGTATACCTGAAAAATCAATGCCTGAATAACTTCTTGAGATATCCTTGTTACAGTAGATAGCTTTCTTGAAAAATATTATTCGTCAGAATACGCATTTAAATGCAACTTCCGGTCTAGAGTCGATGTACCGCTCTGTAATAATAAAGTTAAAATTCTAGTTGTAATTCACGTAAAGTAAAAACTAAGACAGTATTGGAAAGCTAATAAATCTGACTAAAAAACGAAATCATAAACAGCATTACGAATATTTCATCAAAAACGTAAATTATAATATTATATTTTCCTTAAAATTTTATACGCAACTTTAAAAAAAAAAAGTGTTACTAAGGAACACGAAATTATTACCCATTACTTATAGATACTTTGATATTTTGAATTAACAATAAACTGATCAGAAATTAGTCCTAATTGTACTAATAATTTGAAAAAGGTGCCCTTATTCTGTTTAAAAGGTTTATCAGTACAACAGTAGCGTTTTCTGTAATACTTGTTCTTTTGCGTGTGGTCACATTCCATAAATCGTAAATATATAAAAAAAAAAAAAAAAAAAAAAAACATGACACCCCTCCCCAGTGGGATATGAAAATTAATTAGTTTTAAAATCAGCAATCAAATCGGCATTCCCATTGAACTTGGTAAAATCTCAAAATTGAACGCTACAAAAATCATGCTACAAATTGGTCATAGCAGCAAACTACCGTACAAAACCTCAAGACACTAACGGTAAATTACTTTTAAATTAAAAAAAAAACCGCCTTCAAAAAACCCCTAGGCACTAAAAAGCAAAAAATAACCGATTACACTTACATACTATTTCCTACCCAAACCTAGAAATGAAATTTATTTTACAATTCCAGTACTAAAATCAACTAAACTAAACACCCAACTATAAAATAAACACTGATTTTAATTACTATACGATGAATTATTTTAAATACCTTACTAATTATATACGATCTCTTTATTTTTAATAACCTTTTGAAGCCGGGGCCTCCTATAATTACTACCTAACGTAACTGACAACCCACCAAAACCTGAATTAAACACTAATTTATCTAAACACGAAATTAGTCTTTAAAACTAAATCTGCCTCAGTTACGTTTGGTAGTAGTTTATAGGAGGACAGAAATCGCTTTAAGTTTAAAATTTTAAAATTGTACATTATAAATTGTAAATTATATTTCACAACAATATGTATCAAACAACCCTCGATAAAACTGTCATAGATTTAGGAAAAAAGAACTTTGCGAAAGGAAGAGTATACGTAGCTCTCAGCAGAGTTAAGACTTGAAGTAATAGCTCGATCTCTGATTTAAAACCCTTTAAACTTTTAACTAAACCTCACGATGAACGAGCATTCGCAGAAATGCAACAATCGATACATCTCAATTCTAATGAAAAGTAGACTGGATTCAGTATTTAGTTAGAACCATATAAATGTTTACGGTTTCCCAAACTACAACTAAACTGTAAATTGTAAGTCGTAACATTGTAAATTATAAATTGTAGCATTGTAAATTGTAAAATTTTAATTTAGGTTTCACAACAATACGTGTCATGTAACTCGTCATAAATGTTGCATGGTTCTTCAAATGCCCCCTTTATGGATGAAGATAAAAAATTACACTAGAATGAATTTTATGTTTGGTTCAGAGAATCCTTGATTCAAAATTTTTGGAATGATTACTCTTAATAATAATGTTTTTTAGTACTTTCTTTCACTATGGGTAAAGAAAACACATACCTTTGTCTTATGCATTTTTTTGTAACAATGGGTTTTATATTTAATCGTTTGTGAGGGAAATTACATGAAATTTATTGTTTTTAACCAATTACTTTTCTCTAAAGAACAAATAGGGTAAATAAAAGATTTGCAACCTTAAAATAACGTTAGACCACCCCCTAATCACTAAACAAAAAATAAATCATAAAAACGCCCCTGGGTACAGGTGTCATCCAGTATTTATAGAACATTGTACAAAGAAAAAACAAATCCAATGAGTTCAGAACCCCCCCCTTTTTTTTTTTTTTTTGAAGCCTGCTAATTAGTAAAACCCTAATATTAAATTAAACTGACGGCATTGTGAAATCGTAAATCTAGAATACTGATCAAACTTCAGAAATCAGACACCAGTTACAACGTATTATTAAAGAATATAAATTAAATCTTAGGGAGAGGGGTGTTCTGTTTTCAATTTCCCTCGGTTTGAACACTAAATATGTTTAAAAACTGAAATATTAAAAAAATATATTTTAGTGATTAAATAACGTTATTTTAGATTAAAATACTATTAAGGTAATTAATTCGGCTATTAAAGTAGCAACATATATTTAATTTACTGCTCTGCTAAGTAGTAAAACATTAGTAACACCTATAGGTAAAAATGAACAGGCGGGGAAAATTAATCATCCATATGCCGCGAGAATTATCGTTCAAGACGAAGGCAAAACTTTTGCTGTGAAAATACACTGGTCACGGAAAAACTCGAGGCCTCGAAAAACTACGTGACCTATGACGTATTCTGCCCTCTGACGTAATCTGTATTACGTATCTGCAAAGTGTGAAATTCAAAGTTCCAAACAAAAAGGGAATTTTTCAAATCGGCCCAGTAGTGTTGGGAATAATACAAAAACATACATAAAAAGCCACAAAACGAAATCATAACCTCATTTTTTGAAGTCGGTTAAAAATAAGTTTTAAATGACTTTAAAGTTACGCAAATTTTATTGAAGAAACAATAATATTCCTCTCTTCAACTTCATTTGAAAAAAAAAAAAAAACTACAATTGCAGTCGAAACAGTAGAAATATTTGAGGCAGAACTTAAAATCAGAATTAAGAAGTCATTTTTCGTTCTTTTACTTGCCGAAAAAAGTAAACAAATTGTAAGTCAAAACATTTCGAGTGTGAACTTTTCTTTGCGAGAAATGACACTCAGAACGAAATCTTGCGTTTCTCATTAGAAAACAATTCACGACGAAAAGGTGCGCACTTATGTTTAATTACACGGTTGCGTAGTCACGTCCCAAATAATTTCAAACAATAATACATCAAGAATTCAATGAAAATACTAAATAACACTCCAGAAAGCTTTTCATATTTTATTTTGAAAGTGGAGGCATGCATTTTCTCGCACCTCCTCCAGTTTTACTACTACTTTGAATCCATTAAAGTACGCATACTTATTTCGTTGAATTCGAGTTTCTTTAAACCCATATTCTTAGAAACAGAAATTATTTGTGACCAAAGTTAGAAACTTTAGAAAAAAATTACGTTTTGTTTTTCTTAACTGGATTTGCAACACTAGAATAGCATTTATGGGCTTAGAAACATCAACGTACACGTGAATAAACGGCATAGAATCTAAAGTTGTTGCATTAAACACATTGCATTTAATCAACGTAACACTAATCAATAAGGTTGGGTATTTTTAAAAAAGTAGAATTGAGTAAAACATAACATTTTGGTGATTCTCCAAAAACCCGACATTTCCCAATCACATTTTTTTTTTTTCAAAAAATAAAAATGCTTAAAATAATGTGAAAAAAATTATACTATATCTTTGTTACGAACTTATTAAGGGAAAAAAAAGGGAACTCACTTTAACTATGCTACACCCCTCAAAACAGGGGGTCAAATTTTCCCACACCAGGAGAGTGACAAACAATAAGTTTTATCAAAGGTTATCAAAAATACTTACAGTAATAAAGAAATAACTAACCTAAATCACAAAAAGTATCTTACTGCATGTCAAAACAAAATCTATATAAAACCTCCCTTAACGGAAACTCCCCAGTAACGAACATTTCTTCGAATTCTTGTCCCTTTATACAGGTTTTTCTCTCTGAATAGCTTACCATCCGAATAACGGGCTGCTATTTTAACAAAAAAAAAAATATTTTTTCAATTCAGTGAGAAGCAAAGGGATGCAAGTGGACATTTTCAAGTTTGGAGTAAAACGCGTTTAAAAATTAGCTCCTAGGTAGGCTTTCATTGATTTTTTTTTCTAAATCATGCTGTATAGCAGCAACTACCAAGGCTACTAGTACCATCTCTTGCCCCAAGACAGAGTAGAGGTTCACCTACCATGTGTACTGGTTATCTCCAAATTTTAATTTTGCCACTTGCATCCCTTTGCTTCTCACTGCCTCAATTGTTATACGAAAATTCTAAACCAGCAAATTAATAACAATTTTCCACATTACGTTCTATTGTTTTGTTATTTTTACCTATTAAAGAAAAGAAGTATAGGTTATACAATCCTTGTGTTAGGCTCCTGGGACATAATATTGTTAGGATTTTGGTTAATCACCCATTTGTATGGTGACGCCAGCAAGCACAATCAAAATAAAAATAAATAGCGTACACCACTGGAGGGGGGAGACTGAGAACAAAGAACTGACTGTGGAAGTCGAACAGCTTATTCTTGTTACCTTTTTATCAGAGATTAATAGGTAGTCTTGCGGTTTCCAATTTAAAAATCAGAAGAAAAAAAATTAAAGATGTAGTTTTTCTTTCTCTACGAGAGTTTCATTTCTATACATCTGGATGAGTTTCGAACCATTTAGATATAAAGTAAGCCATGGTATCATGACGATTATAAGCAGAAACCTTTTTTTTTAATTTTTTGTTAGCGAAAAATAAAAGATTTTGCCTACTTCCTTTCTTAATGTTGATCCGGATAATGCGTAAAAACTATCATGATCAAAAAGTACGAATTTAATTCTTTTTTGCAAAAAACGGATTGCAGTTTTGGGGCATATTAAACTTGAAATCTTTGCGATTTTCCCCACTCCATCCGATTGATTGTCCCACTTGAGAGAACCTTACCAAACATGTTATAATAAGCAAAACGTACTTAAAGCATACTTAATTAATGCAAATCAATACAAATCCATAATTAATGAGCAACGAAATGACAAACCAATTTTATTCTAGAAAAAGGAAAATGCAGGAAAATGAAAATGTAAAATCTTTTATAGTTGTTTTAAAAGTGTAACTCTTACCTTTCACTTCACCATAAAGTTGTAATCACCTCTAAAATTTCTCTAAAAATGGCTGTAGCGTGTTCTTAAAACTTATTTATACAAGATACTCTTGAAAAAACTGCTAAAATTGGGTTGCTGAAATTGTGAAATACAGTTACTGGGGAGTGTTACCTAACGGGGCGTGAACCCCCAACTTACTCTACTTTTCAAGTTGACCACCTTATTTCAGAAGTGTACAAGCATGTTTCTGAACTTAAAACAGGATTCTGACAACTGGTATTAGAGGAAAGCATATTGAAGGTACAATATAGTCAGGGTTAAAGTCAACTGCGAAAAAGATAAAAAGTATTACATAGCTAGTTTTATAGTTTAGCTTGTATATAGAGATCTCGAAAAATACTAACAAAACCTAAAGCATCGAAACTTTTTATACTGCAACAATTTAAATCTTTTAGCTAGTAACTGATTGGAACTCTTATAAGAAATGTTTCTGAATTGTTATTAAATGGTTGGTTCAGAATGAAGATTTGATTGAGGCTTCAAAGGTGCTAATGAAAGTTTTAAATTGCAGCCTTGAGCTTATATTGCACTTAAGATATTTTTTTCTTTCTAAACTTCAACACAAACTAATGAAAATATGATTTAAAAAAATAATTAATATTAATGAATTTTCGTTATTGTGGTCATTAATTGTAGGGCGCATTTTAAAATCCATGCGACCCTTCGTAAATTTTGTAAAAAAAGTAATTCTTGGAAATTTAAAGCCATAAAATGTATCAACAATACTAAAACAAACTAGTTACCTTATTGGTTTAACAGAGCATCCTGTAAAAAAATTAAAATGTTTTTGACTTCAACTGAAACAATTATTTGGATTTAAAATATATTATAAAAAAACTAAATCAAAAATGTCGTATATTATGAAGGACTTTTTTAACAAACATGCCTTGGAAAACGCTTAAGACTTGATGTATGATGTAACTGGCACCCTTTTTTTTTTTCATTATGATTTAATTTTGATTGTAAACATTGAAAATATTATGTTTCACTCAACCCTATATGCTGCATCTGTGCATTGTATGCTGTCTCACTGTACCCCAAGTATGGGGTACAGTGAAACAAAATTTTAATTTCCCATTTGTTTTATATTATTTTAAAAACTTTAAATAATAATGACAAGCTTAGTGGTTCAAAAAATTGTACACTTAAGCTGCATTACAAATCTACCGTGATTTTTTTTTTTTTTTTAGAGAATCAAAATTTCCAAATTTCTTGATGTTTATATTTTTCATCTCACTGTGACCCGTTTTCCTCTATATTTTGCACTTAATAAAACGCGTTTAATAAAACGTCCTACAGAGTGGTTTTTTTTATTCTCATGCGTGATCAACTATGATTAGTTGATAAAACACATGAATTTAAGCGACCACAAAACATCATACACATTACGATGCGTAATTAATTGCTAAAGCACAGCCTCAAGCTACGTATAAAAAAACAGTGGTTTCGTAACCTTCTTTTATTTAATTTTGCTATTTGTGATCACAGACTTTTTCTTTTATTCTTTCATATGGAAAAATTTGCAGGCTTTTCATTTTTCACCCCCCCCCCCCCAACCTCCATTATTTATTTTCCAAATGAAATTTTTCTTTTCTTATTCATTCGCAAATTGATCTCCTTGATTATTTTTTATAGGTACTTATTTATTTGCGGAAGTCATCATTACCGGGAATGAGCTTTAAATAACCTAATCTATTTATTCATTAGAGGATCTAAAGACGAAGAAATTCCATCAAGTCTCCCCATTAGAGGCGGGCCATTATGCTAAAGGGACAGGGAGGAAATAAAAGCATTGAATCTTGGCTGAGCGTTGCAAATCATCCGTTTGTTCTTTGCTGAATGTTCCGGTCTTCATTGTGGGAAACGAAATCTGTGAAAGAGTTTTCGCAAACATTCACTCTCGAAGAAAATCACCTCAAGATGGCGAAATTGAAACCATTTTCTGTGTGAATCACCTTAGCATACGGTAAAGGAGATTTCGTGTGTGGAATTTGAGTGACAGATCCTTATTTTTCGCTTGTGCTTGATGACACACTTTTCGGATAATATTGCGTAGATGAACTTTCAATGGAAATGTCATCAGAATTTCGAGAGAAATTTTTTGACAATGCATTCGTTTCATTTGTGATTTGTTGATGGGCTTTGGTGGTGCTTTTTAAGAATCCAATAGTTTGTAAAATGTTATCAAACGTTCTAGTTTAATACCGTGAAATCCCGATACAACAAACTGCAATGGACTGTAAATATTGTTTGTTTGTAACTGGCATTTCATTTCATTGGGTTCACGCAATACAATGTCAATTGAATTAGGACGTAACACTCCGGGGCTCCCACGTAACTATGTATGGTATAACTTGTTGAATGGGGGCTTGGAAACAGCTGTGTTGATCGGTGCGTTGATACACTATATATTAGGGTGGGCCGAAATAAGCCGAAAAAAAATTTTTTTTTCGAAATCAATTTTTGGATAGCGCGCAAAAGTTGCGTAGTGAGCTAGTTAGCCACTCACAAAACATTTCTTGGATATTAAAAAATATCTAGCCGGCGCTATTTGACATTGAAAAACCGTAAAAAAAGAGAAAAATGAATTTTTGTCGAAATTTTTTTTAAAAAACTAAATTCCAAAAATTTTGCTGGAATGCACCGAAAATGTTATATAATGAGCCAGGTCGAGCCCATAAAAATGTTTCATTGATTTTAATGAGCATTTAACCGCTCCTTTCCGACATCAAAAATTGGAGAAAAATGAAAAAATATTGAATTTCTTAAAAAACCAATGTGAAAATTATTTTTCAAGATTAAATCATAGACTAATTAATTAAATATCACTTTTAAGGTCAATGGTAGGTAATTATTATCACGCAATAGTATCATACATTTTCTAGAATTACATACATAGATAATACAATTTTAAAAAAGAAATCTTCAAATTTGATTTATAATACCTCATGCATAATGAATATTATTTTTTGGAATAATATGTCCCTTGTTATCAAATGATGGAAGTTCTTTCCTAGCATGAAGTTTTGCATGAATGTATCCATCTCGTGCAGTTTCACCACGAACTTTTATTGCAGCTTCGGTTATTAGTTTCACACAACGTTTCACAGCTTGCGTGTGACAGGGAAATTTCTCGAAAGTAAACTCTGTAGAATGTTCTTTGCACATTTCTTTCCATTGTTGGTCTTTTAGATGCATTGTAAGAGTTGGCTCTGTTACAACACAGTTTGCCCAATCAACTAAATCAACATAATCAACGGCTTCAAAATTGAGTTTAGGACGCTCAAAAAATCGTACACCATCCGAGCTCTTCGTCTTCTTATTTCTAGAGTTCAGAATGCGCCTAACAGCTAATTCCCGAATGTATTTTCTTGAGTCAAACAACATTGTCAACAGTAGCTGTTCAGGATGAGTGAAATATGCATTACTTGAGAGAACTTTGTAAATTATCTCCTTAACGTTGTCTGGAAACTGCCTTCCAAGAGAAATCATTTTCCAAAAATGTTGGGCGCCGTACTGGCAGTTCGGTTTTTATTTTTATTTCAAACCACATTGGAGCATAAACTAACATTACATACTTTACAAGTATGGTAAGATTTTCTGATGGAGTTGGAGTGCCTATATACAAGCGTAACAAATGGTTTGCAGTTGTCAGCCATCGCGCTCAACTGACTGAGTTTGCCTGGGCTACTGTCAGCCACGTGAAGGACAACTGACCATCTTTTACGGCAAGACAGATTCTATACAAATATTGTTTTTCAATACTTAAATTTTTTTATATCTTCCATGTCCAAAACCAGAAGATTGCAGTCAATTTTATCAAATTTGACCACCGGATTTTTTTACAATCTCTAAGAAGTTGTTCGATAGCTCCAGAATATCAATGTGGCCACTTTGTGCAACCGTCCAATTCCAGTATAAGATGCCTCAGTGGCAACTCATTGTGGACATTGGACGCAAGAGAGGACCCCTTTAATTGCTTAACTCCCAGCTGTGGAGGTGTAGAATTACAGCATTTCTTAAAGAAGAATACTTGCGTTCAATTCATTAATCAGTTTAAAGGACTTCAGAGGATTCACATTTTTTTAATACTCAAGGGCTCTATTTGTCAAATATATATAAAATAGTTATAAAATAATCTTAGGAATAATAGAAGTAGTTGAGCGCCGTTTATTATCCCGAAGAAACTACTGGAACCAAAGATTAAAAAATTAGCATCTTATGTAACTATTTTTTATTTGAGTGTGTGCATTTTTTAAAATTGGCGTACAAATGTCGCATGAAATTGATTGAATTTTCACTGTTTTTTCTAGGTAACGTATTGCGTAACATTTCAGTACTTACTTATTTCGAAACTACTTTTATTTTTTTTATTTTTATTTTTATTTTATTTTTTTTTTTTTTTTCATTTTTCTAATGTTTCAGTCTTAAAGGAGCGTAGCTAAATATTCTACGAAATGCATAAAAATCTTTGAGGATTTCAACTAATGCACTGACAGATACTTCTAATGTTTGTTGAAACTAGCTTCAAACTTTTATTTTTGCCCCCCCCCTCTTTTTTTTTTTTTTTTTTGAAAAAAGTGCATTTTTGTCGTTTTTTTTCAGTTTTTCAAGGTCAAATAGCGCCGGCTAAATATTAAACAAATTTAGCGAAATTTTTTATGGGTAATAACGGGTCCATATAGCAACTTTTCCGCACTATCCAAAAACAGATTTCCAAAAAAAGTTTTTTTGGTCCACCCTACTATATATAGAGTAGAAATCTATTTCGTTTAAATAGATACTTCGTTCTATCGGTATTCGCTATAACGGGATTTTACTTTATTTATGATTGCAGATGATCAGCACAAATTATGACCTGATTTCAGTAAATCATTTTTTCTAAACTACTTCACGTATTATGATAAGTCATACGTGATTATAAAGAGAAATATACCTTTTTTTTTTTTTTTTTTTTTTCAGTTCGACGAATGAGACTTTTGTTACACGACAAAACTCTAATCTAAAATCCAGTTCGTTCCACACGCTATGTGATTTCTTTCTATTTGGTTACGTCGAAGACAGTTTTTCAGCCTCCGATGTCAAAAACACTACAACAACTTCAAGAATGCATTTGTACAACATTACGTACCATTGGCATTGTGGCACTCTAAAATGTGTGGAACGAACTTGATTACAGATAAATGTTGTCGTGCAACAAAAGGTTCCAACAGTTGGCATTTAAAATTGAATACAGTAAACTTCCGGATTATCCGCAGAATTGGGTGGCGCAGGTGCGGCGATAATAAAAAGCGCGGATAAACCGCAAAAAGGCTAAAATGATGGGAACATCAGGTAAAAACTGTCCTTTCTCAAAAACTTAGCAGCATTAAAGTATAGTACTATCTACAATTAATGAAATAATATACAGTACACTAAAACTGTTTTGTATTTTTGAACAACAGAACTCAACATCAATATAGAACTCGTGTATGTACGATGAAGAAATCCCAAAAAATAAATCAATCAATCAATCAAACAAAATCAACTGAGTTTAAATTTGCAATTTTTCGACAAAATAAAAACACCCATTGCTATTTGCTTTTTGCTGCGAAAATACGTGTTCCTAATTGCTGATTGACTCGTGGATAATCCACTGACGGATAACCGGAAGTTTACTGAATCTCTCCATTTTTAAATTCGTAAATCCTGGATACATAATTCCAACAGCAAGAATGGTCCAAATCACATTATGGGTTAAGATATAGAAAACTTGAAGCGAAAAAAAAAAATCAGGGAAAAATACGAAATCTATGTTTTATGCGGACCCTAGATCCCGTAACTTATATTTAGTGAAATAAACATTATTGAAAAATAATACCAACTCAAAAAAACTTGAAACATATGTGGTCAAAGCTCCAGGAGATATTCGAGTTTAAAATTTTAAAGGACAGTGCAGAAGATAAGTTTGGAATACATCACAATTTCATAAGAACGACAAATTTTCGTAGAAAAAAAACGGAATATATACAGTCGACTCCCGCTATAACGTGATTTGACTTACGCGAAATGACTATAACGCAATTTTTTCAAGGGTAACGATTTTTAGAGCTAACACAAAATTTTCGCCCACAACACGAATTTTTTTTGGAAGGAAGTTTCCCCTTCGTTATTGGCAACTAAATATTAATTTCGTTAATGTTTTTACATCCTTTTAAGCATCACTGACAGTCAAAGTTCAAACACCAAACTAGTCTAGTGCATCAAATAACCACTTCTCTCTCTCAGTATCTTTCATTTACTTATTTTTTTTTTCATTCTAAATATAAAATTCGATGAAATATAATAGCACCTTAGTGTCACCTTCACAAGTTTGTGAAGAAGGGAAGAAAAAGAAAGTTTCGGATCAAAATATTTAAAAAAGGCTAAGATTCTCGATATGCTTGAACAATTACAAAACGTCGACGGTAGCGCGACAATAAGTAGAGTGAATCCTCCATACGTAGAATTAAAAGTCGAAACGAAAAAATATCCTTAAAATTTCAGAACTTAGTTTCAATATTGAAGCTTTCAGAGCAATCTAACAAAGTAAATTTTATGAAAATGGAAGCTGCTCTTGTATTGTGGCTTAATAAAGAGATCAGGGAGAGGAGATGTTGCCACAAATTGAAACGTTATAAAAGAAAAGGAGAAGCAACGGTATTTAAAAATATATTAGATAAGAATAACAATCTGATTATAGAGCATAAATCATCAATATCTTCATTTTTTTACTCTTAAATAATGTTACTGTATCTACTGTACAGTACTGTTATACTGCATTATTTAAATTTTACTACATACTGTGCGTACCATGTTGTTCTATTTTATGTGTTTCATTCCCATTGGGATTCATTTTGTGAATCTTAAAGTATTTCATGTTGAATAACAGTTTTTTTTTTTTTTTTTTAATACAGTAAAAGTTGAGTTCTTTATACAAAAAAATGTAGTGTATGGGTAAGGAATGCTTTAGATCAGTTTAAGGGGTGTTTATAAGTGCCTAAAAGTATTTGTTATGCTTTAAAAAATTTGCATGCATATATTTTTCCACAGCACGAAATTTCGACTGACGCGAGGAGTCTTGGAACTCATCCCTCAAGTAAGTCGGGCCTCGATCGTATACTTGTCATTGCTCTTTAAAAAAAATAATGCAAATATTATGCAATGACGCACAAAAACACACTGCAAAAGCTCGCACAATTTGGAAAAACTAACTCTACGCACACATATAATATTGAACATTTATTTGATGTAATTCCCGTAAAAGATGTTTTTGACAACTAAAGTAAAGTGGTGTAAGTCACAAAACGCTGCGTTCTATATCTCGGTGGATATTGGTTGTACTAATGCTAAACGTATTCTGTTCTAATTGCTTTTTCACGCTTTTAGTTTCTCTAGATGCAATGTAAGGAACATGGGGACCATTGCTAAAAAGTTAGAATTCGTAGTTTTTTACTGAAATTTTGTTTTTGCTTAAAACAATTGATATCTGAACTCTGCATCTTTTTTTGACCATTTTTACAATTGGGAGCGTGTATTTAATACTAACGGTTGCGGGGAACAAAAGTCTTGCATGTTAAAAGGGGACACACGTTAAAACGTCCAAAACATTCATAGCTCAGAGAAGGAGGGAGAGACGCGAAGAATAAACTTTCGTTTAAATTCTGCTAGACCAGTTTTTTAAACAATAAAAGAATGCGTTTTGTCGTAAAGTGTGTAGAGTTAAAAAAATACCCCCAGAAAAAGCTGAAGTTCCCGGTAATGAGACTGAGATCTCCTAATTTCAGAGATTAACAGAGGCCTTAAAGTAACCAATTATCCATTTATGTAGCAACATTAACTTTTTCAAATTTTTGAAATTCCAAACGTGTGAATTGCACTCCATAAACTTTACACGTGTGGTTAAAACCATTCTTAAAATATTTTTCAAGAGTATATTTGAAGAAAATACGTTTGAGGTTAAAAACAAGCGTCCAAGTTTCAGTCAATTTATCGATTTGTATTATATATATGTTTTATTTCTTATACTACCCAAATCTAAAAGCTCAATTGCAATGCAAGAAAACTTCAATCTCTTCCGAAAGGCATAACCAGATACGTTTAACAAGTATGTCGAAAAACTACCAGATCTCCGACAAACATGTGCCCAAAAACTGAGAATAGTTAGGATAAGGATCAAAAATAGCTAACGTAAAGGCTTTTATTTCTCTTTTTCATTTAAATCCCCTCACAACTAGTTTGAAATCGATTCCGTGTAAACAATGACATTACAACGAGCTGTGAACATCGAAACAACATTTCCGAAGACATTTCTCGGCTTTCTAACATAAAGTTTCTTCAACGTCTAAAGTATCGGCGGGATGTAGAATATTACCACTTGTATGAGCTGTCATCATAGATGATACTCAAAAAGCATTCGGTGCCTCCGGTACTGTCACGGCGATCAACGTCACATTTTTATGAAAAAAAAAAGGTTCCGCATAAAAATCCGCACAAAGCCAGAAGAATTTTCCTCTCCCGTTCTTAGAAATTTTTTGTGTACTGGAAAAGCAATACACTCTTTTAACCTTTATTTTATATTTTTTCATTTTCCTGAAAATTTTAAAACTTATTATTAACTCAATTAACTCCATTAGAGTCATTTAAACTATTTCTGTAATATTCTTTTTAAAAAAAGGAGCCATTTAGTCAAATTAATAATACAATTTGGAAGAGATTCAAACTAAGATGGTAATATAACATAGAAAATGAATCTAAAAGGGTTAACATCGGCTAATGGAAGAGCCTGGCTAGCAGGCGAAAAGAATGGAGAAATTATCTGAAGCATCTGAGCAATAGTGCAGATGATAATGATTATTGAGAATTCTCATCAGCTACTTTATATTGAGTAATTTACCACCTAAAAAGTCAATTCAAAGGCAGAACTGTAAGCAGTAGACCAACACTGATTCCGCTTCTGAAATCCAGATACTGCAGTTTCGTCTATATTATGTACACATCAGTGTGGAATGGTCAAAAACCGAGCTGGAGGCAGATGTCTCCTAGGAAAAGGCAAAATGCAGTTTCTGGAGGTTATAACCGGGATGTTGGTACATTGTTTGGTGTGTACTATATTCTCTGTACTTTAACTACTTATACCTGCTGCTGCGCGCAAGGATTCCTTTATACATGATTCCTCTCACGCAAAATCATCGCCACCTGCGGCTAAATGGGCCCATGTGCATAGGAGCTGACGTGCTGATTGGAAGCAGGTCGTCTTTTCTGACGAATCCCTCTTCAATTTGTGGCACCATGATGCCCGAGTTCGTGTCAGGAGCTATGCCGGTGAATGGCACATTCCGGAGTGCATTATCGAACGCCACAGTGGACGAACACCCGGAGTTATGGTCTGAAGTGCCATAGCATATCATGGACGATCACAACTGCTACGAATTGTGGACAATTTCAACAGTAACCGATACATAAACGAAGTTTTACAGTCCCAAGCTATTTCTTTCCTACAAGGATTGCCAGGGGCTGTATTCCAGCAGGATAATGCCCGTCCACATGTCGCCAGGACTGTCAAATCCTACCTTGATTCGCATCAGGTACAGCTTCTTCCTTGACCTGCATATTCCCCGGATATGTCACCGATTCAACATGTGTGGGATTTCGTTGGGCGGCGTCTCACTCGTAATCCTCGTCCTGTTGCTTCGACAGACGAACTTTGGTTGCGCATACAAACAATATGGAATACTCTTCCGCAGGCAGATATTCAAACTTTTTTTCACTCCATGACGAGTCGTGTAACAGCTCTTATTGCGGCGCGTGGTGGCAACACAAAATATTAATTTCTATATATTTTTATTGTTTAAAAATGTAATCATTTATTTGTACCATTACCAATCAACTGTGTATTGAATTTCATTCAACTATGATGCTTCCTTCATAGTGTTGGATATTTCACTAACAGGAGTGTAATTCAATGACGCGGTGATCGAATTTCTCAAGGAAAGAAAAAAACTTATCCAATCCAATAAAAACACGTGTATACTACAGAAATCGCTATACACCGTGTCCACTTACAAAGATAATAATAAATTTAGGTGAAAATTTTGCGCATTCATCATACACAGCAATATGAAGCTGCAGCACCACGCCATCTATGATTACAATTTCGTACTAAGAACTTAAACGAGCTAGTGTAACAAATTCTTAACTTTACACGCATGTTCATAATCCTCAAGAAGGAATTTAGGCTCTCATTTATTCATATTCATTATGCATATCATTTATGCATATAATTCATTGAAGTCAACAATTAAGGGCCACATTAAATTCTAACATATTTCGATTGAGTTCAGTACGATCAATTGTATCCACCACTCTCGTAACCATGAATTTCCTTTGCACTACCCAGATGGAAATTTCTCGCAACGCTACTGATATATACAGTTCGATCAAACTGAAAAAAATCGAATAGATTGAAACTTTTAATATGGGTCACCGTACTCTTGTTGTTTCATTTAAAAATCCATTTTGGGACATCCTGTAGATCTAATAATTATGAAACTGATATTCTAAAATGTTATAAGAGAAATAGATAAAAAAAACTATTGACCGATAGTTTTATTGCTTTTTCAATAAGAAAGATTTTGGAAACAAAAAAAAAGTTACTGTAATCCGTATATATATTCAAAACTAGCTTTATGTACGATATTTTAATGCACTGACTAAGGAATTTTACAGCTAATCAGGCAAATAATATCAAAATGAAGGGTATTGTTTCTAAAGTTATTTTTACTGAAAAAGTTAAAATTGATCAACAGAAAATAAGTAAATTTTTCTTGTTCAATGGATTTTTCAAGGGAGAAAGAGGTTCAATTGGCTTCCACAAGCTGCAAAAGGAATTAATTTTTAATGACTAATTAAAAATGCTTTTTCACGTGGCAATCTTCCAACTTTGGTTTTCATGTTTGTCCTCCTTTTTTTTTTTACTTTCTAGCAGCTTTGATTCCTTGAATCAAATCTGTAAACATTTACAGATTTGATTCAAGGTTATTTTAAACCTATTTGTCGTGAAGCGCACCTGCGGTTTTAAGATCAAGAAAAGAAATCCCGTGCGATCGACTGAATCAAAGTACTTTTGTAATTATCTGCTTAAAGCCCAAATTTGGCGTTCACCTATTTAAGGTTTTACGCTACTAAGGATCTTAATTTTTCTATTCCTCAGGGGTATAAAATTAATTGCGAGACCGTAACGGTTTCGTCCTGTTGTATCTCGGCGATAAACAAGGATGTAAAAAAACTGCTAATCAAAGTGGAAGACTTAAAGCTTTGTAAGAGTTTTAAAAGCGCAGAGTGTCTCGTCTAATGATGATAATCTCCTAACAAATAAAATATCCGCAGGGCACGAGAAAACTAAGTAATTAACTCGGAAAGCCGATATTTGGAAGAGCTCATTAAAATTCCAAAAAGCTTATTCTGAACCACAGCCTACATTTTCAAGATCTTGATATGGTTTCAGTTGTTATTTAGCGAGTTAAAAGGCCCACGGTAAGTGAAGTATTAGACACAGGCTAAATCTGGTTTAGGAGGCTTCCAAAAGAGCCACTTCGACGATTTTTGAGCTATTGAGCATTAGCAATTCGTGTGATTAAGAGATGATTTCAAAACTGATCATATTTACACTTGAATCTAGATACGATTGTAAACGAAAAAATATTTGAATAATAGTATATTGAAACTGCGGTTTTATCCGAGGTTACGCGTGACAGGGACGTAAAAATATCAAATAAGGCAGTGAGAAGCAAAGGGATACAAGTGACAAAATTAAGAATTTAGAGACCACCAGTGCCAATAGCAGGATAACCTCTCGTCTGTTTTGGGGCAAGAGATAGTACTAGTAACATTAATAGGTACTGCTATACAGCATGATTAAAAAATATATATATCAATGACAGCCTACCTAAGACCACAACTTAGAACGCGTTTTAGGGTCAATCCAGTAGAAATCCCCCAGGCCGTGTTGCGTAATATTTTTGATTTTCCTCAATTCCTTACTAGTCATTTCTCACTACTAAGTGAGTTCAAAAGAGTCGAAAAAAAATTTTTTAGGCTCATACTTTTTTTTTAAACGTGCCTTTTTAAGTTTGTTTAGTTGCCATTTTTTGGACCAGAAACAAGTCTTACGTAAATGCATCTAACTCGGTTAATTTTACAGCTATCAAGACAAAACAAAATCCTACATCATCAGAATAATGCCCTAGATATGATTTTTTTGCAAAATATTATTTAAATAGTGAGAAAGGTGAAGAAAAAAATTAACAGCTACAAACTGAAAATTAGCATAAAATACGAGTAGTAGTGCTGCAAAATTAGTAAAAAGAGGAGAGTCTCAGCTCTACTTTTTTCCCCTTGTGTAGATATATATAGGATTACTTGTTGTAGAAATGTTAAGCTTATGAACTTTGTCCTTTTTTTTTTTTGCAAAATTGCTCAAAAATGGCAAAAATTGCATTTTGACGAAGTTTAAAGTTAAATATCTCAAAAGGGACTGAGTGAAAAATTATGAAATTGATACAGGTAACACCTTTTTATGACATAAAAATATGATAACAATTTGATGACAGACTCAACTGGTACTAGAGTTATAATACATTAAAGTTGGCCAAATATTGCATTTTTATAAAGTTTAAAGTTAAATATTTTGAAGAGGGACTGAGTGAAAAAAAAATGAAATTAATACAGGTAGCACTTTTTTATGATATAAACTTATGATTACAATTTGGTGAGTGAGATTCAACTGGTATCAGAGTTACAGTGCATAAAGGTTGGCCAAAAATTGCATTACACATACACAAAGTTAAAAATTCATAGAAAAGCTCCATTTTCCAAACATTTAACAGCAACAAGAGTTCCTCTTCTTTAATAAATTAAATTCCTGCAATAGAAATATGCAAAAAAAAAATAAACAAATGAATAAATGAAATAAGACGGATAAGCATTGTAAAGAACTCCAGAATCACAGAAGTCCATCGCCAACTCGCTGAGGAAGCGTTTCACCCTTTTTTGACTTCGTCAAAGCTCCGAAAACATTGGCAATCAAAGTGTTCCTTAAACTTACGAGTAGGAAACAAGTGGTAATCACTAGACTCGAGTTCCGGACTGCAAGGATAATGGGACATGACAGTCAACAAGCCACTGTTTTCTTGATTGCAGCGACGCTTCCTCAATGCGTTGGTGTAGGAATTCTGTGACACTCGATAGAGATGTTAGGGCACCGTCGACAAATATGCACAGAAAAAAATGGTAATTATGTATAAAAATAGAGAAAAGTTTTTTCTTTCCAACAATGTAAATTTCAATGAGAATAGAAAGTGCTGTATATTTGTAAAATTGATGGGAACCTTACGTTTGGAACAGCCCTCGTATGTAGAGATATATTTTTTACAATGCTTGTCCACTTTATTTCATTTATTCATTTGCTTATTTCTGTGCATATTTCTATTGCATGAATTTAGATTATTAAAGAAGAGGAACTCTTGTTGCTGTTAAATGTTTGGAAAGTGGAGCTTTTCTATGAATTAATTTTTAACTTTGTGTATATGTAATGCAATTTTCGGCCAACTTTTATGCACTGTAACTCTTATACCAGTTGAATCTCAGTCACCAAATTGTAATCACAGGTTTATATCATGAAAAAGTGCTACCTGTATTAATTTCATTTTTTTTCACTCAGTCCCTCTTGAAATATTTCACTCTAAACTTTGCGAAAATGATATATTTAGCCAACTTTAATGCCCTACAACTCTAGTACCAGTTGTCTCAGTCATCAAATTGTTATTATATTTTCATGTCATAGAAAGGTGTTACCTGTATCAATTTCATATTTTTTCACTGAGTCCCTTTTGAGATATTTGACTTTAAACTTTGACAAAATGCAATTTTTGCCATTTTTGAAAAAATTTGCAAAGAAAAAGACAAAGTTCTCAAGCTTAAAATTTCTACAACAAGTAGTCCTATATTATATTTACGCAAGACAAAAAAGTTAGAGCTGAGACTCTCCCCCTTTTACTAATTTTGCAGCCCCAAAACTCGTATTTTATGCTAATTTTCAGTTTGTAGTTGTTAATTTTTTTCTTCATCTGTATCACCATTTAAATAATATTTTGCAAGCAAATGATATCTCGGGCATTGATCTGATAAAGTAGGATTTGTTTTGTCTTGATAGCTGTAAAATTAACCGAGTTAAGTGCCTAGAAGAAACCTTAAGACCTAGAGTGTGACCCAGAATGTACGCGAAACTGTGGAACTACTTAAAAGAGTATGGTCTTAAAACAGCAGATTTGCATAGTTTCATCCAATTGTTCAATTTTTCATGCAACCAGTTAATCGCTCAAACAGTTCTCTCCTTTTTTGTTAATGTCCAATAAAACTGGACTGTTCTTTCATGAAATATCCCTTTATGAAATATGTCATTTTATTTGCTTAATTCCATTCAATTATGATTGCACCTCACTTTACTTTTTGAATAAGTTAACAACAGCATTACTTTTCGTATAGGGGGAAATAGGTAAATATGATCATAGGGGAGGTTTGACCCACTCTATAATTTTCATATTTAAGTATTTATTTAACTGATAAGCACAAGGTGACAGTATGGTATCAAGTAGCTTGCTTCTGGTTTCAGCCATTCTCAAGTAGAATAAAAAGAAATGACGTGTATAATATTTTTCTTAGGCAAAAAAGTTTTTTTTTTTTTTTTTTGCAATTTCTTCTTTTCTGTGCTATTTGTGATATGCATACATGAAAGTGAATTTGATTTTTTTTGTAATCAGATTAATGTGCATAAAGACTACATAATTATTTCATGCTTTCGTTCTTTATTTTTAAGTGTTTTATTTTTTTTCTCGAATGGCTAATAAAGATGGTTCAAATTACATCAATTCTTGGAGGTTTGACTCTTCCCAAACCTCTCCTTTTAGCTTAATTTGATTGTATTACATTTTTAGAAGTGTATCATTTCATTAACTTAAGAAAAAAATTTTTTTACCCTTAACTGGGAATCAAAGTTAATTGATATAATATAGGCCTACCTTCAAAGCGTCTTGTTCATGTATTATCCTGATCAAACTAAGCACTTCTGAAACTTGCTTTTTCAACTGGTATCCATAATTTCCTCAATTATTATCTAAGCTTTTTTTTAAATGCAAATAAAGTACCTTTCATTTTACAAAAAATTGAATGAAATTAGGAACTAGAAGGGCCGAAGGTGGTGAAAAATGTACCAAAAGGTAAAAAATTCTCCCATTCCCTTAAGGACGATAGTGCGCCTCTCTGAATGGAGACGGTACACCCCCTTCCCAGAACGAACTCTCCCAAAAAGTGGTTAAAATCTTCTGAAATACCCCCATCTGAAAATTTCAATGGTGCATTATGAGACATTGCCCCCCCCCCCATCGTGGGCACCCCGAAAATCAAGGGGTTTCGATAGAGCCCCTCGACAAAGTTAAAATAGATGCTCAATTTAGAAAAGAAGGACAAAAATTCACAAAATATTTAGAAACAGATTAAGAAACAAACAAAAAGTGAAGTTTAGATTTTTCTTAAAATAGTTAATCTGAAGTAAAAATGAACTATAAGTAATGTAGATGATGATTTCAATGACTAATAATACCATTGAAGTTGGAGATTTTTAGTTTAACTTTTAACCAAATCAAGTTTCGTTACATTATATTGGTTTCTCAGAAGATTTGTTGCTTAAAGCTTTAGCTTTATTTGTCTTGAAAATGAACATGTAGCACCAGTATCCAAAACAGGTGTCATTAAGCTACCTTATCCGAACGTTAGCAGATGTATAGAAGGAATTGCTTTGAAAATGATATTTTACTGTCACATTTCCAGCAAGAGAAATATATACTTAATCAAATTAAATTAATTTATTAATTTTGGATGACGTTTTATTGAAAGATATTATGGTATTTTTTTTCAGATATAGTTTTTGTTTTTACCCTGTTATAGCACTTCATTAGGTACAGGATTATTTCAGCACAATTTTTATAACTCTTAATCTTGATGCAACAAACCTTCCTTATGATGGGCCAAACCTCCCTCAAATCTGGAGGCTTTGCCGAGATTGGATGCTCTTCAAAAAAGAAACATATAAAAAATAATAGAAAATTTAAATACAAAATAATGATGTAAAAAGTTACCAGACATTTTTAGCAAACAAAAATGTCAACTTGGAACTTTTTTAAAAGGAAAAATAAAATAGAAAATATAGTTGTGAAAAAAAAAAATTGTCAGATCTTTCTAGTTTCCCTTTTAGTTAGCCTTTACGCTAAAGTTTGAAAGGGATTCGTCTCTATTTATGTGTAGTCATATACCGTAGTTCTCTGACTTTGAATGCGGTTGTTCCAGTTCCTTGCAACTTTGTCTTGAGATAGCAAAAATGAATATTTTCTGGATGAATATCATAAGGGCACATCTGTTTTGTTGGTCAGATGTAAAGTTACCATTAAAGACACTTAAACATTAATATACATCAAAAACACAAATTCGAGTTAGAAGACTACATCCTTTCCCGGTGATAATACAGGGTGAGTCTAAAATCTTGGGAAAAACTTTAAGGGGTGTTAAACGGGAGGATAAGAAGTAAGAATCCAAATGAACACATTGTCGCAAACGCAATATTGACAAGCTACATGCACACAAAGCCAGAAACTGATGGACGCAAAACAAGTCGCAAATATTTTACTTGAAGACAATTTCACACTACATTTTAGTTCTTAAGAAATATTTAAAGCAGCTGTTATACATTACCGCCTGTAGTAGCTATAATACTGGAGTCGTAACAAAGACGCTGCGATCGATGAAAATTTGTCGAAAGGCTTGTTATTGTGACAGTGAGTGCTTTATCATTTCAACGCATGTATTGCAGCTGCAGACTGCACATTTCATCAACCGCTTTAAACCTATATTAAAATAATTAAAAAAAATTAAAAAACACGTTGTCTAAAGTCGTCTTCGTGTAATACATTTGTGACCAGTTTTGAATTTCTCAGTTTCTGGCTTTGTGTACATGTAGCGCGTCAGCATTGCGCTTCGACCATATGTTCATTAGGATTCTTGCTGCTTATCCTCCACTATAACACCTCTTTAAGTTTTGCATAAGAGTTTAGAGTTGTACATCCTTGTATATCCTTTGGACCTTGTATATCCTCAAGTTAGGGTTCATTGTTTTAAGAGACATCAAATGACAGTTAATACTAATGATTGCAGAGCAGTGTTAAAATGTCGAAATATAATACTGTCTGCACTTTCAGCAATAAAAGTGAAGTTTTAATCCATACTTCAGATTCACCTCATTCTAAATTATGTCAGTAAATAACAACTCCGTGTATAATTTCTATTATTTAGTTAAGAGATTGTTTATTTATGTATATAATTACCTCTGATTTACGAAAGCACACTACGAAAGAATATTAAGACTTTAAGCGACTTTTTTTGAAGTTACGCCTCAGATACTTTACAAAAAAGCATTTTTCAATCTTATTTAGTTTTAAAGTACTTTTTTGGCGTGTCTTCAGAGTTGTGCTTGCTGAGGAACCGTGCTCCTAATAAGTCTTATTCGTCATTTTTTGATGCTGCTGACAAACATAACTTAAATTTGCACATACAGTGTTTAAATTCTAATTAATATGATTCACTTGATGAATATCCAAAAGTTGGAACCAAATTAATTATGAAAGAGCAAGATATTAGGCCCTGAACTTTATGTTGGCTTTGGTTGGCGCACTTATCTAAAAGCAAAAGTGATTGTAGCAGTGAATGAGAAAAAAGTCACTAGCCCTGAATCTACTACAGTAAATAATCAAATACTAATAAAAAAAATTTATATCTTATGTTTCTTTTGTTTTTCGAAAACAAACATATTTAATGAGAATGATGTACCTATATGTTCCATAAATTGAAACCATTTTTTATACTTTGTAAAACATATTTGACATGCAATACATTGAGTAAGCTAATGATGATTAATAGCGACTTAAGAGGCGGCGAATCTGTAATTTTGTACTGGCATTTGAGAAAATACTGTCAATTTTTTAATGGTTGCACGTAACTATGATGGATTGATTCCAGCGTAAACTAAGCGTTTTTTTTTTTTTTTTTTTTTTATTTCTTAACCAGAGGGGAGAGTTGCTAACGATTTTGATATCGATGTGTATTTTTACTATTGCAGTATTTTGTTTGCAATTATTGCAATATTTTGTTTGCAATTATTGCAATATTCTTTTTACAATTATTGCACATTTTGCAATTGTTATTACCTACACAGCTTCTAAATTGTTCTTTTAGGCAATGAAGGTTTTATTTCATTCACTTGCAGTTGTATCGTAAACACGGGCTACTTTGGCCCACATTTAGAAACTTTTCTCATTTTTTTCTCAATAATTTTGTAAGTATTCATATTTCCAAGCTGTGGAAACTTAATTAGCACATTTAAAGTTCTTATACTTTACTTTTTGAGTAGTGATCACTTTGAAGAACTAACTAGAGTCGACGAAAGACGTGTGTTCATATGAAAAAATATTTTGGGTAACGGCATCAGTCACAGACATGCTTTAAACATCACCCTCAGGTTAATTCAATTTTATGAGCCTTTTAGTTTATTTAAAATATTTCAACTGTTTTTCTCTCATGCAACTACTTCTCATTTAACGTTTGGCTGCTTCTGGATCCTATGAATTAGTTAATTCTATTTATATTTGCTCAATTTCGAAAAAAAGTCCGACCCCCCAGTAACAGACACCGAAAAATCTGATGACAACCAGCAACAGACAGAATAAGTAAAGAGGAGTAATGGATAAAATTCCTTTTTTCTCTTCGAAATATGCAAAAATTCTTCATTTTTAGAACTAAGCTGATCCACTAACCTCGTGGTATCTGTTCATAACCTTCCACCACTGCCTTGTAAATACCAACTGGGTCATAAAATGCACTCTGATAACACTGTATGGTTGCACCGTATTCATTGGCCACAACAACATCAGTTTTACCAACCTAAAATTCTTATTATTTACATCCAAACTTATGACTGTCTGTTACTGGTGCCGTTACCCTATTTGGAAGAAAAAAATACATTTTACGAGAAGTTTAAGTCTTAAATATTAGTTTAAAGGAAAATTGGAATATTGTTTTCAAATGCGCGCGCATGCCTAGTAATTGTCTACATTGTTCAACTACATTTCATGGTTTTCGTATTTTAATACCTCCTGAAAGATATTTTCACGATGACTAAATGTTTGACATTAATACCAATGTAAGAATTCATTGAAACTTAGTTTACATGTTTGACACTTAGTTTTACTTAGTTTTTCGACTTTGTTTACATGTTTTACAACCATTTTAATCGAAAACACGCTATGTTTACTCTTTTGTAAACGCATATAACTTTGCGATAAAACATCGGATCAACAAGAGGTTTTTTTCATATTATTCAGCACACTTCATATATTATTACTTCCACGGAATAAAAAACTCATATTTTTGACCGATTTGAGCTATTTGGAAGGTCCACTGTCCCCTTTGGGCAAAAGTAGATCGTAATTCTTAAGTTAGGAGAAATGTTGTTATTGCGAATTTTTTAAATAAAACCCTAACAGAAATGTGAAATACAACTATAATACTACATAAAGTAATAAATAGTGTTCATGAACAGGTACTTAACAAATGCTTAGCTTATGTAGAATTGATTCTACATTTGAAAGGTTGAGGAGTTGTAAAGACACATGTTAGCACAAGGAATGCAGAACCATTGTGCTGCTTCTTCCGCAGAGCTATCGAACTGCTTGGTATAAATAACTAAGTGCTTGGGACTGCTCTCTAATGTAATCAGTCAAAATATATTTAAAAATTGTGTCCTGAAGGTTGACAGACAACGTTGAATCTTTTCCTCCATTTGGGCCAAAGAAGGACCCTAGGGCCAAAGTAGCCCGCGTTTACGGCATGTTTAAATAAATATTGAAAGAACTACTTTTGTAAAAAATTTCAAAAAATGTCTTGACTCAAAAAAAGCTGTTCAGTCATATTAGGACAATTTTGATCTGAGAAATTGGCTTTTTTTTTTTTTTTTTGAAAGATAAAGAAAATAAAACAAATTCACACGTGCCCCCTTTCCCCTATTCTTTTACCGTGTATTATTTTAAAAGATTAATATTTTTATTCAAAAAAGTATTTTGTCCCGAACTAAACGAGCCTAGTTTCCCTCACACTAACATTAATATTCTAACATCAGCTTAATCTCTTTCGGAATTGTATTAGACTGGTTCAAGACAATTTTCTCAAGATAAAACTTCTTTTATGTAGGGAAAGAAATAGATAGTTAAAAAACTATATTTAATCATACTCTCAAGCTATTCGATGCTAAGTTTTCAGAAAAAAAAAATTTTTAACTGAAGGATTTTTTTTTTCAAAGATATTTTAAAAAAAAATCTTGAATGTGAAATATTTACATACATGTGTTGTTCAATGTAAAAGTTGTGTGTCTGCATAGTTTTAAAATGTATATTTGTTTGCTAAATAGTATGACATTAAGTTATACATTTTAGTATTAAGATGAAGCAACTCAGTTTTCCAAAGCTTGCTATCTAATGACGAATAATAGCTCAACACTTGTATTTTACTTCCCGAGGAAAAATTTACAAAGGGCTTGAAATAATAAGGCATGGTAAAATCATTTACGAGGAGATACTTCACTTTAATATTGAGTGACACGTATACCAAATATATTGAAGGATGTAATCTGCCCTTTGTCAATTTGAATTGTACAGTAAGAATCAATAAGAAAATATTTTTTCCAAAATATATAACCCTGCTCACCATCAAAATTTAAAGTTTCGTGTAACATGTTCTGATCACTGGATAGACAAGGGAAAACGTATACGTCTACACAGGACAAAAAAAAAATTATTTTATAAATAGTATTATTATTATATATTGCTTTTAAGTTTCAACAGAGTATGATAATGTATTTGAAAATGATTTTAAAATTAATAATTTTTAACTTAAATTTAAATATTTTGTGTTTTTATTTGTAATTGTTTTGTGAAATTAAATTGTAGGTCAACTATGTAGTAACAAAAAATAAAATAAATAAATACTACCACTGAATATTTTTTTAATTATTTAACAATAAATTCATACATTAATTATAGAAAAATAACAGTTTTAACTATTTACACATTTAAAAAAATATGATGTCCAACACTACCATTAATGGCATTGAGGGGATACGGGAATCATTTCACATATACGTCAGATTTTGTGCTCACAAGTGCCCATCACCTGCCGTAAAACAAATTCGCAAAAATAAAGAATGCTCAATTAAATTTAAAAAAATTTAACTAAGCATTTTGCCTTAGCCCTGGCTATAGGGCGGTAACTTACTGAATAGTCATACATTTGCCTGAATGTTAACACTATAACGATTTGCAATAACTAAATTTAGCTTATTAGTTTAAAATATGTTTTCACGTTAAGAAGACTGAATAAATAACTGAAACCACCTACTAAAACAAAGAAGTTCTCACCACAGACGCACAAATTGGCTCATTTCTCTAAAACTTTTTGCGGAGCGTTAAGACGTAGTAAAACATACAATGTTGACATGTTCCCCCTTTCCCCTAGTAAGTTTGCATTTACACCAGCCAATGTTCTCGTTGTTTAGTTTGGAAATAATATTACCTTCAACAATAACACTGTGTGACACGATTTTTCAATCATAACTATTATCACGTGTATTGAGTTTTTTTTTTTTCATTGTAGTCAAAATTTCCTATTGATATGGGTGTCTAACACGTTAAGTTTCTTAGTTATAACCTCCGTAACATTTTCACGCACCCACTCTTATAATGTGATAAAAGTAATTTCATTCCATAGTTATTTCAATAATTAAAAATTATATAACAGCTTATTAGTATATACTGTGAAAAATTTCATCTGCAACAGTTATTGTTTAATATAATATTTTATTTTAATTATAATTGATGCAGAAGTGTTTCAGAAGTGGCAACATTTATTTTTTTAACTTGCCTCTTATTCCGCAAGAAAATGATTCTTGTGACGAAGAATTTTGTCAAAGCTACGGATAAAAATGTCAAAAGATTTTTGTATTTGAAAAGTATTTTTTTCCCAAATTGAGTGATGCTAAGTTAAAAGAATTTATCTTTGTCGGCCCACAAATAAGAAAGCTTATGAAGAACAATGACCATTATGAAAATCTCACCCAAAAAGAACTTGCGGTTTGGTTGTCTCTAAAGGAGGTAATTCAAGGATTTTTAATCCCTCATAAAACTAAAAATGCCAAGCTTTTAGTAAAAAGTTTGTTGTTGGGATATTACTGTTTGTTTCTAATTCACGAGAATTTTACTACTCATAACAGGAAAAATTAATTTTTCATCATTATTTTTTCTATGTGGCTTACTTCTCTAATAAATGGTAAGACCTGTGCAATTTCTCCTCGCAATGTATGCATAAGTATACATGGATTCTACCTTAAATAAAAATTTTTGAACGAATGGAATACAAATAAATTTTCTTTTTTTTTTCTTTTTTAACTCTAATGTTTAAGCTTTTACCTTTATTTTTCAATAGAAATGGGAAAGTTATCGAAACGATGGTAGCTAACTTAATACAAACTTCAATATGGAACAAGACTCAATTCAAATCATCACCTGTTAAAAAAAAGCACCAATTTCCTTGAAATTATCTCTAACAGATTATAAGGACTGTTTTTGTTTGAATCACTTCTTCATAACTGAGTTGCGGACACCCCCCCCTCTCCTCACCCCCCCCCCCCCAAGTGAGTAAGTTACCTCTTATTTGAGCTTTCAAGTATTAATACGAAGACACTTCATTTTACTTTCTCTTAAGCATAAATCCTTCAAATAATGAGTTTTAGCAAGTCAAATTAACATCAACTCTTTTCCAATGCAGCCGAAATTAAATGCAGGCTGTTTTTACTTTCATATACTTTCTATCTTCGAGTTGAAGAAAATAATGACCTTATATGAGGATTAAAGCTTTCATCTTCTGAAATGCAATCACTCTTTAATCATTCTGCCACGCAATCCATTGCTTTTGGGGAGGGAGACAACGATGAAATGTTGCGCCTCGAGCCATGCGGCTAATTAGCGTATTTCCAGATATTCAATCGATACGGTGGTTTGTTCTCGACTTCATACACGACGCTTCAGTTTCAATGAGCCACGTAAATAATTGGTTGCATATGAAGCAGTCACAGAGGGTTTTTGAAAAAACCAATGAGATCCCTTAAAAATAACTTCGACCCAACATTATTTCGCTAGGTAAATGAACTTCAAACCCGCTAGTTTAGGTTAACCAACGTTTTCAAAACTTTATACCGATAGCTTATCAATCAGCTTCGTTTATATTATTTAACCGTGTTCTCAACCCGAGACACGATGCTTCAGTTTCAGTAAGCCACATAAACAATTGGTAGCAGATACAGCATTTGCAGAAGATTTTATTTTTTTTATTTTATTTTTTATTTATTTATTTATTTATTTTATTATTATTTATTTATTATTATTATTATTATTATTTTGCAGAAAACCAATGTGGCCCCTTAAAAACAGCTTTGACCAAACAGTTTATTTCGCCAGGTATAGTTATAAATTTCAAACTTCCTAATTTAAGCTTCATAACATTTCTTTACCAATAGCAGTTTATATTATTTTACTGTGCTCTCGACTCCAAACATGACGCTTTAGTTTCAACAAGCTACGCAAATAATTGGATGCACATGCAAGGAATAAGCGAGGAAACACTTTAAATAGTTTCACCCTATTTTGTCGATGCAAAAAAGCGTTTTACAGAGATTGATTTTTCCAATATCGACAATTTAAACGGGATCCAATGGATAACTCTTTGAATATCGCCAGTTGGCGCGAAACCAGGTTCGAAAAACTTTTTTTCGCCAAATTTGGCGTCAAGATAACAAAAAAAAACTTGGCGATCTAAAGCTTGGCGAAAGTGTTTGCCAAATTATTGCATCACTTGAGTTTGCATTGATTTTTTCCCTGATTTTTTTTCCAGAAGAATGTAAAACACACCTTTTGAACATCTGAATGCAAACAAAAGCTTAGGGGCACAACTAAACCGCATTCAGAGTTTACGTGCAAAATGTAAGAATTCTACGTCATATTGTTTTCGAGCTATGCGAGATACATACGCATATACATACGTGCATACAGACCTCACGAGAAAACTCGTGGTAATTAACCCGGGGGTCGTCAAAATGGATAATTCGGGTGTCCGTACGTTCTTAGGTACTACATATGCACGTGTGGTCTGGCTGAAAAAACAACTCAACATTCTTTTGGGAAGAGCAAAATGGAAGTTTAGGCCGATATTTGAGTGAAAAATGTTTTGCGAATACAATACATCCTTTACTATGTAAAAGGAAGTAAAAAAGACATGAAAAAAAGAAGGTAATTGTTTTCGAGATGCATTCCAGTTTTGTATTATTTCATTTATCTTTGTTTTTACAGTCGAACCTATCTCTAATTTCACAGATATTTTGATAAAGTCATAAAAATAAGTAATTGAACCAGGTCAAAGTGTTAATTGTATTTATATTTCTGACAGTTTTACTGTTTATCTATTCGTTTTATTAATTTTAGTAATTGCATCGATGATAAGTAAAGGTATACCTTTAACGACGAAAATTATTTTTAAATGGTTGTCGTTCAAAAATATTGAGATTTCTATAGTGTTTTCAGTCAAAATCATTTGCAGATTATAAACCTAGAGAGTACAGCAAAGTAACGACTCTTAAGGGACTCGAAAGTAAAATTCATGAAACCTTTTCACTGTTAACAATACTCTTTGAGTGGTTGAAATTCCTAGAAAACTTGATCATTGTACATACTTTCCCTCAGGATACATGTGACAGATGACTTGGAGTATTATATGACTGCTAATATTAGAAACAATGGTTTAATTCTCCAAGTTCTGCTATTGATATAGATAATTGGGGGTATGAAGTTTGAAAATGACAGTGTGGTCGGGATTTGAGAAATAGAGGTTTTCAGGAAAATTATTCGAAATAAACACGGGGGAAAGCATTTAATTGCAGGTTCGAAATAGACAGATTCAACTGTATAACAATGACAATCAATAGTGAAAATTAGTAATATAACTAGCTGTTTCACTTTTGCAACATAACTCTATGAAATTATCTGTATTGTATTTTTTTCAATACTAGCTGCGTCGCCTGACTTTGCACGGTCTACCTCGAAAATAAAAATTATGTCAAGTGGGGGGATGTTCAGCAATCGGGACAATTCTTTTTAAAGAAAATGTAAAATTGACCAGCAAAATAATGACGACAATCTCCATAAACCCTCATTAAAATTTGGACATTAGTTTCTAAAAATCTCCATTCGAAGAAGGACGCTTCGTAAATTAAATAACACTCCCCTAATTCTCGTCAGATTGCTTCAGGAGCTGCGAGAGCTATCTCAAATGTTGCAACGACCACAGCTAAGTAAAAAAACTGAGGGCACGTGAACCGTGAGTCAAGTCATTTTGACAAATAAATATTAACAAATATAACTAAAAGGATAATTAAAATAAAGGCAACAGTCCCAAAATACTGACAACAGACCCTTCAAATCATTATTGCCATAAAGACAACAGTCGAACAGTTCCCCAAAATTCACAGTGCAATCTCAACATTTGTGCACAAAAATCCTTACTTGCTTGAGAACAACAGTCCTTAAAATTTCTCATAAGTAAGGTCCCTAAAAAATACCATTCGAATGAGAACAATGGTCCCTGATACGTTCCCTAAGAAAAGAAAATATTCATTAAAACTCTCCATTAGAATAAAGGCGTCAGTTTCAAAAAATCTCCTATAGAATAAGTTCAACATTCTCTAAAAATTTCCATGAGAATAAAGACGTCAATCCCTCAAAATTCACACCTGAAATAAATAACCAGACGTTACCGGCAAATCTAAATTCAACGCAACAGCAAAAGTCCCCATTAGTTCTAAAATCCGTGATTATCTTTCGCCGGGAGTCAAAAAAAGAGAGAGAGAGAGAGAAAGATAAATGGCGAAAAAATAATCATAAGAGATTTTTTTTTTTTGAATTCCTCCATTACAGGAAAGGCCTTAAAGCAAAAGCAAGAATTTTATTTATTTGCTATCAAGCAAAAAAATGGCTGCAGATATTTATTCAACTATTTCTTTTTCAAGATTTTTTCACGCTCATTATCTTAGCTCGTGCGGACGACAAATTTTCAATTTAAGATTGATTTCATTTTCTTAAAATGCTTATAACTCTTCTCCTGGTTATTTTACAACCTCGTTTTTTCTTTTCTTTTCTTTTCTTTTTTTTCGCAATTCGAGGGAAGTAAATTTACTTCATGGGTATATTTCTTGGGCTTTGGAATAAGATTGAAATCGTCACAATCCGATTTTTATTTCGAGTAGAAAGAGCCATTTAATGCTATTTTCGGGTCACAAGATTAAAATTAGATAAGATCGGATCCCTTTTGACATTTGAAAACCCCTTTACATTCCTTGTTGGGTGTCCAAGTGTCTCCCTGGGTCTGTATTTAAAAAATAATGATTTGTACATGTTGCTGTGTGAGTACAGTCATGCCCGCAACAAGTGCAAATAATTATTTTCTGCATACAAAAATCTTTTTTAGATAGTTTATCATCATCATAGTCAGCTCGATAGTCCGTAGCGGCCCCTTTGCTTTCTTTAAAAGATTCAGCCAGGCTTCGGTCCAGGCTACTCTTCCAGTCAATGGACTTCGTGTTTATTATCTTAACAGTGCTAATAAATGCAAGTATAGGTGCAAAAATCGTACATACGAAAAAAGGGACTGAGCAAACTCTTATTATTGTGAAACCGTCAGCTGAGATTTCATGCAAATAAGCATGCTGAAATTGACAAATCGATGTGCTTCTCTAAAATATTTAACTCGCTTTAAGTTAGAGCATTTCTGTAAATCGATTTATCAATGTCAAATAAGTACAATTCATTAAACGTGTTGCTTTCAATGGAATTCATTAACTAGAAATGAATTAAGATAAATCTAAAGAATGTCGAGTGCTGTCACATATTAATGCACTGAAGTGGAAAAGTTTATGATTGGCAGCTAAAAAAGTTTGAAAATTTTCAAATGAGCTCAATCATGAACGACATTACATTTGTAACGATGGACAATCTTGGATCGACGAATACATTACTTCGTTTATCTTAAAACCAATTAAATTGCAGAATACGCATATAAGATTAGTTGAAGGATAAAAGTTGTATATTTCCTTTTAGCTAAAAAAAATGCTTTTACAAAATAAAATGTGTGTAAAATGTACAAAAGGCAATTACAACTCTAGGCACGTGTTTTGGAGTTACAAGGGATATTTTTTCATTGCAAGAGATAGGATCATATTGAAGAAAGACAAAATCGACAAAAGACGTTTTTAAAGCCTTCCGTTGGGCAGGAATGAAATACAGGTACCAAATGCTTTACCTGAGGTAAGCATGGCTGTAATTTTGGAAAGATAATATATTTGACACCGAGGTTAAATTTTGAGTTGCCTTAAGTATTGCATCCATAATAATGATATCTTAAAGAAATTGGCTTACACACGATGTACACATACAAATTAGGATTTAGTAATACAACTCAAATTCAAAAAAATAGAATACTTTTATTGTTTGAAGAAAAAACTTAATCGAACAAAATATAAGAGCAAAGTAGATATTCAAATGAACGTGCCGCCTTTCTTAGACTTTAAAAAGCACGTACATTTCCTATAAACTTAATTAAAAATTATCTTAGACAGAATTATCCAAAAGTTAAAAGTAATGAAACTTTGAGTCAAAAAAATAGAATATTAAAATTAAAACGGGAAAAAATATTTTCAAACGAAACAATATCAATATTTTTTTGCGACATTTTTTGCAAGAATCACATCTTTAATCCTTTCAGATATAAATTCCACCAGCTGTTTACATTCAAGGCAACAGATAAAGTTTCCATACCCTTTTTAATGCGGCAAAGAGTTCAATTTTGCTAGCGGGCCCTAGGTCTTGAACCTTTTTCTTTAGATTTGACGATGTCGCAAATTTTCGAGGGTATTGAGATTGGTAGAGTTGCTAAGCTAGTTTAATACCGAAATCTCTTTTTCTTCTTAAAATCTACGAATTGATTTAGAGATGTGACACCAAGCAGAATCTTGCTGAAAGATAAATATGTATCTGCTGTGCCTCAGAAAAGAGTATCTTGCAGTAATTCAGTATATCTTGATAAACAGCAGAATTCACATTGTTTTAAGATACATACAATTACCTAGTTCCAGCCACTCTCACTCTCATGCATATCCCCACACCAAAAAGGATCGATGTCTCGATTTAAGAGAACGTCTTACACAATATTTTTCAAGAGCTTTGCTTCTCTAATTCCAAACCTGAACACCTCTTTCTTCAACAGATATTACAGATAAATATTTATCACTGAAAAAAAAAACATTCTCAGTCTTGTTGCACCCAAATGAGCTTCTCTTTGCTCCTGGAGAGTTGGTCACGTATCTGCTTCATGTTCATCTTTGCTTTACTTTCGTAGACCCTCAATTGCAACTGCAGTTTATGCAATCGTCCAAGTGTAGTTGGCTTGGACACGATAACTACAGATTCTTTCCAACACTTATGGATGTAAGAGGCAGTTTTAAAACGATTATGTTGGACGGTTCACTTTAATTTGAGTTCATCTCTATCAGTAGTTGCCGGCATCTACCTCGTTTATTTTGGTTAATTTTTTAATTGTACGGTCTATCGATATTCTTTTGAAATCTTCGAGAACGTGAATAGTAAATAGCTCTTTTAATCCAAGATAAACTTTTTTTTCCTAACTTTAAACGTAATACAAGAAAAAACTTCCTTGTTTCCGATATTATCACGCTGAAAACACATTTTCAACAAAAAAATAACGTAAAATTTTCCAGACACCAAGCTTTATACTTGTCGCAACCTACGCAGCTAACTGGTATGCAAATACTTTCGCTACTTTTCAAATTCTCATTAAATGAATTGACTATTTTTTTATTTGACTCATATAAAAAATCCACATCATTTTTGAAAGTGTAAACTACCCTTAAATTGTTTAAATAATACCTTTAAAGTTGTTAAATTGTTTTATCCGTTCATAAATAACATGTTTTATTTTGTTCAATTAGCATACATTCATTTTACCCGACTCACTGACAAGTTTTGTATAAACAGTTCTGATATTCTATTTTTTTTTGAATTTGGGTTGTAATACCCAGAAGCGAGAAATTTTTAAATTTGGTACAGAAGCATATACCAATGTTCTTTTAACTTATTGGTGCTCTTTTATCCTTGTTTTGATATCATTTTATTACATTCTAAACTGCGGTTTTATTATCTTCTGCTACTCCTTTATATCTTGTATTGTGATTTTACGTTTGAAAAATGAGTAATTAAATTAAAATAAAATGAATACTTAAGAGTACTATTTTTTTAAAAATATTTTACTCTAGATTTACAGTTATAGTTTCCCCATAACTGATAATTGCCTTACTTTTACATTTCATTTAATTGCTAACCTTAAATAAAACGACGAATACTTACCATACGACTTTGGAGGCTAGCGTAACTCTACGACTTTGTATACACAATTAACATATGCAACGAAGTATTTGCTTAGTTTATGATGGTGAAGATTTTATTTCATCTTGTAAAATAAGTAAAAGGAATTTATTCTTTCCTTTACACTGGCGACAAATATTTTTTGAGACAAGTAGTTTTCTGTGACGTACGTTTACATTTTATTTTTTCTCAATTGTAAGAAATATTTGGAAATAAGCTATGTGAGCAAAACACATAAAATAGGGGAGGGTGGTTCAAGGTATGTAGGCCATCCAAAGCAGGTATAGGCTTTCGTTTGCCGTCGTATGATGTGCAAGCAGCGATGCATGCGTATGTCGTGTTTACCCAAACACCCCCAGCTTCAATTAGTCCCAGCGAAGCAGCGGTGAAACGGCATGGCGTGACCAGACTTTAAAAAAAAAAAATGATACATATCTGAAAAAATCTGAAAGTAGACATTAACTTGTGATTAGTCGAAGACCAGTTTATTTATTTATATTTTTTTTATGTCAATAATATTACGTTATTCTCACACGATCCACCTACCAACTACGATGGTCATTTTGTTTGTCTCTTT
This sequence comes from Uloborus diversus, assembly GCF_026930045.1. Classification (NCBI taxonomy): domain Eukaryota; kingdom Metazoa; phylum Arthropoda; class Arachnida; order Araneae; family Uloboridae; genus Uloborus; species Uloborus diversus. Next base: position 171,864,763 of record NC_072733.1, read on the forward strand.
TTTATATTTAAGGTTAAAATTAGCGAAATAAAAAACGTGCCTTCGGGCAAAGCAGGTATAAGATTTAATCATACATTTATTTATAATTTCCTGACAAATGGGCTGACTTAGATTTTCTATTTCAATAGGATAAGTATAACTTGAAAAAGTTATTTTTATGATGGCAATTAGTTTGTCTATTAATTTAATCAATTATGTCTTTATGTTTTTATCCACAAATGAGCTGACTTAGATGTTCCATTTAAATTGGATAAGCATAACTTCATTTTTTTTATAATGGCAGTTAGTTGGTCAAATAATTTAATCATTTATAACTTCGTATTTGATTGACAAGTGTACCAAATCACAATTAGTTAAGCTAATCCTCTTAACTCGAACAGCTTACCCGCTTTAGGCCCCCTGGAAGGGCAAAGCGGGTTAATCAAGTTTTTGTAACGTTTCATAATAAATAAATATTTGGTTGAAATAATGCAAGAAACAGTTTTAATTGTGAAGCTCACGATCCGTGCTAGGAAATAAAACTAAAATCGTTGCGATAAAAAGCCAAAAACTATCATTTTAGCACGTTCTTCGTTAACCTACCCGCTTAGAGCCACCCTCCCCTATAGCTTAAGTATGAGGAGCAAACGCGGCGGTGACTCCAACTAAAGCCCTCGATCCGTCTCTCGACGGATCCAAGACTTTAACTCCAACCACATTTTGTGTTTCAGCCAAATCAGAAATTAAGCTGCAGTGTACTCCTATTCTGCACGTTTTCCAGAACTTAAAATTTAATTTAATTACAGAGGGTGACCAAATTATTATACTCAAACAATTTTTTCTGTATTTTTATTTTTTTGTATTGTTGCTACATTGTTTTATTACTTGAACACATTTTACAATTTATTAAAAGTTTATTCTGGCAACATTCTACTTTTTTTTTCTTTTTTTTAAATATTTTAAATGTGATAGACGTCAGTGTCTGTTAAAGTTTCAAGTTACAAACTGCTTCTTGTGTTCGTGATTTTGAAAAAAAAAACTAGCGATTTTATATATAATACTAGGTAACTCAAGTAGCCATATTATGCCTTGAAAGCATGCCACGCCGCATCCAAGCCGTGATAGCAGCACACAAAAGACGGAGTTACTAAATATTAAATAGTTATTTTTTCACTGTTTATAGTATCGATCAGAAGATACTTTACGTTTAATATGTTTAATTTATACTTTAAATAAGCTTCAAAATGTGTTCAAATAATAAAACTATGTAACAAGAATAAAAAACAATAAAAATATAAAAACACAGAAAATTTTGTTTGGGTACAATAATTTGGCCATTCTCTGTATTCTCTGATCAGAACTCGGGGTAAATATGCTAACATCAGTATCATTGACTAATTATTAGTAAACATGCCTTTTTCTATTATTGAGAATAAAAAACTGAAGCAAAAAACGAATAAAGTTTAAAGGATGATTACATCAAATTTTGTCATAATACCCGTTTCAGAGCAGAAATTACTACACAAAGAGTTTATTGATTCAATAGAAGGTGATAAAAATGTCCTAATCGATTACTTATCTATTACTCCAATTTGGCCGCTATTGTGATACCTTAAAATCAAGTCACAAAAGATAAAGCTTGGTAACAGTTCTTTTTTCTGACTAAATGTAAGTTAGTTATTTCATTTCAGCTTAATCGATAAAATAAAAAAAATCAACCAATCACTAAACTTTTACTGAAACTAAGAATGCGTATAAGATATCGAGAAATAAAAATCAATTGAATAACCAGGGTAATTTAAAAAGCAGAAGCACTTAGTTTGTAAATTTCACAAAACTACGTAATGATTTTTAGCTCCTCATATAATCAAAGTAACATCATTGTAATTTTCAATATTCGTTTACATTTTGAAATTCCAACAAAAGACATGGTGAAATAAGCTCTTGTAGATAACAGTTCATTTACATGTGGTACAGCTATTCAGATACTGATGATCTGATGAACTTTTGTAAATAGTTTCCATATTATTTTAGGCGTTTATAGGTTTCCATTATTAATTTTTAATTACAAGTGTAAGAATTTTCTTTGCTGACTTCTCTCTGCAATGACATTCAAGCTTTTATTCTAAAAGAGCGAAGCATTAATCGAGTTGTTATATGCTTCACTCCTTTGTAAAAATATTTTAATTATTACATTTCTCCACACACGGAAAAAGAGCTAATATTCCAATTTTATTTGAAGTGCGAAAATTGAAAAATGATATTTCAATGCAGGTTCTTCAAATGAAATACATTGTTATCTCTTTGTGTACGGTAAGTCCCAAAACAAATTACTAATTTTTTCATTTAAAAAATGTAATTTATCTTAACTGTCTCATGTTTTCCTTTATTCCGCCACTTGAAAGGAAAATAATTTCCAGTACATTAAGCTTATAAAAACACATGCTAAATTCGAAGCAATCGAGTAGATAAACCAAAGAATTTTAAATGATATATCTGTAAAAATGCAGTTAGATTCGTAAAAGATAATTACAAAACTGATGCTTTTTATCTCCTTTTTTTTTTGTCAGAAAACATTTGGTTTTAAATTACGTACATCTAATTCTGAATTGCTTTTTCGAATCGGAAGCCTTTTATGTGGATACTAAACGAAGAAAATTGGTCCGTCGTAATGAAGTGTTAGTTGGAATCTGAAAAAATAAGAACCTCTTTCAATTTGTTTCTATGTTTTTTTTCGTTTCCTCTCTTAATGTTTAAAATTTAACTGCAATCATTATCGGTCACTAGCTGCGTTGCCCGGTGTAGCACGGTCCAAACCAAAAACAAAAAGTTATTCAACTATCTGGTTGAAATAAAAAAAAAATAATACCATAAAATTTCTGTAGAAAATAGCAATTTTATGCCTTAAAATTTAATTATTGTTATAAATTTAGAAATTAATATCTTAATAAAAATTTAGATCTCTTTGGATTCTCTTAAAATTCTGAAAATTAAGTTATTCTTAGAGAAATTCCCCATGTCATTTCCTGCGCGTCAAAGGATCTCTGTGCTAAATTACGCAAAGATCCGACATAAACTGTAGCTCTGTATAAGGAAGCCAAATGTGGGGGAGAGGTAAGACCCCCTATGTGAACTCCTGAGCATCAAAGGACTTCTGTGCCAAATTTGGCAAAGACCTGACGTAAACTGGATTTGTATAAGGACACACACACACACATAATCATCCATTCATGTATAGGGGAATGTGGGGCAAAATGTAATGGTAAAAGATTTACTCTGTCTGTTATTTGGTAATATTTTAACTGTGTAGAATCAGTTCTAGGGATTATACACGATTTTTTTTTTATTTTACCTGCAGTGTATCGGTGTACATTTAACTCAGCTGGACGTATTTAAAGTGTAATAAATCAAGTACATCAATACCAGTTTCAATTTATATTTTTGTTCGGATTGATCTCACTTTATGAACAAAAAAATGTTGTCAATCAGTGCTTTCTAGAAGAATAGAAATGACTTTTCGTTTTCGTCCCAACGCAAGATTTACCATTTGAAATCAACATGCTACTTCAATACAAGAAATAGATAAGGGCAACCCAAGGCGGGTAGGTTTTCTAAGAACGCTAGAAAATTGTAGTTTTTGGATTTTTATCGCAACAGTTTCGGTTTTATTTCTTAGCAGGGTTCTTGAACTTCAAAATAAAAAGTGATTTTTGTATTATTTCAAACCCAATATTTATTTATTATCAAACATTACAAACACTTGAAAAATCCGCTTTGCCCTACCAGGGGACCTAAAGCGGGTTAACTTAACTACTTGTGATTTGCCAATCAAATATGAAGTTATAAATGATTAAAATAATTGACTAGCTACCTTAGACTAATTAATTGCCATCCTAAAAAATAACTTTTTTTAAGTTATACTTATTCTATTGAAATAAAAAATCTAAGTCAGCACAGGTGTCAAGAAATTATAAATAAATATATAATTAAATCCTATACCCGCTTTTCCCGAAAGGCACGTTTTTTATTTCATTAATTATAACCTTATATTTAAAAAAGAAAAAAAACGAAATGACCATCGTTGTTTGTAGGTGGATGGCATCGGAATAACGTAATGTTATTGACTATCAAAAATATAAGATAGACTTCGACTAATCACAAGTTACAAAACTTCATTCTTTTATAAAATGCATCATTTTTTTTTTAAGACTGTTTGCGCCGTGCCGCTTCACTACTGCTTCGCTGGGACTGATTAAAACTCGGGGGTGTTCGAGTAAACACGATATACATATACATCGCCGCTTACCTACCATGGGGGGGGGATACGAAGGCCTACCCGTTTTGGGCTACCCTCCCCTACTTATTTCAAGGTACACCGAAACCTGTTTTTATGCGGTCTTCTTAATAAGATTTTTTTTTTTAGTGCGGTGCATTAAAATTTCCATCAGATTGATATTCAATTGATAAAACTATTTTTAAAACGAGTGCTAAGGTAGTATCTTCAAGTGAAGACATAGTCATCCCGTCTGGAAGTCACTGTAAATTTCTTATTCGA